>NC_084553.2:14508450-14840950 GCF_033978685.3 Nerophis lumbriciformis | reverse complement strand
TCCATCTGCATTATGAAGCGCCGTCCAATGAGTTTTGAAGCATTTGGCTGAATATGAGCAGATAATATTGCCCCAAACACTTCAGAATTCATTCTGCTGCTTTTGTCAGCTGTCACATCATCAATAAATATAAGAGATCCAGTTCCACTGGCAGCCATGCATGCCACTACCACCACCATGCTTCACTGATGAGGTGGTATGCTTTGGATCTTGAGCAGTTCCTTGCCTTCTCCATACTCTTCTCTTTCCATCATTCTGCTACAAGTTGATCTTGGTTTCATCTGTCCATAAGATGTTGTTCAGAACTGCACAGGCTCTTTTACATGTTTCTTGGCAAACTCTAATCTGGCCTTCCTGTTTTTGAGGCTCACCGATGGTTTACACCTTGTGATGAACCCTCTGTATTTCCTCTGGAGAAGTCGTCTCTTAATTGTTGACTTGGACACAGATACACCTACCTCCTGGAGACTTTTCTTCATCTGGCCAACTGTTGTGAAGGGCTTTTTCTTGACAAGGGAAAGG
The DNA here is from genome assembly GCF_033978685.3 of Nerophis lumbriciformis. NCBI lineage: Eukaryota > Metazoa > Chordata > Actinopteri > Syngnathiformes > Syngnathidae > Nerophis > Nerophis lumbriciformis. The sequence goes on along the minus strand of NC_084553.2, from coordinate 14,840,428 downwards.
ATTTTTCTGTCATCCACCACACTTGTTTTCCGTGGTCTTCCAGGTCTTCTGGTGTTGCTGAGCTCACCAGTGTGTTCTCTCTTTTTAAGAATGTACCAAACAGTTGATTTGGCCACATCTAATGTTTTTGCTATCTATCTGATGGCTTTGTTTTGATTTTTCAGCCTAATGATGGCTTGCTTCACTGATAGTGACAGCTCTTTGGACATCATATTAAGAGATGACCTCCCCAGATTCCAAATGAATATACCACACTTGAAATGCCATCTAGGCATTTTATCTGCTCTTTGTAAATGAAATAAATGGGAAAAAAACAAGGGAATAACCCAAACGTGGCCATGGAACAGCTAAGTAGCCAATTGTCCAATTACTTTTGGTCCCTTAAAAAGTGGAAGGCACTTATAAAATGTGTTGTAATTCCTACACCGTTCACCTGATTTGGATGTAAATACCCTCAAATTAAAGCTCAAAGTCTGCACTTAAAGCAGATCTTGATTGTTTTATTTCAAATCTATTGTGGTGTTGTACAGAGCTGGAATACTGAAAATTGTGTCAATGTCCAAATATTTATGGACCTAACTGTATATATATATATATATATATATATATATGTATATATATATATATATATATATATATATATATATATATATATATATATATATATGTATATATATATATATATATATATATATATATATATATATATATATATATATATATATACACACATATATATATGTATACCTGTACCCACCCACTCTGTGCCCTATATAAACCATGGTATGCGAATTCTCCCATTAAAATCTCCTGACGATTGAGGGTACCCCCCCCTCATGAAACAGGCCTGTAGAGATGAAATAGTCTTGTGATTTTTTCCCACACATACATATATTGCGCTCTACTACGGTATCGAGCACTATTTTTTGGATAACCTTATTAAGACATACACTCCGCTCCAAATTGACATTTGTTGAGCACTGTACGACGATCAGAAATGGAAAAATTCAACATCGACTACTCCACGAAGAACATTCCCATACCCGCGCAGAATGACTACAAGCTAAGGCTCATAGAAAAGACGGAACACTTCCTAAGAAGGATGCGGTGGAAAGCACATTTTTTCCTCCACCCTGAAACAAAAGGAATGCAAAAGGAAACTTACGGATTCAAATCTACCAAGAACCCACCCACAGTTGAGGAACTAAAGGATTTTGAGAACGACATGCTCAAAATGATACAATCAGTCAAATTCAAGCCAATCCGCAACCCACTCCTCACCAAGCTGAAAAATGACGAGGAGCGCATCAAGAAAGTAAACAACCTCATCATAGCTGCCGATAAAACCACAAACTTCTACAGAATGGACATACCAGAACACCACACCTTACTGGACAGAAGCATCACCAAATCATACAAAAAAGCGCAACCCAACACCTTACAGAACATCCACCTGGAAAATAAAAGGATCGCGGCTGAACTGGACATTGAGGACAGGGTGGACGCCACAGCCAACAAGGAATCCTTCATCACATTGAAGGACCACAAACCCAACTTCGCAAATAACCCAACATGCCGACTAATAAACCCAACTAAATCTGAAATAGGAAAAATCAGCAAAATAATCCTGGACAGAGTCAACACAAAAATCAAGGACAAAACACCACTCAACCAATGGAGAAATACAGCAGCAGTAATCAAATGGTTCAACAACATCCAAGACAAACAACAGCACAACTTTATCTCCTTTGATATCGAGGAATTTTACCCTTCCATCACGCAAGACCTACTGACTCAAGCACTAGACTTCGCCTCAGACTACGACTCAATCACAGGCAACGAAAGAAACATCATCATCCACGCAAAAAACTCCATTCTCATCCACAACAGTACACCATGGCAAAAAAAGAACAATGCAACATTTGACGTCACTATGGGAAGTTTTGACGGAGCAGAAACGTGTGAACTCGTTGGGAGTTTCCTCCTCTCCCAGCTCGCTAGCCTCAATCTGAACCTTGGTATTTACCGTGATGACGGACTGGCAGTGTGTCGCGCCTCGCCAAGGAGCAGCGAGAATACCAAGAAGCGCATATGCCAAATTTTCAAAGAGAACGGCCTACGGATCACGATTGAAGCCAACAAGCAAACCGTCAACTTCCTTGACGTCACTTTCAACCTGAGAAATAACAGCTACCAACCATTCACGAAACCCAACACAACACTCCAATACGTGCACCATGACAGCAACCACCCACCCACCACCACGAAAAGAATACCTACCGGAATCAATAAAAGGCTATCGATGCTGTCATCTAGCAAAGCTGAATTTGACCAAGCAACCCCCCCGTACCAAAAAGCCCTTGATGAAAGCGGATACAATTTCACCCTCACCTATGAACCCACGCCAGGAAACCAGCCAAAAAAGAACAGAAAACGGAACGACATCATCTGGTACAACCCCCCATACAGCAAAAACGTCTCAACGAACATTGGACACAAATTCCTCAATCTGATTGACAAACACTTTCCCAAAGACAACATCCTAAGAAAAGTATTCAACAAGAACAACATTAAATTGAGCTACAGCTGCATGAACAATATACGACAAATCATCTCAAACCACAACAAAACAATTGCAAATGAGCCGTCGGCCCTCAGACAGAACGACTCCAAAACCAACAAAGGATGTAATTGTCGAAAGAAACCTGATTGCCCTCTCAACGGGGGGTGCTTACAAACATCAGTTGTCTACCAATCTAAGGTAATACGCAAGGACATTAACACATCCGACACATATGTAGGATTAACCGAGGGAGAATTCAAAACCAGATGGAACAATCACAAGGCTTCTTTCAGGAACAAAAACCTGCGAAATACCACAGAACTCAGCAAACACATTTGGGACCTCAAAGACAATAATGTTGAATATTCAATAACATGGCAAATTCTTGCATCCAGCACACCTTACAATAGTGGTAATAAAAGATGCAACCTATGCTTGAAAGAGAAACTGTTTATTATTTACCGTCCAGACCTGTCATCCCTCAACAAGCGCAGCGAAATTGTAACAGCATATAGACGGAAACACCTCCTAGGTAACACATGAGCCAATCACCACGCCCCTAGGCCAGCCTGTACCCACCCACTCTGTGCCCTATATAAACCATGGTATGCGAATGCTCCCATTAAAATCTCCTGACGATTGAGGGTACCCCCCCTCATGAAACAGGCCTGTAGAGATGAAATAGTCTTGTGATTTTTTCCCACACATACATATATATATATATATATATATATATATATATATATATATATATATATATATATATATATATATATATATATATACATGACCCCCAGCAGGCCTTTTGAATATCTCCCCAATTCTGAGGTCTCAAGGTTGGCAAGTATGGGTTATGGTTTAAATTCATATCCAACAATTGCAGGAACAACTTATATTGTCAATATCGGCTTCATTTTTTTATGTTTTCTGCTGGTGGTGTGCCTCCGGATTTTTTCAATGAAAAAAAAAAAAAAATATATATATATATATATATATATATATATATATATATATATATATATATATATATATATATATATATATAGCCTTTGTTCTGCCATTTGCGTACTGGCAAGCGATCTCTGAATCCGGGAACATATCCTTCACGGATTTGTTGAAAACATCCACAAATGAGAACAGGAGAACGTTGCTTGTAGCTATCAGCATAGCCATCTTTGTCTCGGCATAAGTTACACTCTCGGGTCTCCATTTAGCAAGGTGGCCCATAATACCGGGCTGTGACCGGTGCTGCGTTGCCGCAGCCTTGTGCTTCTCTGACCGTTCATGAGTGACTTTATCCGTTCGGCCGTCGTGTTCAATGGAGAAGTCTGATCTACCGAATTTGCAGGCAGCATACCCCTTCCCCTTCGAGCTGTCCTGGATGAACTGAAATTCTTTTTTCCAATCATTTTGGAACTTGCAAGCGTACATCTTCTTCTTAGTCATCGTCGCCATGTCTCTTCTTCTGCTTCGTCTTCTTCTTCTTCTGTTCTGATTGCCGCGCTTGACTTCGAGGTGTAACTTTTTTTTTTATTATTGTCCGGCCGGAAACGGCGCACAGTGAAGGATGGTGTAACAATATTGTTGTCCAGGTGGAAATCGGGAGAAATTCGGGAGAATGGTGGCCCTGGGAGATTTTCGGGAGGGCACTGAAATTCGGGACTCTCCCGGGGAAATCAGGAGGGTTGGCAAGTATGCCATAACCAAGCATGCATCACTTTAGCTCTTGTCTCAAAGTAGGTGTACTGTCACGACCTGTCACATCACGCCGTGACTTATTTTGAGTTTTTTGGTGTTTTCCTATGTCTAGTGTTTCAGTTCTTGTCTTGCACTCCTATTTTAGTAGCTTTTCCTCTTTTGTTGGTATTTTCCTGTGGCAGTTTCATGTTTTATTTTGAGCGCTATTTGTTTTAGCAATCAAGGCTATTTAAGTTGTGCGGACGCTATCCTTCTTTGTGTGAATATTGTTGATTGTCATGTCATGTTCGGATGTACTTTGTGGACGCCATCTGCTCCACACGCTGTAAGTTTTTGCTGTCATCCAGCATTCTGTTTTGGTTTATTTTGCAGCCAGTTCAGTTTTATTTTTATTTTGCATAGCCATCCCTTATTTTTGGTTTTAGCATTAGATACCTTTTTACTTGCACGCTGCCTCTCGCTGTCTGCATGTTGTGACCGCGACAAACCATGTTCCCAACATCTACAAAGTAATTAGCTACCTGCTACCACCTCCTGATATGGAAGATTATTACATGGTTACTCTGCCGATCTCTAGACAGCACAGACACTCAACAACGGCACATTTGTGGATTATAATTACCGGTTTGCAAAAAATATTTTTAACCCAATTAGGTGAAATTACATAATCTCCCACGGCACACCAAACAAAATCTCACGGTACACTAGTGTGCCGCGGCACAGTGGTTGAAAAACACTGTCATGTACTCTATCAATTTCCACTTGATTTAATTTTAATTTTGCTTCACAATTTGTCCTTGCACCACTAAACACCATAAATGTAGTTTTCTTATCATTTAATGATAACTTGTTAATATCAATTTTTTTTTTTAACTGAAGCAACTCAACCTCTATTATCCTCAACACTTCCTTCAAGTCTTCTCCTGAACAATATACATTTGTATCATCTGCAAACATAATACATTTAAATGTATTAGATACCGAACAAATATAATGTAAATAAAGTATAAATAACGTAGGTCCCAATATGCATTAATAAAAGTACCTTATATTTTTTTGTATGTAAAAGTATTCGTTCTTTCCATTTTGACCCCAAAAATACATGCACTGCATGACATTGTACACCTTTTAAACTTTAACTGTATCCAATTTTCAGCCAAATACGACATTATCCAAGCTAATTTTTTTTTCAAAATAAAAACATATATCTGCTTAACCCAGGGGTCGGCAACCCAAATTGGACCACAAACAGGTAATCGGTCTGGAGCTGCAAAAAATTAAGACTTATATAAGTGTCATAATGATGGCAACACATGATGTAATTGTCAATATTAGCCTATCAAAATTACTTTAAAAAGGTCTTACATAAGTGTTATAATGAAGACAACACATGTAAGTAACATATTAGCTACAGTATATTATTGACCAATTATCAGGTCAATAATTCATAACAACATTGACTTTGATTCATTAGTAATGTTTGAACAATACCAGAGAAGCATAACACACACCTTTCAGGTAACCATCCGGGGTTAGGAGAAAATGGGCGCTTTTAATAAATAATAATAATAAATATCTAGAACAGGGGTCAGGGGTCGGCAACCAAAAACGTTGAAAGAGCCATATTGGACCAAAAATACAAAAAACAAATATGTCTGGAGCCACAATAAATGAAATGTTAGGAATTGGTGAGGTGGATCCCAAGGATGCAGAAACGTATTGTGTGTGGACAATAGTTCTTCCTTTATTTAGGAGAAAACACAAAGTAGCAAAACAAAGGCGATGGTGGTAAACACAAAAAACACACCACGTAAAAAACTACTAAGAGAAACAAAATGCACAGAACTAAAAGCACTAGACAAGGCTAGGAAAAATACTTCATGAAAGAAATAAACAGAAAAACAAAGTACAAAATAAAAGCGTTAGACAAGGCTAGGAAAAATACTTTATGAAAGAAGTAAACAGAAAAACAAAGTACAAAATAAAAACGCAAGACAAGGCTAGGAAAAATACAGGCAAACCTGAGAAGATGGGCACAAGACGAACTAGGGAGTTCTCTGGCAAGACCAACAACATGTGCGTCTGTTGCAAGCAGAAGACAAAGTTCCGGCGCGCACATGTTGTCAGCAGCCAGGTTAAATAAGCTGCTACTTAATTGTCCTCAGGTGTGTGCTGCTGCCTCGCGCCAGCTGCACCCCACACTGTGGACGAGAGAGAGAGTGAACAGGAGACAAACAAAACAGAATTGAGCAATGCATTTGAGATTACCACATGAAAAGCCGTATATAAGTCTTATAATGAAGGCAACACATGATGTAAGTGTCTATATTAGCTATACCGGCCTACTATCAAAATGACTATGTGTCGCAGGCTGACGCAAATCTTCGTTGACATAAATGTTGAAATTTAATATTTATTCTACACATTTTTACAACATTGGAAAACATTAGTAAAACTTCTCAGAGGGTGACATAACTCCTGGAAATGACTGTCTTAGAATGGCCAAAGGTATAGATGTGTGTGTCCAAGTTAAAGGAAACGACAGGCTGTCTTCTTCTAATGGATTTACTACATTCCTTATAAGCTGGGTAATGTTTGCTGTGGTCTGGAACAACATGGCATACTAACAGCTATCAGAAATGCAATCAATATTACATGCAGATAATGTGTCATGAGACATGGAAAAATAAACTAAATAAGGACATAAGTAAAGGAAATTAAATGAGCTCAAATATACCTACAAATGAGGCATAATGATGCAAAATGTACATACAGCTAGCCTAAATAGCATGTTAGCATCAATTAGCTTGCAGTCATGCACCGACCAAATATGCCTGATTAGCACTCCAACAAGTCAATAACATCGACAAAACTCACCTTTGTGCATTCACACACAGTATAAAAGGTTTGGTGGACAAAATGAGACAAAGGAGTGGCATAAAACAGGTCTTTCTGTGGCAGCGTCTGAGAAAGTCATACATGTAAACAAACTGTTGAGTCACAGTCCACACAACGGTGAGTTCAAGGGCTGCTGAAATTAGTAGGACAAAACGGCGCTGGCCAAATACTCTCATCAGTGAAGCATAAACACAAACATATTAAACAGTGGGCTTTCTAACAATTGGGAGGGTTTGTGTCGTATTTGTCCTCCTACAGAAACCACATTACAACAAAAAAATTATTTTTCACCCAATTTTTTTTTCCATTTCCATACATTTTTGAAAAAGCTCCATGGAGCCACCAGGGCGCCGCTAAAGAGCCGCATGTGGCTCTAGTGCCGCGGGTTGCTGACCCTCGGCTTAACCTATGGTTCCAAAGGAAATCACCCATGAAAATGTACACTGTAAAATGTTACGGTAAAATTATGTCGAATGAGCTTCTAGTTTTTTACTGTAAAATGTACGGTTGTTGTTTTTATGGTGTATTACTGTAGATGGAAAAAAACGGTACCGCATTTTTTTTAAGGTAAAGAACTGGCAGCTTAGTTGTCGGAATTTTCCAAAAAAAGTGGCACTGTTTTTCCGTTTAAAGTAATATTTTGGGGGGGAAAAACGCAGTCAAATTTTACAGTATAATTCTATGTGACTAAGCTGCCAGTTTTTTCTGTAAAAAAAAACCAGTGCAACTGTTTTATCATTTACCGTAATATGTTGTAGAAAAATAAATGTATATTTTACAGTAAAATTCTGGTGACGGAGTTGCCAGTTTTTACTGTATACATGATAAATGCAATATTTTTTGTGATTGATTGCATGAGTTAACTTGTTTTTGACAGCCCGATTCTTTTGTACATTAAAAAAAACCAATTTTGTTTCATTATTATTTCTTCATTGTAAATAGATTTGCTTATTTATTTATTTTTAATTTTTTTATTTTTACTCGTTTACCTTTTTAATGTAATATTTTTTTTAATTTTTTTATTCATTTTTTATTTTTTTTTTAATTTAAATTTGTATTTTTATTGTACTAAATATGTGCAAATGTGCAAATAAAACTCCTTGAATCCTTTATTGACGGCATTTGGATTGCACAAATGCTACGACGAGATCCTGGGGCTACATTGTTGTGCCGTTCATCCACGACCATCATCTCATGTCACGGCATGACAATGCACGGCCCCACGTTGCACAACTCTGTACACAATACATTATGATATATATATAATATATAATAACACATACACATACAATACATACATACACAAAACATTCTGGCATGGCCAGCATACTTGCCATCAACATGTTGAGCATGTGGTGGGTACAACACTTGTACACAAAAAATAAAAGGCACAATTGATGTGGCCTTTTATTGTGGCCTTAATCATGCTGTCTGGTATGTTGTACCTGTAAGGCGGATGAAGGAAAAGTGTTCACTGATTAATTTTTTCACACATTCATTTAGGCGTCCCACCATGAAAACATTTAGCCCACCACAAATAGATTTGAAACAACCTGCGACTAATTCTCTATACATGCAAAGACTCTTATTTTGAAAACTTTTGCTTTGAAAGTGTCACCTTATTAAATGAAGTATTCTATTCTATTCCGCTTGGAGGGTTTCCTCATGTTCCGATCGCCGCGTTCTATCTGCAAAAGGACACATATTGAACAATTAGACCGAGACCGTGTCTGTACAAAATACACATTAAAGATGTACAAAATAACAAAGTCAAAAGTGATCATTCGAACTACACCAAAGCATGTTGTACCTCCAACCATGGCAGTAAAGTAACTTCTTTGTTTTGTCATTTCTGAACACAAAGTGTCCAAAATGTTTCCACTAAATCATACAGAAGCCATTTTGATATTTTTCATTTTCAAAACCAATTATATATATATATATATATATATATATATATATATATATATATATATATATATATATATATATATATATATATATATATATTAGTGCTCCCTCAAGCCATATTTTGTTTTACAAATAAGTCATATATTATTAGGGCCCTGTTGAAATTGCTGTTTTTTCTTCTATGTGTTTGGATGCCTTTTTGAGGCCCTAATCATGCATGAAAAGTCTCCACACGTTGTAGTTGCGTCGGGTATGGGTAAAAATGTAATACTTTTGAGTCTCAAAAATAACATTTCAAAATTAGCTCACTAACGCTACCTTTAATGTTCGAAAAAACATCAGCCCCCTCCTACGAAAATCGCAGGAGACGTCCACCATGACGGGACGCACATAAAAGTCTCAGGAACCCATACCTGCACCATAATAAACGCAATATTTTATCCCCAAAAAATCGATATTTTATGTGAAGTAATTGGAGCCTTGAATAGGTCAATAAATCATAACAACATTGATTTTGATTCTTTATTATTTTTTGAGCAATTACATTTTTTTTTCTTAAATCACACAAAAATTATTCGGGATCCAAAAGGGCCCCATTCATAAAAGTGTTAATAATAAGTCATGCATTTATTTTTTTTTAAACTTTCAATGCTTGAATCTCTAGATGAACTTCATATCTATCTGTCTATTATAAATGTTTTAATATTTTATCATGTTTTTTTGTTTGTTTGTTTGTTTTATGCCCTTTTTGACAAAGAAAACTTTGTTTTTTATATGGCAAACGCACAAAATATGCAATATTTTCCCCAGTAATATTTTTAAGTGCAATATTTTATGTGACGTAATTGGAGCCTTGAATAGGTCAATAAATCATAACAACATTGATTTTGATTCTTTATTATTTTTTGAGCAATTACATTTTTTTTTCTTAAATAACACAAAAATTATTCGGTATCCAAAAGGGCCCCATTCATAAAAGTGTTAATAATAAGTCATGCATTTATTTATTTTTAAACTTTCAATGCTTGAATCTCTAGATGAACTTCATATCTATCTGTCTATTATAATTTTGTATTATTTTATCATGTTTTTTTGTTTGTTTGTTTGTTTGTTTTATGCCCTTTTTGACAAAGAAAACTTTGTTTTTTATATGGCAAACACACAAAATATGCAATATTTTCCCCAGTAATATTTTTAAGTGCAATATTTTATGTGACGTAATTGGAGCCTTGAATAGGTCAATAAATCATAACAACATTGATTTTGATTCTTTATTATTTTTTGAGCAATGACATTTTTTTTTCTTAAATCACACAAAAATTATTCGGGATCCAAAAGGGCCCCATTCATAAAAGTGTTAATAATAAGTCATGCATTTTTTTTTTTTTAAACTTTCAATGCTTGAATCTCTAGATGAACTTCATATCTATCTGTCTATTATAAATGTTTTAATATTTTATCATGTTTTTTTGTTTGTTTGTTTGTTTTATGCCCTTTTTGACAAAGAAAACTTTGTTTTTTATATGGCAAACGCACAAAATATGCAATATTTTCCCCAGTAATATTTTTAAGTGCAATATTTTATGTGACGTAATTGGAGCCTTGAATAGGTCAATAAATCATAACAACATTGATTTTGATTTTTTATTATTTTTTGAGCAATTACATTTTTTTTTCTTAAATAACACACAAATTATTCGGTATCCAAAAGGGCCCCATTCATAAAAGTGTTAATAATAAGTCATGCATTTATTTATTTTTAAACTTTCAATGCTTGAATCTCTAGATGAACTTCATATCTATCTGTCTATTATAATTTTGTATTATTTTATCATGTTTTTTTGTTTGTTTGTTTGTTTGTTTGTTTTATGCCCTTTTTGACAAAGAAAACTTTGTTTTTTATATGGCAAACACACAAAATATGCAATATTTTCCCCAGTAATATTTTTAAGTGCAATATTTTATGTGACGTAATTGGAGCCTTGAATAGGTCAATAAATCATAACAACATTGATTTTGATTCTTTATTATTTTTTGAGCAATGACATTTTTTTTTCTTAAATCACACAAAAATTATTCGGGATCCAAAAGGGCCCCATTCATAAAAGTGTTAATAATAAGTCATGCATTTTTTTTTTTTTAAACTTTCAATGCTTGAATCTCTAGATGAACTTCATATCTATCTGTCTATTATAAATGTTTTAATATTTTATCATGTTTTTTTGTTTGTTTGTTTGTTTTATGCCCTTTTTGACAAAGAAAACTTTGTTTTTTATATGGCAAACGCACAAAATATGCAATATTTTCCCCAGTAATATTTTTAAGTGCAATATTTTATGTGACGTAATTGGAGCCTTGAATAGGTCAATAAATCATAACAACATTGATTTTGATTTTTTATTATTTTTTGAGCAATTACATTTTTTTTTCTTAAATAACACACAAATTATTCGGTATCCAAAAGGGCCCCATTCATAAAAGTGTTAATAATAAGTCATGCATTTATTTATTTTTAAACTTTCAATGCTTGAATCTCTAGATGAACTTCATATCTATCTGTCTATTATAATTTTGTATTATTTTATCATGTTTTTTTGTTTGTTTGTTTGTTTGTTTGTTTTATGCCCTTTTTGACAAAGAAAACTTTGTTTTTTATATGGCAAACACACAAAATATGCAATATTTTCCCCAGTAATATTTTTAAGTGCAATATTTTATGTGACGTAATTGGAGCCTTGAATAGGTCAATAAATCATAACAACATTGATTTTGATTCTTTATTATTTTTTGAGCAATGACATTTTTTTTTCTTAAATCACACAAAAATTATTCGGGATCCAAAAGGGCCCCATTCATAAAAGTGTTAATAATAAGTCATGCATTTTTTTTTTTTTTAAACTTTCAATGCTTGAATCTCTAGATGAACTTCATATCTATCTGTCTATTATAATTTTTTTATTATTTTATCATGTTTTTTTGTTTGTTTGTTTATTTTATGCCCTTTTTGACAAAGAAAACTTTGTTTTTATATGGCAAACACACAAAATATGCAATATTTTCCCCAGTAATATTTCTAAGTGCAATATTTGATGTGAAGTAATTGGAGCCTTGAATAGGTCAATAATTCATAACAACATTGATTTTGATTCATTATTATTTTTTAGCTAAAACAGTGTTTTAAAAATCCCACCAAAATGTTGGGGGATCTAAAAAGGCCTCACTCATAAAAGCGTAAATAATAAGTTGTACATCTTGTTTTACTTTCAACATTTAAGTCTCTAGATCAACTTTAGATCTATCCTTCAATTATAACTTTTTATAATTGTTTTAGTTTTGTTTGTTTGTTTGTTTTATGCCCTTTTTGATAAAGAAAATATTGGGGTTTTTTTTAATAGCAAACACACAAAATGTACAATATTTTCCACAGAAATTTTTCTAAGTGGAATATTCGAGCCTTGAACAGGTCAATAAATCACAACAACATTAATTTTGATTCATTATTATTGTCATGACTTCTTGTGTTAGGCCTGAGATGTTCTTGTGTTTCCTTATTTTCTGTACTTGTTTCCTGTCCAGCGCTCTTATTTTGGTTCACTTCCTGTCTGGTTTCACTACTCTGGCCTGTACACCTTTCCCTCATTGGTCGTTCCGTGTTATAACATCTGTTGCTCTCACGCAAGCACTCAGACAGTTTAGCACAATGACACAATGAGTTGAAATTAAAAAAAAAAGTTTTTTCCTTGAATTGTAACTACAAGTTACTGTAACTTTCTTTATACACTTCTGAAGTGAAGTTAGTGTAGGGATTTAGATATTTTAATTCATTTAGATGCTTCATCTAATTACAAATACAATACTGCATCCAAAAGCGACATTAGTGTGTAAAGGATATCACCACATGGGCTCATGTACACTTCAGAAAACCACTGTCAGTAACAACAGTTCGTCGCTGCATCTGTATGTGGAAGATAAAACTCTACTGTGCCAAGCGAAAGCCATTTATCAACAACACCCAGAAATGCCGCCGGCTTCGCTGAGCCCGAGCTCATCTAAGATGGACTGATGCAAAGTGGAAAAGTGTTCTGTGGTCTGACGAGTCCACATTTCAAATTGTTTTTGGAAACTGTGGACATTGTGTCGTCTGGAGCAAAGAGGAAAATAACTATCCAGATTGTTATAGGCGCAAAGTTCAAAAGCCAGCATCTGTGATGGTATGGGGGTGTATTAGTGCCCAAGGCATGGGTAACTTACACATCTAAAGGTTTTGGAGCAACATATGTTGCCATCCAAGCAACGTTATCATGGACGCCCCTGCTTATTTCAAGCCATGTGTTATAACAGCGTGGCTTCATAGTAAAAATGTGCGGGTACTATACTGGCCTGCCTGTAGTCCAGACCTGTCTCCCATTGAAAATGTGTGGCGCAATATGAAGCCTAAAATACCACAACGGAGACCCCGGACTGTTGGACAACTTAAGCTGTACATAAAGCAAGAATGGGAAAGAATTCCACCTGAAAAGCTTCAAAAATTGGTCTCCTCAGTTCCCAAACGTTTACTGAGTGTTGTTAAAAGGAAAGGCCATGTAACACAGAGGTAAAAATACCCCTGTGCCAACTTTTTTTGCAATGTGTTGCTGCCATTAAATTCTAAATTAATGATTATTTGCAAAAAAAAAATTACGTTTCTCAGTTCGAACATTAAATATCTTATCTTTGCAGTCTATTCAATTGAATATAAGTTGAAAAGGATTTGCAAATCATTGTATTCTGTTTTTATTTACCATTTACACAACGTGCCAACTTCACTGGTTTTGCGTTTTGTATATATGTATATATATATATATATATATATATATATATATATATATATATATATATATATATATATATATATATGTGTGGGGAAAAAAATCACAAGACTATTTCATCTCTACAGGCCTGTTTCATGAGGGGGGGGTACCCTCAATCATCAGGAGATTTTAATGGGAGCATTCACATACCATGGTTTGTATAGGGCACATATATATATATATATATATATGTGTGTAGTACTTGGAGAGCCACTGGTCTAGATCAACCTTAGCTCAATCCATCGATTAAAGGTTTTTATTATTGTTATTTTTTTGTGTTAAGTTTTGTTTGTTTTATGCCATTTTTATCTCGGAAAACTTAGTTTTTTATATGGTAAGCACACAAAATATGATTTTTTTTTCCCCATCCAAAAATATCTCAATGTGAAATAATTAATGTGACGTAAACGAAGCCTTAAATAGGTCGATAATTCATAACAACAATGATTTTTATTCATTATTATTTATTTAGTAATGGTGGCTTTAAAAAAAAAAAAAAAAGCCTGCATGGCAGCTTTGCAGTATTTGAGTCAATTGCAATACATTTCACATGTGTGCTCTTCTATTCCACTTATTTATGTTTCTTAATATATTTTTAGAATGTGCTGTAAATGGCCCCGGGGCCACACTTTGGACACCATTGTTTCTCAATTCAAATGAACAATCCAGAATGTTCCATAATGGCACTGAAGACCTCTACTTGTGTAACTTGTGTCTTGATTTTATTTTTTATTTCTATTTTCATTGCTGATACACAGCAGAAACCATCAGTTACCATAGTAACCGCTAACATGACAAGACAATTAAACATAACCACGTGTCCTTAAAAAGAATGAAACAGCAGCTAAAAAGCCTACAAAGACGCTCTCGCTCACCAAAATACCAGCCGAGTGAGACATCGCCTCCCTGCTCCCCTCTCTGCTCTCTGCTCCATGCGCGGTGTGATGGAAACCCAGGACGCTGATCCAGGATCAGGCTTGTTTTGCAGCCCTCAAAAACAACACGCCGCTCCTGCAGTCAAATTGGAGGCATTAAAAAAAGGTCGTAAAATGAAGGGTTACGTAATGCGCAATAACAAATATGAAGAGCTTTTTATTCAAAGGGTGGGAATTCTACAAATGCAAGATTCTTAGCAAAACATTCCTGCATTTTTTTTTATTTTTTTTTGCACGTCAACAACATTGGTGACGTTTGTGGGAGCGCACATATTCTTCTTTTATTGCTCTCCAGAAACGTGCTGCGCGATATTGGCAAATAGGGCTCCTTCCTATACAGTACATATATTGTGTGTGCGTGCGTGTTTTGCGTGGAAAAATAAGCAGGAAAAAACTCTCATGGCTTGATTTTAGATGAGGCACGGTGAAAGATCATACTGTTTCCACGAGAGGTGTCCAATCAACGGCCCGCGTTAGACTGCAGGAGTTCTATAAACAATGACTGGGAGCGATGTATTCATTTCCAATACAAAGTGCCAGGGGTCTGTTGTCTGCCGATTTGTCGCCATCTAGTGGATGACAAAGGTACTTCAACCATTAATCATACTTGCTTGAATAAACAGCAAAGTATTTAGTTCAGGGGTGTCATACTGGTGACTGGTGGAATCACGGCCCGATAACTTAAAAATAAAGACAACTTCAGATTGTTTTCTTTGTTTAAAAATAGAACAAGCACATTCAGAAAATGTACAAATCATAATGTTGTTGGGTTTTTTCTTTTACACTTCCATGTTGCGGTTAATAGTATTCTATCTTTATTTGTCGTTATTTATTCTTTCTGAATAAATTATGTGATAATGTTCCTCAGTCAACTAATTGGTGTTCATTTTCAATCTCCATCCATCTTCTTTCGCTTATCCGAGGTCGGGTCGCGGGGGCAGCAGCCTAAGCAGGGAAGCCCAGACTTCCCTCTCCCCAGCCACTTCGTCCAGCTCTTCCCGGGGGATCCTGAGGCGTTCCCAGGCCAGCCGGGAGACATAGTCTTCCCAACGTGTCCTGGGTCTTCCCTGTGGTCTCCTACCGGTCGGACATGCCCCAAACACCTCCCTAGGGAGGCATTCGGGTGGCATCCTGACCAGATGCCCGAACCACCTCATCTGGCTCCTCTCGATGTGGAGGAGCAGCGGCTTTACTTTGAGCTCCCCCCGGATGACAGAGCTTCTCACCCTATCTCTAAGGGAGAGCCCTTAGAGGGCCACACACGATAACTTAAAAATAAAGACAAGATTGTTTTTTTTGTTTAAAAATAGAACAAGCACATTCTGTAAATGTACAAATAATAATGTTGTTGTTGTTTTTTTTACACTTACATGTTGCGGTTAATAGTATTCTATCTTTATTTGTAAATGGTAAATGGTGATGGTAAATAGGTTATACTTGTATAGCGCTTTTCTACCTTTTTTTTAAGGAACTCAGAGCGCTTTGACACTATTTCCACATTCACCCATTCACACACACATTCACACACTGATGGAGGCATACTTGCCAACCCTCCCGGATTTTCCGGGAGACTCCCGAAATTCAGCGCCTCTCCCGAGAACCTCCCGGGACAAATTTTCTCCCGAAAATCTCCCGAAATTCAGGCGGAGCTGGAAGCCACGCCCCCTCCAGCTCCATGCGGACCTGAGTGACGTCAGGTGCACAACACCACGTAAATCGTTGGCCAACCAAAAAGTAACCCCAGTACGCTATAGCCAACATTCACCAGGAGATGGCAACAGACAAACATAGATCACTCTATTACATTCCTCCCCTTTTAGAAATGTATAGAAGTTACTCAAAATATAAATAAATAAATAAACAACCCAACCAAAAAATGCAGCAGCTCAATTAAAAAACTGTACTTAAGCCACATTCTTTTCTTTTTTTTTTTAGTACTGAACTCTTAACCCTCATTTGTAAAAAAATAACATGCTTATTATACAAACAGTATTTGTACACCTTTAACACAGATTTTTATACTGTCTTCAGAGATTCAGTTTTTTTGGTGGTACTCGAAACCTTTCTGGGTACCTGCGAAAGGGTGTTCAGCATGGTTAGGTTGGCAAGTATGGATGGAGGGAGCTGCCATGCAAGGCCCTAACCAGGACCCATCAGGAGCAAGGGTGGAGTGTCTTGCTCAAGGACACAACGGACAAGACTAGGATGGTAGAAGGTGGGGATTGAACCAGGAACCCTCAGGTTGCTGGCACAGCCACTCTCCCAACTTCGCCACGCCGATGTTTTTTTAACTTTCTGAATAAATTATGTGATAATGTTCCTCAGTCAACTCATTGGTGTTCATTTTCAATCTATCAAGATAAAAAAATAATATAAAAATCAAATTATTTATAGTTATTTATGTAGTTTGCTCATTTTTCTCGACTGATGCACTAACATGCGGTTTATTTATATTTTTACATATATAGTATAATCTACAAAGATTCAAATAATTGCTATTGCTACATCTGGTGGACACATTTAGAACAGCAGTTTCTTTCATTCAAAAATGTTGGCTCAATTGTATACTTAGCAAACTCATTCTGTGGGCCGGATAAAACCTGTTCGCGGGCCTGATCCGGCGGGTCGTACGTTTGACACCTTTAATTTAGTTCTAGTAGCAAACCAAACAACCTTCTCTAGTCATGGTGCAGGAAACAAAAAAAAATCAACCAGCACAAAAAGTCAACACAAATGGTCACACATAACACAACCTGTCAGAATAATGGTATCTAAGTTATCACAAAACTTTGTGTTTCCATGAGTTCCTGGTGAGCAGACAAAGGCTTGTAAAACTCCACTGTGTAGGATGGGAAACGACATGAAGGTGTCGGTTTCTGTAATCTATTGTAATCCACAGGAAGATTTTGTCTTGGCCCGAGATCTAGGAAGCAGGACCTGACACAAGCTCCAGGCATCTTTTCTTTGAACTGTTTTGTGACCAAGGGCGACGGCTGTTTACGACCCCCCTCTCCTCTTAGGAACAGCTGTTGCCATGTAATCAGGCAAAGTCCAAATAAAAGAGGAGGCGTGCAACCTTTCGTCAGAGCGTGGTGGAAGACGGTGCAAAGAGTACAGCCCAGACGTTTCTCCTCAATGAGCAACATTGAATTCTGTCTCGGTTTAATTCCTTGCTTCTTGTCTGTTTAATAGACGTCATCGGTGTTTGAACCTGACACAACCTGGCCATTGAAATTTGTGGATATTATAAAAAAAACATCAAACCAATATAAAAAAATCAAAACTACAACCATTTAAATCCATTACAATGGATTAGGGTTGTCTGGATACCAATAATTTTGGTACCGGTACCAAAATAGCAACTTGCGTGGAAAAATTGTGACGACATGGGAGTTTGCATGATGTCATGTAAATGTATGCACTTTAATCAGTGAATCAGTTTATTTATATAGCCCTAAATCACAAAAGTCTCAAAGGGCTGCACAAGCCACAGTTTCCACATCAGGGCAAGAAAAAACTCAACCCAATGGGATACAGTGAGAAACCTTGGAGGGAACCGCAGATGTGGGGACCCCCCTGAGCGACCGGTGCAATGGATGTCGAGTGGATCTAGCATAATACTGTGAGAGTCCAGTCCATAGTGGATCTAACATAATATTGTGAGAGTCCAGTCCATAGTGGATCTAACATAATAGTGTGAGAGTCCAGTCCATAGTGGATCTAACATAATATTGTGAGAGTCCAGTCCATAGTAGATCTAACATAATAGTGAGAGAGTCCAGTCCATAGTGGATCTAACAATAGTGTGCGAGTCCAGTCCATAGTGGATCTAACATAATAGTGAGAGTCCAGTCCATAGTGGATCTAACATAATAGGGAGAGTCCAGTCCATAGTGGGGCCAGCAGGAGATCATCTTGAGTGGAGACAAGTCAGCAGCGCAGAGACGTCCCCAACTGATGCACAGATGAGTGGTCCACCCCGGGTCCCGACTTTGAACAGCTAGCACTTCATCTGTGGTCACATAATAACCACTCTACGCATGAGATGGGGGCAGAGCAGAAAAGAGACGGCAGATCAACTGGCCTAAAAGGGGGGTCTATTTAAAGGCTAGAGCCTTATTACCACTATTGTAAGGTGTGCTGGAGACAAATTCTTGCATCCAGCACACCTTACAATAGTGGTAATAAAAGATGCAACCTATGCTTGAAAGAGAAACTGTTTATCATATACCGTCCAGACCTGTCATCCCTCAACAAGCGCAGCGAAATTGTATCAACATGCCGCCACAGACGGAAACACCTCCTAGGTAACACATGAGCCAATCACCACGCCCCTACGCCAGCCTGTACCCACCCACTCTGTGCCCTATATAAACCATGGTATGTGAATGCTCCCATTAAAATCTCCTGATGATTGAGGGAACCCCCTCATGAAACAGGCCTGTAGAGATGAAGTAGTCTTGTGATTTTTTCCCCCCACATACATATATATATATTTATATATATATATATATATATATATATATATATTTTTTTCATTTATTAAATCAACATAAAAAACACAAGATACACTTACAATTAGTGCACCAACCCAAAAAACCTCCCTCCCCCATTTACACTCATTCGCACAAAAGGGTTGTTTCTTTCTGTTATTAAAGGGGAACATTATCACAATTTCAGAATGGTTAAAACCATTAAAAATCAGTTCCCAGTGGCTTATTTTATTTTTCGAAGTTTTTTTCAAAATTTTACCCATCACGCAATATCCCTAAAAAAAGCTTCAAAGTGCCTGATTTTAACCATCGTTATATACACCCGTCCATTTTCCTGTGACGTCACACAGTGATGCCAATACAAACAAACATGGCGGATAGAACAGCAAGGTATAGCGACATTAGCTCGGATTCAGACTTGGATTTCAGCGGCTTAAGCGATTCAACAGATTACGCATGTATTGAAACGGATGGTTGTAGTGTGGAGGCAGGTAGCGAAAACTAAATTGAAGAAGAAACTGAAGCTATTGAGCCATATCGGTTTGAACCGTATGCAAGCGAAACCGACGAAAACGACACGACAGCCAGCGACCCGGGAGAAAGCGAGGACGAATTCGGCGATCGCCTTCTAACCAACGATTGGTATGTGTTTGTTTGGCATTAAAGGAAACTAACAACTATGAACTAGGTTTACAGCATATGAAATACATTTGGCAACAACATGCACTTTGAGAGTGCAGACAGCCCATTTCAGGCGCGCTAAGAACATATATTTTTCCACGATTTCAGCACTAAGGTTAACCATACCTAAATAGACACAAAATACTGCATTACACAAGACTACCCGAATGTACTCAAATGATTGAAAAAAATAAATGTTTTTAAGCTAAATTATTGGTAAACACAGTTTATGTATAATAATTTACGTAAAACCGCGAGTAATGAATAACGTTTTCATCAATTAATATATTCTGTAGACATACCCTCATCCGCTCTCTTTTCCTGAAAGCTGATCTGTCCAGTTTTGGAGTTGATGTCCGCATCTGCTTTGAGTGTCGCAGGATATCCACACATTCTTGCCATCTCTGTCGTAGCATAGCTTTCGTCGGTAAAGTGTGCGGAACAAACGACTGACCATTTCGTCGGCTTTCCCCACAGCCTCGTATTTTGAACAAATTTCGTCCGATTTCTTGCCACTTTCGCATCTTTGGGGCACTGGTGCAACTTGAATCCATCCCTGTTCGTGTTGTTACACCCTCCGACAACACACCGACGAAAGTGAGAAAATGGCGGATTGCTTCCCGGTGTGACGTCACAACGCTCATCGCTCCGAGAGCCAATAATAGAAAGGCGTTTAATTCACCAAAATTCACCCATTTAGAGTTCGGAAATCGGTTAAAAAAATATATGGTCTTTTTTCTGCAACATCAAGGTATATATTGACGCTTACATAGGTCTGGTGATAATGTTCCCCTTTAATATTTCTGGTTCCTACATTATATATCAATATAGATCAATACAGTCTGCGGGGATACAGTCCGTAAGCACACATGATTGTATTTTTTTATGACAAAAAAAACAAAAACAAATAAAACAAAAAAACATACCCCCCCCCGAACCCCCCGGTCCGTGGGACAAATTTTCAAGCGTTGACCGTTCCGCAGTTACAAAAAGGTTGGGGGGCCACTGGGCTAGAGTATGGGATTATGATAACAACATACCAACATGCAGACAGATAGCAATGCTACCAAGTGGTAGAGACTCCTCCCACCCTCACCAAGGACTGTTTTCACTGCTGGACTCTAGAAAGAGGTTCCGCAGCCTCCGTAGCAGAACCTCCAGGTTCTGTAACAGCTTCTTCCCTCAGGCCGGGAGATTCTTGAACGCATCATAATAATCCCCTCAATTCTCCCCAAAAATGGATTAACTCAATGGAATATAAAGACAATATAACATACATCCATAAACGTGGATGCATATGCAAAAGTGCAATATATTTATTTGTACAGTAATCTATTTATTTATATCTGCACCTGCTTTTTCATCCTGCCATACTTGCCAACCTTGAGACCTCCGATTTCGGGAGGTGGGGGGTGGGGGCGTGGTCGGGGGTGGGGCAGGGCGTGGTTGAGGGCGTGATTAAGAGGGGAGGAGTATATTGACAGCTAGAATTCACCAAGTCAAGTATTTCATACATATATATATATATATATATATATATATATATATATATATATATATATATATATATATATATATATATATATATATATATACATATACATATACATATATATATATACACATCCTGAAAATATGCAAATAAAACTGTGTTGAGATAATTGATACTTCAAACTTGCATAAATAAATATTAAGGAATATAACATAACTTGGCTTCGAGAGCTTCAAAATGTAATGAATAAAATGCTAAAGTTGTTGATAAACAAGCAATTATTTTAATAATTAAATATGGTCATTTTAAATGAATTATTATGATAATTTAAAATTAATTATTTCAAATATGTTTATTTTAATGTATAATTCTAATGGCTGGATGTAAAAAGCAGTCCGAAAAAATACAAATAAAAATACAATTAATTTTGATGTTATTAGCAAAATATAGTAAACATTTATTTTGTTTTTTTAATTTTTTTATTAATAAATATATTTATTTTTAGGTAAGATAAACATAATAATACAATTTATCTCGTCTGGATGATTTTGTTCTTGTCACCCTGTTGTCCTCCCGTCGTGAAAAAAGGCTGTCCTCACTCAGGTTCGCATGGAGCTGGAGGGGGCTGAAAATCGGGATATTTTCGGGAGAATATTTGTCCCGGGAGTTTTTCGGGAGAGGCGCTGAATTTCGGGAGTCTCCCGGAAAATTCGGGAGGGTTGGCAAGTATGCATCCTGCACTACCACATGAGCTAATGCAACAAAATGTTGTTCTTATCTGTACTGTAAAGTTCAAATTTGAATGACAATAAAAGCATTTTGCTTTGCACAAAAAGCCAAAAAAAAACCAAACAGTGCAGGTAATTCTTTTTTTTTTTTTTTTTTTTTTTTTTGCATTTTTTTCCCAAATAAAGTCCAGTTGGGATCCCAAACGGTACAGGATGAGGTTTTTAGACTTGGACTTAGACTTAGACTTCCTTTTTATTGTCATTCAAATTTGAACTTTACAGTACAGATAAGAAAAACATTTTGTTGCATTAGCTCATGGTAGTGCAGGATAAAAAAGCAATAAGGTGCAGATATAAAAAAATAGATTACTGTACAGATACATTTATTGCACTTTTGCATATGCATCCACGTTTATGAATGTATGTTGTATTGTCTTTATATTCCAGCGAGTTAATCCATTTTTGGGGAGAATTGAGGGGATTATTATGATGCGTTCAAGAGTCTTACGGCCTGAGGGACGAAGCTGTTACAGAACCTGGAGGTTCTGCTTTGGAGGCTGCGGAACCTCTTTCTAGAGTCCAGCAGTGAAAACAGTCCTTGGTGGGGGTGGGAGGAGTCTCTGCAGATTTTCTGAGCCCTGGTCAGGCAGCGGCTTTTTGCGATCTCCTGGATAGGAGGAAGAGGAGTCCTGATGATCTTTTCCGCCATCCTCACCACTCTCTGCAGAGACTTCCAGTCCGAGGCACTGCAGGCTCCAGTCCAGACAGAGATGCAGTTGGTCAGTAGGCTCTCTATAGGGCCTCTGTAGAATGTGCTGAGAGCCGTTTAGAGCCGTTGCCTGTGAAAATGCCGCCGCCTAGAGCAGGGGTGTTCAAAGTGCGGCCCGGGGGCCATTTGCGGCCCGCAGCTAATTGTTTACCGGCCCGCCACACATTCTGGAAATACTATTGTAAATGAGGTGAAATCTAACGAGAAAAAGTTGCAATGTTGACACAAAAGCTGCCATGCAGGCTGTTTTTTTTCTTTTGTCTTTCTTTATTTTTCTTTTTTTGCCATTGCTTGAAAAAAAAAAAAAAAAAAAGACAAAAAATCCATGTTATATTGAATTATTTTCAGGGCTCCAATTACTTCAAATATTTCACTTTAAAATGTGTGGTAAATATTGCATATATTGTGTAGTAGCCATATAAAAACATCAAAGTTTTCTTTGACAAAAGTGCATAAAACAAACAAAATAATAGTTCCAGCATAAAATGGACAGATATATCTGAAGTTGATCTCGTAACTTAAGTGTTGAAAGTAAAAGAAAAACCTAATAAAAATGTATCACTTTATGAGTGGGGCACCTTTTGGATCCCAAATATATTTAGTGATTTTTTATTTATATTTTCACTGTGATTACTCAAAAATATGAACGAATTAAAATCAATGGTGTCCTGCAATATTGATCTTTTACGGCGCTAATTACTAAATACTGTCATGTCTGTGTAATCATGTTTTGTTTTAGTCATGTTTTTTTTTGTTTAGTTATTGGACTTTTTAGTTTCTGGCTTTTCACTCCCTTGTCTTGTCTCCATGGTTACCCATTAGTTTCACCTGTTCCACGTTTGGACTCATTATGCACTCTTGTTTGTCACCATAGCAACCGATTCGTTTTCACCTGTCATGACATGCACCTGTTTTGAGTCACGCACCTGTTGTTAATCATGTCTGTGTTATTTAAGCTTTTCATTTTCTGTTGTTCGTCCTGGTGTCATATCTTTTCTAACCCTATCCTCTCGTTTCAAGCCCTGTTCACGGTCCCATGCCACAGTAAGTGTTTTTTTTATTTCGTTTTCAGTTTCTGCCTTTGTGCAAGTTTTGTTTTCATTCGCCAAGTTTTTTTTTACCTGCGCGCTTTTCGTTAGTTCCTTTTTCATAGTAATAAATAAATCATGTACCCACCTTCAAGCCATGTCCGATCCAAATTCACTTGCATCTTGGGAAAACAAAAACTCCATAGTCCAAGTCATGACAAATACTGCATATTTCAGTTTTACTATAAAAAGACTAAGTTGTTTTTGACAGAAAAGCCATAAAACATTTATTTTTATTTTTATTACTTTATATCAACTTGGAGTTGATATAGAGATTTACTGTAAGCGTTAAATAATTAAAAAAATAAATAATCTGACTTATTTTTAACATTTTAATGACTGAGACCCTTTATGGTCCCCGGGACCCCTAAAGGTAAAATATATAAAAAAGCCATAAAACACTTTTTTATTTTTATTACTTTATATCAACTTGAAGTTGATATAGAGATTTACTGTAAGCGTTAAATAATTAAAAAAAAAAATAATCTGACTTATTTTTAACATTTTAATGACTGAGACCCTTTATGGTCCCCGGGACCCCTAAAGGTAAAATATATAAAAAAGCCATAAAACATTTTTTTTTTTTTATTACTTTATATCAACTTGAAGTTGATATAGAGATTTACTATAAGCGTTAAATAATTAAAAATAATAATAATATGACTTATTTTTAACATTTTAATGACTGAGATTCTTTATGGTCCCCGGGACCCCTAAAGGTAAAATATATAAAAAAGCCATAAAACATTTTTTTTTTTAAATTACTTTATATCAACTTGAAGTTGATATAGAGATTTACTGTAAGCGTTAAATAATTAAAAAAATAAATAATCTGACTTATTTTTAACATTTTAATGACTGAGACCCTTTATAGTCCCCGGGACCCCTAAAGATAAAATATATAAAAAAGCCATAACACATTTTTTTTTAAAATTACTTTATATCAACTTGAAGTTGATATAGAGATTTACTGTAAGCGTTAAATAATTAAAAAAAATAATAATCTGACTTATTTTTAACATTTTAATGACTGAGACCCTTTATGGTCCCCGGGACCCCTAAAGGTAAAATATATAAAAAAGCCATAAAACATTTTTTTATTTGTATTACTTTATATCAACTTGAAGTTGATATAGAGATTTACTATAAGCGTTAAATAATTAAAAAAATTATAATCTGACTTATTTTTAACATTTTAATGACTGAGACCCTTTATGGTCCCCGGGACCCCTAAAGGTAAAATATATAAAAAAGCCATAAAACATTTTTTTTATTTTTTATTACTTTATATCAACTTGAAGTTGATATAGAGATTTACTATAAGCGTTAAATAATTAAAAAAAATAATAATATGACTTATTTTTAACATTTTAATGACTGAGACCCTTTATGGTCCCCGGGACCCCTAAAGGTAAAATATATAAAAAAGCCATAAAATATATATTTTTTAAATTACTTTATATCAACTTGAAGTTGATATAGAGATTTACTGTAAGCGTTAAATAATTAAAAAAATAAATAATCTGACTTATTTTTAACATTTTAATGACTGAGACCCTTTATAGTCCCCGGGACCCCTAAAGGTAAAATATATAAAAAAGCCATAAAACATTTTTTTTTTAAATTACTTTATATCAACTTGAAGTTGATATAGAGATTTACTGTAAGCGTTAAAAAATTAAAAAAATAAATAATCTGACTTATTTTTAACATTTTAATGACTGAGACCCTTTATGGTCCCCGGGACCCCTAAAGGTAAAATATATAAATAAGCCATAAAACATTTTTTTATTTGTATTACTTTATATCAACTTGAAGTTGATATAGAGATTTACTATAAGCGTTAAATAATTAAAAAAATAATAATCTGACTTATTTTTAACATTTTAATGACTGAGACCCTTTATGGTCCCCGGGACCCCTAAAGGTAAAATATAGAAAAAAGCCATAAAACATTTTTTTTTTATTACTTTATATCAACTTGAAGTTGATATAGAGATTTACTGTAAGCGTTAAATAATTAAAAAAATAAATAATCTGACTTATTTTTAACATTTTAATGACTGAGACCCTTTATGGTCCCCGGGACCCCTAAAGGTAAAATATATAAAAAAGCCATAAAACTTTTTTTTTTTTTAATTACTTTATATCAACTTGAAGTTGATATAGAGATTTACTGTAAGCGTTAAATAATTAAAAAATAATAATAATCTGACTTATTTTTAACATTTTAATGACTGAGACCCTTTATGGTCCCCGGGACCCCTAAAGGTAAAATATAGAAAAAAGCCATAAAACATTTTTTTATTTTTATTACTTTATATCAACTTGAAGTTGATATAGAGATTTACTGTAAGCGTTAAATAATTAAAAAATAATAAAAATCTGACTTATTTTTAACATTTTAATGACTGAGACCCTTTATGGTCCCCGGGACCCCTAAAGGTAAAATATATAAAAAAGCCATAACACATTTTTTTTTTTAATCACTTTATATCAACTTGAAGTTGATATAGAGATTTACTATAAGCGTTAAATAATTAAAAAAATAAATAATCTGATTTATTTTTAACATTTTAATGACCGAGACCCTTTATGGTCCCCGGGACCCCCAAAGGTAAAATATATAAAAAAGCCATAAAACATTTTTTTTTTAAATTAATTTATATCAACTTGAAGTTGATATAGAGATTTACTGTAAGCGTTAAATAATTAAAAAAATAATAATCTGACTTATTTTTAACATTTTAATGACTGAGACCCTTTATGGTCCCCGGGACCCCTACAGGTAAAATATATAAAAAAGCCATAAAACATTTTTTTTTTTTATTACTTTATATCAACTTGAAGTTGATATAGAGATTTACTGTAAGCGTTAAATAATTAAAAAATAATAATAATCTGACTTATTTTTAACATTTTAATGACTGAGACCCTTTATGGTCCCCGGGACCCCTAAAGGTAAAATATATAAAAAAGCCATAAAACATTTTTTTTTTTTATTACTTTATATCAACTTGAAGTTGATATAGAGATTTACTGTAAACGTTAAATAAAAAAAATAATAAAAAATCTGACTTATTTTTAACATTTTAATGACTGAGACCCTTTATGGTCCCCGGGACCCCCAAAGGTAAAATATATAAAAAAGCCATAAAACATTTTTTTTTTTAATTACTTTATATCAACTTGAAGTTGATATAGAGATTTACTGTAAGCGTTAAATAATTTAAAAAAAATAATAATCTGACTTATTTTTAACATTTTAATGACTGAGATCCTTTATGGTCCCTGGGACCCCTAAAGGTAAAATATATAAAAAAGCCATAAAACATTTTTTTTTATTGCTTTATATCAACTTGAAGTTGATATAGAGATTTACTGTAAGCGTTAAATAATTAAAAAATAATAATAATCTGACTTATTTTTAACATTTTAATGACTGAGACCCTTTATGGTCCCCGGGACCCCTAAAGGTAAAATATATAAAAAAGCCATAAAACATTTTTTTTTAAATCACTTTATATCAACTTGAAGTTGATATAGAGATTTACTGTAAGCGTTAAATAATTAAAAAAATAAATAATCTGACTTATTTTTAACATTTTAATGACTGAGACCCTTTATGGTCCCCGGGACCCCCAAAGGTAAAATATATAAAAAAGCCATAAAACATTTTTTTTTTTTAATTAATTTATATCAACTTGAAGTTGATATAGAGATTTACTGTAAGCGTTAAATAATTTAAAAAAAAATAATAATCTGATTTATTTTTAACATTTTAATGACTGAGACCCTTTATGGTCCCCGGGACCCCTAAAGGTAAAATATATAAAAAAGCCATAAAACATTTTTTTTTTTTTATTACTTTATATCAACTTGAAGTTGATATAGAGATTTACTGTAAGCGTTAAATAATTTAAAAAAAATAATAATCTGACTTATTTTTAACATTTTAATGACTGAGACCCTTTATGGTCCCCGGGACCCCTAAAGGTAAAATATATAAAAAAGCCATAAAACATTTTTTTATTTGTATTACTTTATATCAACTTGAAGTTGATATAGAGATTTACTGTAAGCGTTAAATAATAATAAAAAAATAATAATCTGACTTATTTTTAACATTTTAATGACTGAGACCCTTTATGGTCCCCGGGACCCCTAAAGGTAAAATATATAAAAAAGCCATAAAACATTTTTTTATTTGTATTACTTTATATCAACTTGAAGTTGATATAGAGATTTACTCTAAGCATTAAATAATTTAAAAAAATAATAATCTGACTTATTTTTAACATTTTAATGACTGAGACCCTTTATGGTCCCCGGGACCCCTAAAGGTAAAATATAGAAAAAATCCATATATTTTGTTGTGGTTTGAAAATGAAAAATATCATAATGGCCCCCACATGCTTTAATTTTTCCGTGTGCGGCCCTCGGTGGAAAAAGTTTGGACACCCCTGGCCTAGAGGATACTTTGACTGTCGATGAGGTAAACAAAGTACAGTAACAGCAGTCTGTGGGTGTCTGGGGCCCGGGTGGTCGGGACGCGTAGGGTTCCGGGCAGATTCCCGTCCTCTTTCTTCACTTCCCAGAGGCGTTACTGGAACATGACCTCACACGACGCGACATTTATTGGGGAGGGCGGGGGCCCCGAAATGGACATGAATATGGTGGCCACCCAAGAGTCCGAGTACAGTGAGTCACCCTGGAACAAGCGCTCACTGTACCAAACACGACCCGCTTCAGCGGTAGAACGAAGAGGCTGTCCGCTCGCATTTGGACGGTCCCCTCTGGAAGTCCCCACCAAGGCCCACCTACCCCGACCGTCCCGCTCCGAGTCCATTGTCAGGCTGCACTCATGTAGAAACCAGCCTGTTTGCCACCAGCGGGTCACACATGCTAATGAGTGTCTGTTTGTTTTCCGGCGTGCTCATGCAGGAGGAAGGGAATTTTTGTTATTTTTATTGTGTGTGTGTGTGTGTGTGTGTGTGTGTGTGTGTGTGTGTGTGTGTGTGTGTGTGTGTGTGTGCAGATAATAGCAACAACACGCCAGGTGGTTTGGCGGGCACAATGACGGAAAAGCGTAAGATCGCAGGTGTCGTCTCTAAAGTAATGATGTCATCGTCTAATTAGCATAACTGGCCATTTTTGTCATCATAATGGACACAGTAGGATATGGTGTCGCCAAAAGGTGTTGTACAACTGTGCTTCTCATACCTTTTTCACCAAGTACCGCCTCGGAAAACACCAGAGACGTGCGGTGAGGTTCATGGCACAGTCAGATTTACAAACATATGAACCCTAAAGAGTATCTTATTCACCATTTGATTGGCAGCAGTTAACGGGTTATGTTTAAAAGCTCATACCAGCATTCTTCCCTGCTTGGCACTCAGCATCAAGGGTTGGAATTGGGGGTTAAATCACCAAAAATGATTCCCGGGCGCGGCGCCGCTGCTGCCCACTGCTCCCCTCACCTCCCAGGGGGTGAACAAGGGGATGGGTCAAATACAGACGACAAATTTCATTACACCTAGTGTGTGTGACAATCATTGGTACTTTAACTTAACTTTAACTTTACACACACAAAAAAGCACATTTAATTAAAAAAAACCTTATTATGGTATTACCTTTACTTATAAATGAAGTCCATGCGCCGCAACTAAAGCCCTCACTTAAACTTTCCACGTGCAAGATTGAATCTATTTAAAAAAAGTGTAACCGAGGGTTTATAAATGTCGCCTATACTGTATGAAACTACAAAATAACAAACACGGAGGCTCCAGTTTACACGAGGACCACTTCATTTACCTTCTTTCAAAAACTTGCGCTCCACTCCGTGTCATCACTTCCGCTCTTAGCGCCTTCAAAATAAGAGCTCAAGGCATATACTGTATAACAGCGCATAACAGGAACTTAACATCACAAAGAGGAAAGCCCATGAAAATAGGTTACAAAAGTTATTTAATAAGAAGCCAAAAAGTGCAAAAACAATAATGTTTGTGTTGGAGGAGTTGTGAATTAGATACACCTGCAGTCTGCAGGTGTACATAATGTTGTGGCCCTGCAGTCATTCACAACTTCTCCAACAATAACATTATTGTTTTTGCACTTTTTGGCTTCTTATTAAATAACTTTTTTAAATAGATTCAATCTTGCACGTGGAATGTTTAAGTGTGGGCTTTAGTTGATATAACAATTCTACGGCAGGGGTGCAGGAGGCGGGATTACTGGAGCCTCAGCCAGTGCGTCTTTTGCAGCCGTTTTATGATCGCTCAGCACAAGAAATACGTTACACACATACAGTTGTTGACAAAATACACTGTACATTATATACCTCAGCTAACTAAACTATGGAAATGTATAATATAATTCATATAGCAATACAGTCTCACTGCACAGCAGGCCAGCAGTTCCATGTTGAGGCACTGAGTGACGTGCCTCAACTGGCTGCTGATCACCGCACTGTCTCTTCTCAGTATTTGAACGGCAAATGTGAAAATTCAGCGATTTTGAATGAAAATTATCTAAAACTGGTGAAGTTAAATGGAAAATAACTTTATAGTATAATCACTGGATACATATAACAATTTAATTAATTTTCTTTCTTTTTACATTTTTTTTCTTTCCATGATGGCAGGTGAGGCCGGGCCTTACCTGCCTCTAGTGACTGCACGTCACTGGAAAACACCTCACTCTCAAAACTACCACCAGAATGACCGATATTGAAACACAGTAGCATAGTAGGCCTCGGTCGGGGGTCTTTAGTGCCGCCCTAGTGGCTCCCTGGAGCATTTTTAAAAAAGGATTGAAAATGGAAAAAGACGTGGGGGTGGAATAACACGACACAAACCTTCCCAATTGTAAGAAAGCCCACTGTTTAATATGTTTGTGTGTATGCTTCACTGACGCGAGTATTTGGTGAACATTGTTTTGTCCTACTAATTTCGGTTCTTGAACTCACCATAAATCCTCTTAAGGCCCAAGCTGTTTGTTTACATGCTTTATTTTCAATTTCTCTTTGCTATTTGGGCTTATTGGACCCTAATTAGAATAAAAACTAAGAATCATCTTTTGATATGATGTACTTAGTCCATAAGTAACAAACGTGTACTTCATGCTAATTCTTATTTTTACACTTTTCCCCCCCTAATTCCATTGTATGTTATACTCTTCTGACACCACCAGATGGCAGTGTAAGTGTCCACATAAGCGGCCATAAGACCCCAATTCAGTAGTGTACACAATTTTGGAAATAAGAGCTAAAAGGTGCTGTCCACGCATGTGGCCACTCAGGCCTTTAGAGGTATAATGTGGACTGTGATGCAACAGTTTGTTTACATGTCAAATCTTCCACTCCTTCTTTGTCTCATTTTGTCCACCAAAACTTTTCTGCTGTGCGTGAATGCACAAAGGTAAGCTTTATTGATGTTATTGACTTGTTGGAGTGCTAATCAGGCAAGCTAATCAATACTAACATGCTATTTAGGCTAGCTGTATGTACATATTGCATCATTATGCCTCGTTTGTGGGTATATTTGAGCTAATTTAATATTCTTTACTTTTATCCTCTTTGTATATTGTTAGAATAATTATGTGTATATTATCACACTAACTTTAGTATGCTTAAAGTCCGTTGCTTCAGTTATTTAGCTATTGTGCTCAAGTTGGACTTTTCTAATCTGTGCAAGGGCAAAGACTTCTTGTCTGAGGGGTGGCCTCAGACGTAGATGTTATCTTTGTTTTAGCCCGCTAACAGCCAAGGACTTCAAGGACCTCAACGAAGATAAGATGACAACACGCAGACAAAGCGAGGACAAGGCGAAATCACAAGGCCCCCAGCACATTCCGTCACGTATCGTGCGTCCTGGACCTGCTTTGCATAATATATGTGAACAAGAATGTTGAGATACAAAACCCAAAACCAGCGAAGTTGGCACATTGTGTAAATGGTAAATACAAACAGAATACAAGGATTTGAAAATCCTTTTCAACTTATATTCAATTGAATAGACTGCAAAGACAACATATTTAATGTTGGAACTGAGATACTTAATTTTTTTTTGCAAATAATCATTAACTTACAATTTATTGGCTGCAACACATCGCAAAACGTTGGCACAGGGGCATTTTTACCACTGTGTTACATGGCCTTTCCTTTTAACAACACTCAGTAAAAGTTTGGGAGCTGAGGAAACCAATTTTTTAAGCTTTTAAGGTGGAATTCTTTCCCATTCTTGCTTGATGTACAGCGTGTACAGTGTACAATGTACAGTCTCTGTTGTGGTATTTTAGGCTTCATATTGCGCCACACATTTTCAATGGGGGACAGGTCTGGACTACAGGTAGGCCAGTCTAGTACCCGCACTCTTTTACTATGAAGCCACGCTGTTGTAACACATGGCTTGGCATTGTCTTGCTGAAATAAGCAGGGGCGTCCATGATAACGTTGCTTGGATGGCAACATATGTTGCTCCAAAACCTGTATGTACCTTTCAGCATTAATGGTGCCTTCACAGATGTGTAAGTTACCCATGCCCTGGGCACTAATACACCCCCATACCATCACAGATGCTGGCTTTTCAACTTTGCGCCTATAACAATCCGGATGGTTCTTTTCCTCTTTGGTCCGGAGGACACGACGTCCACAGTTTCCAAAAACAATTTGAAATGTGGACTCGTCAGACCACAGAACACTTTTCCACTTTGTATCAGTCCATCTTAGATGAGCTCAGGCCCAGCGAAGCCGGCTGCGTTTCTGGGTATTGTTGATAAACGGTTTTCGCCTTGCATAGGAGAGTTTTAACTTGCACTTACAGATGTAGCGACCAACTGTAGTTACTGACAGTGGGTTTCTGAAGGGTTCCTGAGCCCATGTGGTGATATCCTTTACACACTGATGTCGCTTTTTGATGCAGTACCGCCTGAAGGATCAAAGGTCACCGGTATTCAATGTTGGTTTCCAGCCTTGCTGCTTACGTGCAGTGATTTCTCCAGATTCGCTGACCCTTTTGATGATATTACAGACCGTAGATGGTGAAATCCCTAAATTCCTTGCAAATAGCTCGTTAAGAAATGTTGTTCTTAAACTGTTCGACAATTTGCTCGCGCATTTGTTGACAAAGTGGTGACCCTCGCCCCATCCTTGTTTGTGAATGACTGAGCATTTCATGGAAGCTGCTTTTATACCCAACCATGGCACCCACCTTTCCCAATTTGCCTGTTCACCTGTGGGATGTTCCAAATAAGTGTTTGATGAGCATTCCTCAACTTTCTCAGTCTTTTTTGCCACTTGTTCCAGTTTTTTTAAAACATGTTGCAGGCATCAAATTCCAAATGAGCTAATATTTGCAAAAAATAACAACGTTTTCCAGGTCGAACGTTAAATATCTTGTCTTTGCAGTCTATTCAATTGAATATAAGTTGAAAGGGATTTGAAAATCATTGTATTCTGTTTTTATTTATCATTTACACAACGTGCCAACTTTACTGGTTTTGGGGTTTGTATATATATATATATATATATATATATATGTATATATATATATATATATATATATATATATATATATATATATATATATATATATATATATATATATATATATATATATATATATATATATATATATACTGTGTTTTTAATTGATTTTGCCCAAAAGGCTAGTGCTTTGTGTTTGTAGTGCACATAAAGATCCCATACAGCCTCTCCGCCCATCATTACTTACACGGTAGCCTCCGTTTCTATGGAGGATTCATCACAAAGGGGCATAATTGCATAATCTGTATTGCAGATGACGCATGAAAATGAAATATGTCTTGCGCATAATATTTCAATATCCAAGGTACTGATGGGAGTTAGGACACAGAGCGGGTGATGTACTGAGGACAACTAAATTGCTCTCTTGCAAAAGATCCCCTGATTCAATGTTTATTGTTCAGTGCATTTTGTTGAGGAATAGAGAACCATAATCCTGATTAATATGTGATATGATATCATCATGACAACTGTAGATACAGTATCTTGTAAATACACCACTAGTGGCTGTGGCATTGGTGGGCAGATCGTTCCAAACAATAATATTACTGACACCAAAGTAGCATCAGTACTGGATCGATACAAGTGTGATGACATTGATATTTTTCAGTTCATTTTCACAAATGTTTTTCTTGTTTGTTCAAATATATATACAGTAGTATATATTGCTTTATTGTTTACAAAGATACAATAATAGTTTACAGAGATCCAATACAAGATCCAATAAAAGCCTTTTAAAAATAAAACAGTTGGAAAAACACCACAAACATGTACACATATAGAAAAAGCAGATAAGCAAAGGAATGAGACGGACTAAAACATATAATTTAAAGAATGTAAAATGCATAAAAAGGATCAGACGAAAAAAAAAATTAGAAAACAAGGCCATTAAAAAAATTATATATATATATTGTTTGTATTTTACCCCTCAAACAAGGGTATGTAATAAAAGGGAAAAAGATAATTATTAAAATGTTCACAAATAAGTTGTTTGCCCAAAGTCGTTTTTCCTGTATTGCATTCTGATTATTATCTTGATGAATAGTTAAAGGAAAATAATCCACAAAACTATTAATGATATTGAAAAATATTCAGTAAAAAATACCGTATAGTCATCGGTGATACTGACACTCGATAGAAAAGTGCTATATAAATTAAATTCATTATTATTATTATTAATAATTAGTATTATTTGTAATACATGGATGCAATGTCGTATTGCCCACCACAAGTGAGAAAACTAAACTAATTTACTTTTGACAATTATTGAACGACTGTGTGGTTTATTATTGATCAACGAGCGCCATCTCCCAGTGAGAGTGCGCCACACAAACAAATATGGCCCCGGAACACATCCTCGTTACGTCTTCGTTTCCAGACGATTCTTGAATGCACACAACAAAACCGGAAATGGTCGGTGTTAAAAACACTTCCTGTTTATCTCTCAAGCTAATGTCAGTCCAAGCCGTTGCATAGCCTTAATATTTGATATATATAAATTGTTCAAAGTCTATCACCTTGTGTTCGAAAATAGTAAAGATGATTAAGGCTATATTGATTTTCAACAACCACGGAAAGCCGCGACTCATCAGGTTCTATCAGTATTTTGTGAGTATTATCGCCTTAAATGTTAGCAAAGTACCCGGATTTTGGGTGCCAGTTTTCTGTCAAATGAGATATAAATTAGTTATTTGTTTTGATTTATTCATCACAATATTTTGACATGAGTGTCTTCTCACCTTAATACGAACAATACAGTAGAAACATGTTTAGTATTTTAAGCATCTTCCTTCCTGTCCATGCAGGCAAACACCAATAATATTTATTTACTGCCAACATATACAATATTGACATACATATGAGTTTTAAACATGTATTATTGCCATAATGTAATCCAACCATATACATAATGGGTGTAATTTTTATTTATTGTACATTATACCTCCTGACAACCAGCGTCCACTTCAGTGGACTTTTGTGTTTTGCATAACTGGGTTGTTGGTGTGATATTATTTGTAATATTATTATTTTTTATCGTTTATTTATTTGTATAACGAAATATGTAACTCTATGACCAAATAAATACAGCAAAATAAAATGTCCACTGCAGTGAATGCTTGTGTTGATCATAACTGGATTGTAGTTATGCCATTATTGGTATTTGATTTTATTATTATTATTTTTTTTTTTTTTACAAAATGTGTAACTCTCTGACCAAAGAAATAGACCAAAATCAAATGTCCACTGCAGTGAATGCTTGTGTTTATCATAACTGGGTTGTAGTTATAACATTATCTGTATTTTCTTTCAAATTTTTTACAAAATGTGTAACTCTGACAAAATAAATAGAGCAAAAGCAAATGTCTACTCCAGTGGACGTTTGTTTTGCATAACAAAACGACAAATATTATTTTATTTCTTTTACAAAACGTGTGACAAAATTGAGCAAAAGCAAATGTTTATGTTTTGCATAACAGGATTATCTTTTTTTTTTAAATTTATTATTATTATTATTATTTTTACAAAATATGTAACTCTGACAAAAGAAATAGAGCAAAAACAAATGTCCACTGCAGTAGATGTTTATGTTTTGCATAACCGGATTGTTATTAGCAGGATTATTATTATGTTTTTGTTTTGTCTTTTTTTTTTTTTTACTCTCATTCAGGAAGTAGAGCAAAGTAAATGTCCTTTTTGGTAGATGTTTATGTTGAGCACAACATGATTGTTGTTGTTATTGTCACTATTGCTATTTTCTTTATTATTATGATTTAATTTTTTTTACAAAGTATGTAACTGAGAAGGAAATAGAGCAAAAACATGGACGTGGACGTTTTTTGTTTAGCTTAACAGAATTATTTTTGTTATTGTTACTAGTTTATATATATATATATATATATATATATATATATATATATATATATATATATATATATGTATATATGTGTGTGTGTGTGTGTGTGTGTGTGTGTGTGTGTGTGTGTGTGTGTGTGTGTGTGTGTATATATATATATATATATATATGTGTGTGTGTGTGTGTGTGTGTGTGTGTGTGTGTGTGTGTGTGTATATATATATATATATATATATATATATATATATATATTTACTGTAATACTATATATTTACATGTTTTGTAAAAAAAAAAAGCAAATATATATATATATTTATTTGTATTTAAAAAACAAAACAAAAAAACGAATATATATATATATATACATATATATATATTTATTTGATTTTTTTTTTTACAAAACATGTAAAAACAAAAACAAATATATATATGTATATATATATATATATATATATATATATATATATATATATATATATATATATATATATATATATATATATATATATATATATATATATATATATTAGGGCTGCAACAACTAATCGATGAAATCAATTAAAATCGACTATAAAAATAGTTGGCGATTAATTTAGTCATCGATTTGTATTTATTTATTTATTTTTTTATTTTTTTTACAAAACATGTAAATCTGATAAATAAAATAGAGCAAAAACAAATGTCCACTGCACTGGACGCTGGTTTTTAGTGTGTTGTGTTTTCAAGCACCTGTTAAACTTTGTCCTTTGTTTTCTTGCAGGCAGAGGACATGCAACAGCAGATAATTCGGGAGACTTTCCATTTGGTGTCAAAGAGAGACGACAACGTTTGTAACTTCCTGGAGGGTGGAAGGTAATTGGCGTTCACTGCCTTTGCACCATAGAACCAATAGATGGAGCCAAACGTTAAAAAATACAGACATCACTCGCCTTTCTTGGAACTATAGGTGTGTGTTTCCACCACATTGCATAGTTCAGGGTAGTTTATACAAATTAGATTGATGACGAATGAATGAGTGGTACAGTAATTATATTTCTACACCGATATCATGTAAATAAACAGACAATAATTGACTATATTTATTTTACTGAAGTGTAAGTAAATAAAATACAAAGCAATAATATACAGAAAGTACATAAATAAAAGCAAAGTGTACCGGATTTTACATTAAAAAGAAATCAACCAGGCTTTTTGTCAAGAGTCCAACAGTCAGAAAGTCGTCCCCTCAGTAAAATATGAATTCATGAGGGTCAGGCGAGTCCTTATGGTCCATTTCAGCTGTAAATAACAATATATAAATAATAAATGTCAGTGTTTGTTCCACAGCGACAACATAAACGATCAGATTTAGCGTTAGCTTGTTAGCATTAGCATTTGTTTCACAAATAACCACACAAATGGCGTGTCACTTGACTACTTTGACAGCGTTTGCAATGTAAATAATGAATAAATGATGTGATTTACCTTCGCTCCACTTTGATTTCATTTTGATAGATTTTTGAGCACCGTGTGTAATGTTCTATATTTTCAATGGAAGAATGCAGCTGAGATAGGCTCCAGCACCTCCCGCCACCCCAAAAGGGACAAGCGGTAGAAAATGGATGGATGGATGGATGGACATATACAATTTTGGTGTTAACTTAAGTCATATTGCGGTCTACACATATTTCTTATGTGTGACTGCCATCATATTGCAGTCTACACGTATCTCTTATGTGTGACTGCCATCTACTGGTCACACTTATCATTTCACCATGTACCAAATAAAATAGCTTCGAGGTGGGTAAGCACAATCAAAATGATTCCGTACATTAGGCACACCGGATTATAAGGCGCACTGTCGAGTTTTGAGAAAATGAAAGGATTTTAAGTGCGACTTATAGTCGTAAAATACGGTACTTGACATTCCTCTGTGAATACTTTTAAACGAGTCCGTCCACTTTTTGTAGCGTTGCGCATTAAAATGAAGTTTGTAAATAATAATAAAAAGAATAACATTTAGCTGCATACTAGTGTAAATAAAAAAGGTGGCCTCACACACTGTAATGGCGGTTGAAACGTACAATACAAAGTTTTAGGAACGCCCCCAACTGTGTTCAACCAATCAGCGGTCGAGATCACAGCCCACGCCTTGTAAATTTCCTGGAACTGTCCGAAAGTCCAAGCTCGCTACGAGGAGCTAAATATGGTTCCTGAATAAATAAATCTACCTGCACTGCAAAAAGTCAGTGTTCAAAAACAAGAAAAAAAATACAAAAATGAGGGGTATTTTATTTGAACTAAGCAAAATTATCTGCCAATAGAACAAGAAAATGTGGCTTGTCAAGACTTTCCAAAACAAGTAAAATTAGCTAACCTCAATGAACCCAAAAATACCTTAAAATAAGTATATTCTCACTAATAACAAGTGCACTATTCTTGATAGAAAAAAAAAAAAAGAGACCTTTTTTCTCAATATGTTGAAAAATATACTTAAATTAAGTAAATGCTAGTGCCATTATCTTGACATAATGATATGCGCCCGGCATTACATTTCTTGAAACCAGCAAACTTACACTAAAAACTAGTTTATTTTTCTTAATGGAAAGGCAACTAGGCAACCGCTTGTTACTCTCGGGGTCTCCTAGCCGCTCAGGCAAATCATATTGTCTAAAAATGCATTTTCCCATCGATAACATGACATCATCACGTCAAGTGCGTGCTCTTTCAGTCAATTAGTGCGCAAGGAATATATATATATATATATATATATATATATATATATATATATATATATATATATATATAGATAGATAGATAGATAGATAGATAGATAGATAGATAGATAGATAGTCAGATGTGTTAATGTCCTTGCGTGTTAGGTAACACGCAAGGACATTAACACATCCGACACATATGTAGGATTAACCGAGGGAGAGTTCAAAACCAGATGGAACAATCACAAGGCTTCTTTCAGGAACCAAAACCTGCGGAATACCACAGAACTCAGCAAACACATTTGGGACCTCAAAGACAATAATGTTGAATATTCAATAACATGGCAAATTCTTGCATCCAGCACACCTTACAATAGTGGTAATAAAAGATGCAACCTATGCTTGAAAGAGAAACTGTTTATTATTTACCGTCCAGACCTGTCATCCCTCAACAAGCGCAGCGAAATTGTAACAGCATGCCGCCACAGACGGAAACACCTCCTAGGTAACACATGAGCCAATCACCACGCCCCTACGCCAGCCTGTACCCACCCACTCTGTGCCCTATATAAACCATGGTATGTGAATTCTCCCATTAAAATCTCCTGATGATTGAGGGAACCCCCCTCATGAAACAGGCCTGTAGAGATGAAATAGTCTTGTGATTTTTTCCCACACATACATATATATATATATATATATATATATATATATATATATATATATATATATATATATATATATATATATATATATGTATATACATACAGCCCGGCCCCCAGCCAAATTTTTTTTATTGTAATTTTGAATAATTTACCTGAATGTGCATGAACTATTTCTGTTCAAAATAGTTTGAAACGTCACATGTTAAATGTTTAAATATTAACTGTCCGTTTACTGTACTGTGCCAACTGTACTACTACACGAGTACGTATTTTCTCTTGTTTCATTGAAAATAAAACTGCAAAGTCCATTTGGCTGTCATCTGTTTTAATTATGAGACACAATTGTGTCAAAGCGATGATTTTTTTGTTCATGCTTGAAATAAGAAATGATTACTTTGAAAAAGCAGTTTTATACTTGTGAGTGTTGATGACACAGCTTTGCAACAGTTGATATTCTAGTTTCAAGCATGTTTTACTCATTATAGGTCATAAAATCTCAGCAACAAGCTGTAATATCTTACTGAGATCATGTAGGACCAAAACAAGTAAAACACTCTAACATAAAATCTGCTTTGTGAGAAGAATGATCTTATCAGACAGAAAATAAGCAAATATCACCCTTATTTGAGATATTTAATCTTACTTAGATTTCACTTTTTGCAATGTGGGTAGTTTTTGGTGGAAACAGGGGGAACTTTATTTGCCCGGGTAAATGGGGAAACCATACTGATGCTGTAGATTTGTCATTTAAACCTAAAACATCCTTTTTTTTTTGATCTTCCAGTCTCATCGGCGGGTCTGACTACAAGCTGATCTACCGACATTACGCCACCCTCTACTTTGTCTTCTGTGTGGACTCCTCCGAGAGCGAGCTGGGCATTCTGGACCTCATCCAGGTCAGCTGACACTTGTGTCCGAGTGTCCTGTGGAGATTATATTTTTGCACCGTTTGGTTTATTATTATTTTTCTACTGCATGCACGATTTGGAATCAAAACACACCTCAATGCTCCTCCCCATTCAATAACACGCTTGTTTATACAATGATTCATTATTACCAAATATAATTCCTTTTCGAACCTGTCATGGTTCTTTCCGTTACGTATCCACATTGTCGTCTGTGCAGGTGTTTGTGGAAACGCTGGACAAATGCTTTGAGAACGTCTGTGAGCTGGATCTCATATTCCACATGGACAAGGTAAGGCTTCTTTTGCTGGACTGCATCTCCTTTCCCTGTCTGCCAGACTAAATAGTGGATCACTTAAACCAGATTTGTACAAACTTCGACGTGAGGCCCGCATCAATAAAAACTGAAATGTGCGGGGGCTACTTTCAAACATTTTGTACATTTAATTGACTAAAACCATGACAATAAACTGTATGTCTATCAATATATGCTAAACCATCTGAACACAACATCCATATCTTAGCTTGGTGTTATCGGTCACATAGCATTTTCTACTTAATTGAGCCCTAATTAAAGACTTTTCAAGCACAAAATGGCTAAATTAGGTAAAAATACCAATTCTACAGGAGTATCGGCCACTAGACGACACCAAAAACAATCAGTATCGTGGCCACTGATTGGCTCAGCCTTACAAACATTAGCATGCTAACTTTTTTAGCTAGTTTTGCAGCCAAATGCCTCAGACTCAAATTACTTGGTACTTGACATATGCTAACATTAGCATGCCAATTTTGCAGCCAAACACCTTGTAGTCATATGACTTAATGCTTGACGTATGTTAACTGTTAGCATGTTAACATTAGCATTCTAGCTTGCTAACGTTAGCGTGCTAACTTTTTTAGCCAATTATGCAGTTGAACACCTCAGAGTCATATAACTTGGTACTTGACATATGCTAACATTAGCGCGCCAACTTTTTTTTAAGCAAATTTTACATTTTTCATATTTTTCATTTTTCGTATGACTAGTATGCAAATGTTAGCACATTTGTGTGCTAACTTTTTTAGCAAATTTTTAATTTTTCATATTTTTCACTTTTCATATGACTAGTATGCAAATGTTCGCACATTAGCATGCTAACTTTTTTTAGCCAGTTTTGCAGTTAAACGCCTCAGACTCACATTCCTTGGTACTTGACATATGCTAACATTAGCGTGCCAACTTTTTTAGCCAATTTTGCAGCCAAACACCTTGTAGTCATATGACTTAATGCTTGACGTATGTTAACTGTTAGCATGTTAACATTAGCATTCTAGCTTGCTAACGTTAGCGTGCTAACTTTTTTAGCCAATTATGCAGTTGAACACCTCAGAGTCATATAACTTAGTACTTGACATATGCTAACATTAGCGCGCCAACTTTTTTTTTAGCAAATTTTACATTTTTCATATTTTTCATTTTTCGTATGACTAGTATGCAAATGTTAGCACATTTGTGTGCTAAATTTTTTAGCAAATTTTTAATTTTTCATATTTTTCACTTTTCATATGACTAGTATGCAAATGTTTGCACATTAGCATGCTAACTTTTTTTAGCCAGTTTTGCAGTTAAACGCCTCAGACTCACATTCCTTGGTACTTGACATATGCTAACATTAGCGTGCCAACTTTTTTAGCCAATTTTGCAGCCAAACACCTTATAGTCATATGACTTAATGCTTGACGTATGTTAACTGTTAGCATGTTAACGTTAGCATTCTAGCTTGCTAACGTTAGCATGCTAACTTTTTTAGCCAATTGTGCAGTTGAACACCTCAGAGTCATATAACTTGGTACTTGCCACATGCAAACTTAATGTTGGCATGCTAACATTTGCGTGCTAACTTTTTTTTAGCAAATTTTACATTTTTCATATTTTTCATATGACTAGTATGCAAATGTTAGCACATTTGCGTGCTAACTTTTTTAGCAAATTTTTAATTTTTCATATTTTTCATTTTTCATATGACTAGTATGCAAATGTTCGCACATTAGCATGCTAACTTTTTTAGCCAGTTTTGCAGCCAAACGCCTCAGACTCAAATTACTTGGAACTTGACATATGCTAACATTAGCGTGCCAACTTTTTTTAGCCAATTTTGCAGCCAAACACCTTGTAGTCATATGACTTAATGCTTGACGTATGTTAACTGTTAGCATGTTAATGTTAGCATTCTAGCTTGCTAACGTTAGCATGCTAACTTTTTTAGCCAATTGTGCAGTTGAACACCTCAGTCATATAACTTGGTACTTGACACATGCAAACTTAATGTTGGCATGCTAACATTTGCGTGCTAACTTTTTTTTTAGCAAATTTTACATTTTTCATATTTTTCATATGACTAGTATGCAAATGTTAGCACATTTGCGTGCTAACTTTTTTAGCAAATTTTTAATTTTTCATATTTTTCATTTTTCATATGACTAGTATACAAATGTTCGCACATTAGCATGCTAACTTTTTTAGCCAGTTTTGCAGCCAAACGCCTCAGACTCACATTCCTTGGTACTTGACATATGCTAACATTAGCGTGCCAACTTTTTGAGCCAATTTTGCAGCCAAACACCTTGGAGTCATATGACATAATGCTTGACGTATGTTAACTGTTAGCATGTTAACGTTAGCATTCTAGCTTGCTAACGTTAGCATTCTAGCTTGCTAACGTTAGCATGCTAACTTTTTTAGCCAATTGTGCAGTTGAACACCTCAGAGTCATATAACTTGGTACTTGACACATGCAAACTTAATGTTAGCATGCTAACATTTGCGTGCTAACTTTTTGTTTAGCAAATTTTACATTTTTCATAATTTTCATTTTTCATATGACTAGTATGCAAATGTTAGCACATTTGCGTGCTAACTTTTTTAGCAAATTTTTAATTTTTCATATTTTTAATTTTTCATATGACTAGTATGCAAATGTTCGCACATTAGCATGCTAACTTTTTTAGCCAGTTTTGCAGCCAAACGCCTCAGACTCACATTCCTTGGTACTTGACATATGCTAACATTAGCGTGCCAACTTTTTTTAGCCAATTTTGCAGCCAAACACCTTGGAGTCATATGACATAATGCTTGACGTATGTTAACTGTTAGCATGTTAACGTTAGCATTCTAGCTTGCTAACGTTAGCATGCTAACTTTTTTAGCCAATTGTGCAGTTGAACACCTCAGAGTCATATAACTTGGTACTTGACACATGCAAACTTAATGTTAGCATGCTAACATTTGCATGCTAACTTTTTTAGCAAATTTTGCATTTTTCATATTTTTCATTTTTCATATGACTAGTATGCAAATGTTGGCACATTTGCGTGCTAACTTTTCTAGCAAATTGTACATTTTTCATATGACTTGATACTTGAGGCATTCTAACTGTTAGCATGCTAACGTTAGCATTTAGGTTTGTCTTGCGCATTTCAGCATTCAAACGCAATTTCTCAAAAAATTGCATAGTCTCGTTTTTTTGTGTAATGTTTTAATCCAGGGATGTTTTTCTTTTGTCTTTAGAATGTGTTACAGTCCGCAAAGCCCCCCCCCCCCCCCCCCCGGTCCCCCGGCCACACTTTGGTCACCCCTGACTTGAACTAAATGTAGTTTTTACGCTTGTTTCAGAGTGATTGATAGTGATGATAACTATATAAAAAAAAGTATAGCTGAATAGCTATTATCCGAAAACAACATTAACCTTAAAACAATCTTCGCACAAACAATTTTTCATTCATTTTTAAATGTTGCAATCAAAATAAGATGTTATAATCACAAACAATTCATATTTATCAACCAAAAATTGGTAATGTTGAGTACCGGTATTAATTCCCAGATTACGGTAATTGGTACAGTATCGGTTCAAATGTGAATGGTACCCATCCCTAGTGTGCGGGTACAATTTCCAGCGAGTCTAGCCAGTCTGGCGGCGGCGCCTCCGAACAGGCTCGATACAGATACCGATGTGAACTCATAGGCCAATATCAGTTGGTT
This sequence comes from Nerophis lumbriciformis, assembly GCF_033978685.3. Classification (NCBI taxonomy): domain Eukaryota; kingdom Metazoa; phylum Chordata; class Actinopteri; order Syngnathiformes; family Syngnathidae; genus Nerophis; species Nerophis lumbriciformis. The sequence goes on along the minus strand of NC_084553.2, from coordinate 14,795,640 downwards.
GTTATTATTGGATATCCCTAATCCGGTGGTGTGGATCCTATAGTAGAGCGGTCATCCAGAAACTTAAGGGTTCCTGGTGCAAATCCAGCTTCCCCCTTTTAGTCACTGCCGCTGTGTCCTTGGGCAACTTACCTTGCATGAGTGCTTGTAGCAGGACTCCCTGCAGTGGTCCCCAACCACCGGTCCGTGGATTGATTGGTACCGGGCTGCACAACAAATAAAAAATAAAAATAAAATTTAAACTTTTTTTAAAAATTTAATTTAATTTTTATTAAATCAACATAAAAAACACAATATACACTTACAATTAGTGCACCAACCCAAAAAACCTCCCTCCCCCATTTATACTCACTTTTTTATGACAAAAAAATATTTATATATACCACCCGTGGGACAAATTTTCAAGCGTTGACCGGTCCTCAGTTACAAAAAGGTTGGGGACCACTGCTTCAAAAATATTCTTCATCTCCGGGAGTTTTTCTGGATAAATGAAAGTTAGAAGAAATGGTCTCAAGATTATAACGAGAATTGTAATGATTAACAGCACGTGGAATGTGAGGTGCTTTAAAAGGTTGTGGTGACCCACCAGCTCCTAATACATCAATTTTAATGACATGTTGCGCCACGGCACATTTGAATATTCAACAATGCGGAGCCCTCCTGTTTTCTCCCGAGGGTTTAGCCGCCACGAGTACGACCCGTTTTTCCGCAGCATCTTGATTTAATTCTCCCCGCAGGAAATGGATGTCATGTGTTGCGGTGAGGTTTCTCTGGAATGTTCCCGAGACGAGACCTGGAAATGTTCCTAAGTGGAAAAAACACAACAATAGCAAATTTAAATGCAGATTAAAAAAAAACACAATAGATGAGGTAAATCGGTGGTGTCCAAAGTGCGGCCCGGGGGCCATTTGCGGCCCACAGCTAATTTTTTAACAATGCTGTTACAGTAAAAACATGAAATGTGGAATAAGAGATCATACAGGTAAAATAATGGATCAAAATCAATGTTATGAATTATTGAACTATTCACAGCTCAAATGACTTTACATCAAATATTTTACTTTGAAATATTTTTGGGAGAAAGTATTGGATATTTTGTGTCTTTGCCATATAAAAAAAGTTGTATATAACAAAAAGGGCATAACATAAACAAACAAAGAAATTAATACATAAATAATAACAACTTAAAATCGACGGATATGTTTCTAAAAAATAAAAAAAAAAGCAAAAAAATGTATGACTATTTTTAACACTTTTATGAGCCGGGCCTATTTGGATCATTCAAAATTAAAACTGTCATTGCTCTAAAAATAATAATGGATCACAATAAATGTTATGTATTATGGAACTATTCAAAGCTCCAATGACTTTACATCAAAAATTCCACTTTGAAATATTTTTTGGAGAAAATATTGGATATGTTGTGTCTTTGCCATATAAAAAAAAGTTTTACATAACAAAAAGGGCATAACATAAGCAAACAAAAAAATAAATACATAAATAATAACAACTTAAAATCGACGGATATGTTTCGGGAGAAAAAAAAAAGAAAAGAAAAAAAATGTATGACTATTTTTAACACTTTTATGAGCCGGGCCGATTTGGATCATTCAAAATAAAAACTGTCATTGCTCTAAAAATAATAATGAATCAAAATCAATGTTGTTATGAATTATTGAACTTTTCAAAGCTCCAATGACTACATCAAATGTTCCACTTTGGAGAAAGTATTGGATATTTTGTGTCTTTGCCATATAAAAAAGTTTTATATAACAAAATGGGCATAACATAAACAAAACAAAAAAAGAAAGAAATAATAAAAACTTAAAATTGACAGATTTGTCTAGAGATCTAAGCAATGGAAATAAAAAAAAGCAAAACAATGTATGACCATTTTTAACACTTTTATGAGCCTTTTTAAATCAAAATCAATGTCGTTATGAATTATTAACCTATTCAAGGCTCCAATTACTTTACATCAAATATTCCAGTTTTTTGGGGGGGAGAGTATTAGATATGTTGTGTGTTTGCCATATAAAAAACAAAAGTTTTATATGACAAAAAGGACATAAAATAAACAAACAAACATTAGGAAAAGGAAAAAAAAATAAAAACAACTTAAAATCGATGGATAGGTCTAAAGTTGGTCTTGCGATCTAAGCAGTGAAAAGTAAAAAAACATTTAAAAAAAATGTATGACATATTTTTAACACATTTAAGAGTGGAGCCCTTTTGCATCATTCCAACTTTTAGTGAGATTAACAAACTGTCATTGTTTGTATGATTTATTGACCTATTGAATGTGCCAATTCTTCACATCAAATATTTAACTTTGAAATATTTTTTGGAGAAAATATTGCAATTTTTGTGTTTTTGCCATAAAAAACAACGTTTTCTATAACAAAAACGGCATTAAATAAATAAAAACATTTATAAACTTATAATCGATGGATACATCTGAAGTTGATCGAGAGATTTAAGCGTGGAAAGTAGATTTAAAAAAATATGTGTGACTTATTTTTAACACTTATGAGTGGGGCTCTTCTGGATCCATGAGGATTTTAGTGTTTTTTTCTTAAATTGTTTCTTAAAAATTAGTCAAAATGATTATTTTTTATTTATTTTTTATTAATCAGTCGAAAAAAAGAATACACAATAACAATACAATTCCAATTCCAAAACCAAACCCAGCCCAGCAACATTCAGAATAGCAATCAACAGAGCAATTGAGAAGACACACAAACATGACACAAAACAATCCAAAAGTAGTCAAACAAAAATGAATAATATCACTAACAGAATCAATAATAATATTAATTATAAATTCCTCACTCACATTGTCATCACATCCATTTATAAAAAATAAAATAAAAACATTTAAAAAAATGAACAATAGTGCCACAGTGGCTTACACTTGCATCGCATCTAATAAGCTTGACAACACATTGTGTCCAATATTTTCCACAAAGATAAAATAAGTCATATTTGATTTGAAATTACTGTTGTTATAAATTATTGACCTATTTAAGGCTTTTTATTTGAAAATGTATGGGGAAAAATATTGCATATTTTATGTTTTACCATAAGGCAAAAAAAGGGCATACAAAATTTAAAAAGCAACGTTATATCCACAGATAGACTTTAAGTTGATCTAGTGATTTCAGCATTGAATTAAAAAAATGAATTTTTTTTATATATGACTTATTTTTAAAATTTTTATGACATAGACCAGGGGTCGGCAACCCGCGGCTCCGGAGCCACATGCGGCTCTTTGATCACTCTGATGCGGCTCAGCTGCATGCTTGCCGACCCTCCCGATTTTCCCGGGAGATTTCCGGATTTTGGTGCCTCTCGCAGAAAACTCCCGGGATTAATATTCTCTGATTTTCACCCTAACAATAATAATAAGGGCGTGCCATGATGGTACAGTATTTAGCGCCCTCTACAATCTGTACAAACAGAGTGCCAGCCCAGCCTTTTGATGTATGCATCTTCTACTTGCATACGTAAGTGACAGCAACGCATACTTGGTCAACAGCCACACAGGTTACACTGACGTTGGCCAAATAAAACAACTTTAAGACTCTTACTAATAATGCGCCACACTTTGAACCAAAACCAAACAAGAATGACGAACACATTTCGGGAGAACATCTGCGCCTTAACGCAACAGAACAAATACCCAGAATCCCATGCAGCCCTGACTCTTCCGGGCTACATTATACACCCCTGCTACTACCAAACCCCGCCCCCACCCCAACCCTGCTCTCTCACACATCAACAACCCCCCGCCATACCATCACGGCACATTCGAGAGAATAGTTGCCCTGAAATCTGTAGTCTGCCGGAAAAATCGGGAGGGTTGACAAGTATGACGCTGTCAAGCGCCATTCTTATTAAACCCGCGAGCCGCACTAACATTCAATTTTCATATTAAGGTGTGGGTCGTGTGTCTGATACCCTTGGTTTATACATAGCACAAAGTAAAATAAAAACTTTATATGCAGTGTTATATCATTTTAAATTTCAAAAGATTTTTGTGGCTCCTATTGTTTTCTTTAACTTGTGAAACTGGTCAAAATGGCTCTTTGAGTGGTAAAGGTTGCCGACCCCTGACATAGACGAAACTTGAGGGAAGGTTAAAAGAAATCTATGTATTGTATTTGTTTTGAAAATGAAAAATATCAAAATGGCTCCCGCAAGCTTTAATTGTACAGTGTGCGGCCCTCAGTGGAAGAGCTTTGGACACCACTGAGTTAAATTCAAGTTGATAAAATAGACTGTCTTCTTTATGTTGTCGCCACGATAGAGTGGAAGCATATCTGAAACTTGACGAGACACGTCTGAATGCAAAAAGAGCAATTTTTTTCCTTTTGTTTTACTAATTGTGAAATATTAAGGGGCTCAGCAATGTTGGCTAACTACTGGTTGTCAACGCTCCCGCTGCCACAGGTCCACTACATCCTGCAGGAGGTGGTGATGGGAGGTATGGTGCTGGAGACCAACATGAACGAGATCGTGGGTCAGGTGGAGCTGCAGAACCGCATGGAGAAGTCAGAGGTCAGACCCCCGCCGCACACATGAAAGGAAAAGCATGCCGTGTTTGTTTTCGGGGGGCTGGAAAACACTCCTTGTGTTCGACTCTGAAGGTCACGGCCTGAAAGCGTGAAAGAACAAAACACACTAGAGCTTAGCAGGTGCCATGAAGAGCACACACACTTTGTACTGCTTTTAAACAACTCTTACATTTTACATCCCTCTATCACAAACATGTTTTTAGGGACCGAGTCCCTTTGGGACAGAGGACCCTATTGTATTTCTAGCCTTTTATTATTATACCGCCACCTCTTTGATGCTTCAAAACTCATCAAATTGGACACACACATCAGGACTGGCAAAAATTGCGATCTAATCAAAAAACCAAACCTCAAAACTCAAAATTGCGCTCTAGCGCCCCCTAGGAAGAAAACACAGACAAAACTGCCTGTAACTCCCAGTAGGAATGTCGTAGAGACATGAAACAAAAACCTCTATGTAGGTCTCACTTAGACCTATATTTCATACACCGACAACCCCCAGCAAAAATCAACAGGAAGTTTGCAATTCCCCCTTCAAAACAAAAGTTGTGTAAAAACAGTCACCTTTTTTCAAACATTATCTCCTCTGAGCGCGTTTGTCGTGTCGGCTTCAAATTAGCACAGGAGAGAGATTGAACCCTTCTGATTAAAAGTTAATGAAAAAGTTTTAATTACTGCTCCGGTTTGGATTGTATGAGCCCTCAAAGTCGGTCCCGTCCATCGCTGCTTGCAGCTTTAATTACTTTTTGTTTCATTATAATTTAGTAAAATTATCATTTTAAAAATGTTATTTACCGTGCTTTAAGGCATAGGTCCTTAACCGCGGATGTACTGCCAGGGGGTTGTCAAGTATTTAGTTGATTGGACTTCTCATTAGAGATGTCCGATAATGGCTTTTTTGCCGATATCAGATATTCCGATATTGTCCAACTTTTAATTACCGATTCCGATATCAACCGATACCGATATATACAGTCACGGAATTAACACATTGTTATGCCTAATTTTGTTGTGATGCCCCGCTGGATGCATTAAACAATGTAACTTTACCATGAATTGATTAACGTGGACCCCGATTTAAACAAGTTGGAAAACTTATTCGGGTGTTACCATTTAGTGGTCAATTGTACGGAATATGTACTGTACTGTGCAATCTACTAATACAAGTTTCAATCAATCAATCAAAAACAAGGTTTTCCAAAATAGAGAACAACTTCAACTCCAGTTATGGAAAAAAGTGCCAAAATGGCACTGCCATATTTATTATTGAAGTCACAAAGTGCATTATTTTTTTTTAACATGCCTCAAAACAGCAGCTTGGAATTTGGGACATGCTCTCCCTGAGATAATCCTAATATCCACTACAACTATGGGAAATACTATACTTTGACTTTCACAAAGTGCATTATTTTGTATTTTTTTTAAACATGCCTCAAAACAACAGCTACAAAAACAATGAAGGCACACAGCTTCAGTCCAGAGTATACTAGAGTATACTTGCCAACCTTGAGACCTCCGAGTTCGGGAGATGGGGGGTGTATATTGTAGCGTCCCGGAAGAGTTAGTGCTACAAGGGGTTCTGGGTATTTGTTCTGTTGTGTTTATGTTGTGTTACGGTGCGGATGTTCTCCCGAAATGTGTTTGTCATTCTTGTTTGGTGTGGGTTCACAGTGTGGCGCATATTTGTAACAGTGTTAAAGTTGTTTATACGGCCACCCTTAGTGTGACCTGTATGGCTGTTGATCAAGTATGCCTTGCATTTACTTATGTGTGTGTGTAAAAGCCGCATATATTATGTAACTGGGCCGGCACGCTGTTTGTATGGAGGAAAAGCGGACGTGACGACAGGTTGTAGAGGACGCTAAAGGCCTTATAATGTTATCCGGGTGGAAATCGGGAGAATGGTTGCCTCCGGAGATTTTCGGGAGGGTCACTGAAATTCGGGAGTCTCCCGGGAAAATTGGGAGGTTTAAACCGATACCGATAATTGCCGATATTACATTTTAAAGCATTTATCGGATATCTCTACTTCCCATACATATGATACACATTTGAATGTTTTTAAATACACTAAACATTAAGTGTTGTTTATAAATGGCATTGGCTAGGGCAGCCTACTCACTGCGCCTTGCAAATAAAAACATAACATAAATATTTTATTGTTTACATATTAGCATTTAAAATAGTTAGCGATTAGCGTTCTCGTTGCCTGGTAGAGATCAGCGCTGTTTGATTGATTGATTGAAATTTGTATTAGTACAGTATATATTCCGTACAATTGACCACTAAATGGTAACACCCCAATAAGTTTTTCAACTTGTTTAAGTTGGGGTCCACGTTAATCAATTCGTGGTAGTTGTCAGCTATTGATTAGCGTGCCAGTTGCCAGCTAGCGAGATTTGGGGACTACTTGCCAGCTAGCCATTTGCGTACTAGTTGCCAGCTAGTATTAGGCACTCTAATTGCCAGCGAGAGATTAAAGCGCTAGTTGCCAGCTAGAGATTAGTGCTTTAGTTGTCATCTAGCAATTAGCCCTCTAGTTGCCAGCTATCGATTAGCACACAAGCTGCAAGCTATCGATTTGCTGACTTATTGCCAGCTATTGATTTGCTGACTTATTGCCAACTAGTATTAGGCACTCTAATTGCCAGCGAGAGATTAAAGCGCTAGTTGCCAGCTAGCGGTTAGCGCTCTAGTTGCCGGCTGGCAATTAGTGTTCCAGTTGTCAGCTTGTGATTTGTGGACTAGTTGCCAGCTAGCAATTAGCGCTCCAGTTGTCAGCTAGTGATTTGTGGACTAGTTGTCAGCTAGCAATTAGCCCTCTAGTTGCCAGCTATTGATTAGCACACAAGCTGCCAGCTATCGATCAGCTAGTGATTTGTGGACTAGTTGTCAGCTAGCAATTAGCCCTCTAGTTGCCAGCTATTGATTAGCACACAAGCTGCCAGCTATCGATTTGCTGACTTATTGCCAGCTAGCGATTTCCGTACTAGTTTCCAGCTAATAATTAGCACTCTAATTGCCAGCTTGCGATTAGTGCTCTAGTTGCCAGCTTGCGATAAGTGCTCTACTTGCCAGCTAGCCATTTGCGTACTAGTTGCCAGCTAGTATTAGGCACTCTAATTGCCAGCGAGAGATTAAAGCGCTAGTTGCCAGCTAGCGGTTAGCGCTCTAGTTGCCGGCTGGCAATTAGTGTTCCAGTTGTCAGCTAGTGATTTGTGGACTAGTTGCCAGCTAGCAATTAGCGCTCCAGTTGTCAGCTAGTGATTTGTGGACTAGTTGCCAGCTAGCAATTAGCGCTCCAGTTGTCAGCTAGTGATTTGTGGACTAGTTGTCAGCTAGCGATTTGCGTATGAGTTGCCAGCTAGTAACTAGCACTCTAATTGCCAGCTAGCGATTAGCGCTCTCTTTGCCAGCTAGAGATTGGCGCTTTAGTTGTCAGCTATCGATTGGCGCGCCCGTTGCCAGCTATTGATTAGCGCTTTAGTTGCCAGCTAGCGATTTGCCGACTTCTTGCCACCTAGTAATTTGCGGACTAGTTGCCAGCTAGCAATTTCCGTACGAGTTTCCAGCTAATAATTAGCACTCTAGTTGCCAGCTTGCGATTAGTGCTCTAGTTGCCAGCTTGCGATAAGTGCTCTAGTGGCCAGCTAGCAATTAGCGCTGTAGTTAACAGCTAGCGATTAGCACTCTAGTTGCAGGCTAGCGATTTATGGACTAGTTGTCAATCATGATTTGCATACTAATTGCCAGCTAGTAATTAACACTCTAATTGCTAACTCGCGATTAGCACTGTAGTTGCCAGCTAGCAATTCACACTCTAGTTGCCAGCTAGCAATTAGTGCTCTAGTTGCCAGGTAGCGATTAATGAGCTACTTGCCAGCTAGCCATTTGCGTACTAGTTGCCAGCTAGTATTAGGCACTCTAATTGCCAGCAAGAGATTAAAACGCTAGTTTTCAGCTAGCGGTTAGCGCTCCAGTTGTCAGCTAGTGATTTGTGGACTAGCTGCCAGCTAGCGATTTGCGTACGAGTTGCCAGTTAGTAACTAGCACTCTAGTTGCCAGCTAGCGATTTGCGTACGAGTTGCCAGCTAGTAACTAGCACTCTTATTGCCAGCTAGCGATTAGCGCTCTATTTGCCAGCTAGAGATTGGCACTTTAGTTGTTAGCTATCGATTAGCACGCCAGTTGCCAGCTATTGATTAGCGCTTTAGTTGACAACTAGCGATTTGCCGAATTGTTGCCACCTAGTAATTTGCGGACTAGTTGCCAGCAAGCGATTTCCGTACTAGTTTCCAGCTAATAATTAGCACTCTAGTTGCCAGCTTGCGATTAGCGCTGTAGTTACCAGCTAGCGATTCGCACTCTAGTTGCAGGCTAGCGATTTTTGGACTAGTTGTCAATCGCAATTTGCGTACTAATTGCCAGCTAGTAATTAGCACTCTAATTGCTAGCTTGTGATTAGCGCTGTAGTTGCCAGCTAGCAATTCACACTCTAGTTGCCAGCTAGTAATTAGTGCTCTAGTTGCCAGGTAGCGATTAGTGAGCTACTTGCCAGCTAAACAATTGCATGTCAGTTGCAAGCTAGCGGTTAGCACACTATTTGCCAGCTCGCAATTAGTGACACTACTGCTATAATTTGAATATCTTAGTATTGCGCAATAACAAGGTACCTTTACAACCAGTTCAATATAAAACACAATTTTTACAAGATATATAAGTTGGGTTTCTGCTTCATTACTCATCAGTTTGGGGCTCCTTGGCCTGGATAAAGTTGAAGACCCCTGTTTTAAGGTTTTGGGGAAGCTGTAAGATGTAAGTTTTTGATAGAAATAGTTCATTTAAAAAGAAAAGTAACCTGTAAAACATGGAGATAGAGCTTAATGTTACACAACAACTACAATTGAGTTATGGTGAGGTCTGGAGTACTTAAGGTTTATGTGATTTTTCCCACAATTTTGGTCATTTTCTGAATTTATGGCCTTAGGAGCATTTGACTTTGGAGCCTCCACAGTAGCCACTTTCACTTCCTGGAAAAAAAAAGTGTGTTTTGGGTGTCTTTCAACTCAAACAAAAGCCGCTTAATCTATTTTTCTCAAATAAAAAATCAGCATACCGATAGAAATAAATAGAATTAGTAAGGAATGTATTGCAAAAATGTGTAAAAGTACACTTTTAAGTCCAAAACAATTGGAAATCATGTGAATAGAAATACTCTGTTCCAGGTTCACGCTGTGACCATCAACACACTTTTATTAAATGTATCGGCAATATTTTAAAGAATAGTTTATCAGTCGTACAAGTGCAAAAGGAAGATTATATCTGCACAGTTGCATAAAAGTAGAAAAAACTAACTACACAACACTCCTAGTGAGATGTGTGAGGTTTCAAGTTTAATTGAATGTGACTTTGGATGCGTAATTTTCCCACAGTTTAGGCCAGTTTCTGAATTGATGGCTTCAAGAGCATTTGACTCTGGGGCCTCAACAGTAGCTGCTTTTTTTTCCTGGAACAAAAATGTGTGTTTTGGGTGTATTGTAACTGAAACAATAGCTGCTGTGTCTATTCTTTCACGCAAAAAAGCAGTTAAGGAAAGTTTCTTTTTTAATTTTTCAATTATTTATAAATGGTTGATTTATATAGGCTAGCCCAGTGTTTTTCAACCACTGTGTACCGTGAGATATTGTTTGGTGTGCCGTGGGAAATTACGCAATTTCACCTAATTGGTCGGAAAAGTATTTTTTGCAAACCAATAATTATAATCCACAAATAATGTGCTGTTGTTGAGTGTCTGTGCTGTCTAGAGTTCAGCAGAGTAACCATGTAATCAGGGACGTGCACATGATTATAGAGGGGCAGGGGCTCAAAGTCAGAAAAGGGCAGGACATTTTTTTTGGTCCTTTTACACAATATGGAAATTAATGTAAAATTAAATTTGCTAATAGGAAGCTAACTACTTAGCTGTATGTCCTTTGTAGGTAAAAGTGATTGCCATTTCTTTTGTGTCAACAAATTATTGTCATAATGAGTTAATTCACATTATCATAGGCTTGGAAGACATGAAAAGCAACAAAACACTGGTTTATTATTAGGCTTTTTATTGTTAAAGATAAGCACTTTAATATTGAACATTGAACAGTGCAACATGAACTTTGAAAAAAAAAATACAAAAATAAATGCCCAAATGGAAAAAACTTAAATGTGAAAATCTGTCCTTCTTCCCTTAACTTGATGAAAACACCATCAAGTTGTAACTTATGGCCTTTCTCACTTAATGCTCAGACTAAACAACTGAAACGCAATACAGGGCCAAAAATTTGGACCAGGGGCCAGTAGAGGGCTGTAGGATGGAGGCCACCCATACCCAAATATGCTCCTCAATGTAAATTCAGGGCTTCCATGAAATGCTGTGAAATCAGTGCACAATCAGTAGTAGTAATTACTGCACGTTAATATGGATAATAGCAAACACATTTATTTGGCACAAAATGTATTTATATCCGCTCAAACAACCCGGTATTACAAGAAAATGTGGAGTTTTTGTACCGTTTTTTTTTTTTTTTTTTTTTTTTTTACATCCCTGACAGGAATTTATTAATGTTGTTTGAAGAAAGAAAAAAAGCACCCATAGGGCCCTATGTGTGCACGTGCCTGCATGTAATACTCTTCCATAGCAGTAGGTAGTAGCAGGTAGCTAATTGCTTTGTAAGCCTACTTTTAGAAAAGAGAATTAATGATGCATGGACGGTTATGGTTTGAAGTCATATCGAACAATTGCGTCAGGTATTTGATGAGAACAACTTTATATTGTCAATATAGGCTATTGAGTTTCGTTTTTAACATTTTCTGCTGGTGGTGTGCCCCTGGATTTTTTCAATGAAAAAAATGTGCCTTGGCTTACAAAAGGTTGAAAAACACCGGGCTAGCCTACATAAATCAACTAATTATAAATACACGTCAGTAGGCTAAATGAACCTCTTCAACATAAATGTTTCAATTATTTTGCAATCAACTTGCTTTGAAGACTCATATAAGAAAAAGATGAATAAAATCTTGAATAAATAAAAAATCACCATAGAAATAATAATTAAAATTGAAACGTTTGATTGATTGAGAAGTGTATTGACATCTTAAAGAATTTAATCCATGTAAGGCTTTAAAAAAGCAAATGGATGGCACAAAAAGCCAAAAGGCTTGTTTCCTTTGTGGTCCATTAAATATTCATCACATTTGATTCATTCAATAATAAAAGATATATAACCTGTAACATGTATATAAAAAATTACGTTAAAAAAATGGATGAATTATGTACATATACACAGTATATATGTCGGGTGATTTGAAAAACAATATATACAAAAAATGTGGGGGGTGGGGGGAGAGTATATACACTATGTACATGACTATGCACATGTTGACTCCAAGAGTGTGCAAAACAGAATGAGAAAATATATATACCGTATTTTTCGGACTATAAGTCGCAGTTTTTTTCATAGTTTGGCCGGGGGTGCGACTTATACTCAGGAGCGACTTATGTGTGAAATTATTAACACATTACCGTAAAATATCAAATAATATTATTTATTTCATTCACGTAAGAGACTAGACGTATAAGATTTCATGGGATTTAGCGATTAGGAGTGACAGATTGTTTGGTAAACGTATAGCATGTTCTATATGTTATAGTTATTTGAATGACTCTTACCATAATATGTTACGTTAACATACCAGGCACCTTCTCAGTTGGTTATTTATGCCTCATATAACGTACACTTATTCAGCCTGTTGTTCACTATTCTTTATTTATTTTAAATTGCCTTTCAAATGTCTATTCTTGGTGTTGGCTTTTATCAAATAAATGTCCCCAAAAAATGTGACTTATACACCAGTGCGACTTATATATGTTTTTTTCCTTCTTTATTATGCATTTTCGGCAGGCGCGACTTATACTCCGAAAAATACGGTACACTATAACCAGAGTGCCAATAAAAAAGCAGGGGTATCTGTACAAATAGTTAGTAGAGAATGTAAAAGTTAGAAGGAGACTTAAAAGTAGAACACTTGACTGAACTGCCAATTTTTGCCAAAACCGTTTCCCTACAGAAAACAAAAGAAAAGAGAAATCCAGCGTAGCTCAGACCTACTTCCTGTTCCGGTCTACAACGTTTAGCCTTCTGGGTAATGCAGCATATAAACATATAGCAACAGATCAAGGTCATCACTTCCTGGTTTAAAAGTATCGATACATTTATTTAACTTATTTTATCTCGGTAAGGCAATTAATAACAGATTCTAATTTGCAAAACTCGGCGTTTACATGTTAGAGATGTTGAAGTGTGATGACAATCTTTCATTATCTTTCATTTTCCAACAAAAGTTAGCGCTGTAGATCGCTGTCACCAGTTCACAAATGTTCTTAACATGTGTGGATAAATGTGTTGGAACATAAATGAAAGTTTAAGATGGACACACTTTTTAAAGGGGAACATTATCACAATTTCAGAAGGGTTAAAACCATTAAAAATCAGTTCCCAGTGGCTTATTTTATTTTTCGAAGTTTCTTTCAAAATTTTACCCATCACGCAATATCCCTAAAAAAAGCTTCAAAGTGCCTGATTTTAACCATCGTTATAAACACCCGTCCATTTTCCTGTGACGTCACACAGTGATGCCAATACAAACAAACAGCAAGGTATAGCGACATTAGCTTGGATTCAGACTCGGATTTCAGCGGCTTAACACTGTCTGATAAGATAATTACTAACAACTATGAACTAGGTTTACAGCATATGAAATACATTCGGCAACAACATGCACTTTGAGAGTGCAGACAGCCCATTTCAGGCACGCTAAGAACATATATTTTTCCACGATTTCAGCACTCAGGTTAACCATACCTAAATAGACACAAAATACTGCATTACACAAGACTACCCGAATGTACTCGAATGATTCAAAAAAATAATTGTTTTTGAGCTAAATTATTGGTAAACACAGTTTATGTATAATAATTTACGTAAAACCGTGAGTAATGAATAAAGTTTTCATCAATTAATATATTCTGTAGACATACCCTCATCCGCTCTCTTTTCCTGAAAGCTGATCTGTCCAGTTTTGGAGTTGATGTCAGCAGGCCAGGGAAGCTAGGGTCGATATTCTTCTCTTGATCATCTTCGGTGACATCCAGGGGGTTTAGCTCGCTCGTCTACGGGAACAAACTGCCGCCATTGCTTGCCGTGCTACCGAGGTCTTTTGTCCCTGAATAGCTCACACACTCCGGCAGATTCAATGGGGGTCTGGCGGCAGATTTCTTTGACTTTATCTTTGGAAATGCATCTGCTTTGAGTGTCGCAGGATATCCACACATTCTTGCCATCTCTGTCGTAGCATAGCTTTCGTCGGTAAAGTGTGCGGAACAAACGACTGACCATTTCGTCGGCTTTTCCACACCCTCGTATTTTGAACAAATTTCGTCCAATTTCTTGCCACTTTCGCATCTTTGGGCCACTGGTGCAACTTGAATCCGTCCCTGTTCGTGTTGTTACACCCTCCAACAACACACCAAGGAAAGTGAGAAAATGGCGGATTGCTTCCCGATGTGACGTCACAACGTGATGTCATCGCTCCGAGAGCGAATAATAGAAAGGCGTTTAATTCGCCAAAATTCACCCATTTAGAGTTCGGAAATCGGTTAAAAAAATATATGGTCTTTTTCCTGCAACATCAAGGTATATATTGACGCTTACATAGGTCTGGTGTTAATGTTCCCCTTTAAGCGTAAAACATACACGGAGAATGTCTACAAGTTGTGGACGACAGAGCAGACGGCGGACGATAAAGCTTTTGGTGGTGTTTTTTTCTATAGTTATAACTCATTATCATTAATTATAATTAATCAAAACTGTACAATTAATTGAAAATGAGCTCTGATTATGTGCTTTTACTGCCATCTCGTGTTTATATTTATGTCTGTGCAGTATAATACAAGTAAAACATCAATATAGTATTTGTTTTTCAATGTTTGTTGAAATCCTGTGCTTTTTGAGGTTAGGTTACAACATTTTAAACATTGATGACGAATTGATAAAAGTGCGAGTTGATTCAATGGTCATTAAAAAGAAATACGCCTCAAATAGCGCAACTTTTGTAGCAGCTCGCAGCTAAAAATACTGTCAAAAAACCCCATTAAAAAGTGGCGTAAAAGAGGAAAAGGTGAAATGTAACAAGGAAAATGTTCAATGTTTACTCTTAGCTGTTTTTTTCCTTTAAAACGGTCATTTCTCAAAAAATAATAATGAATTAAAATCTATTTTACGAATTATTGACCTATTCAAGGCTCCAATTAATTCACATTAAATATTCCACTTTGAAATATTTTTGGGGAAAATATTGCATATGTTGTGTGTTTGTCATATAACAAAGGCTTGTTTAACAAAAAAGGCATAAAACAAATAAAAAAACAAAACATAAAAAAATGTATGATCGACGGATCGACCTGAAGTTGATCTGGATCAGGGGTGTCAAACTCATTTTAGCTCAGGGGCTGCATGGAGGAAAATCTGTGCACACGCGGGCCGGTATATTAAAATCATGGCATTAAAACTAAAGAATAAACACAACTTCAAAAATGTTTTCTTTGTCTTACTTTGGCCAAAAATAAAAGAAACACATTCTGAAAATATTACAATAAAAATATAGAAAAAAATACAGGCGACGGTAAAGTTTAGATCCATGAAGGAAAGAAGAAAGTGAATGAATGTTTATAACTAAATACATTTATATATGTATAAAAATGTGTTTTCTTTTGCATAATTTTTTTTAATGAATTAAGTAACGTTTATGACAACCTTTTTCCTAAACACAACATAGAATGTGAGATACAACAGGATAATTTATCATTTGTTTTCAAAACGCTTACAAAAAAGTGGGACCCCAAAAATGTATCGTGGGACCCCATTTTTATGACTTGATGGGGTTCCTGGGACCCCATATTGAAAATTCCTAGTGCCAACACTGATGGAGTATTGGTGCGTGCAAAACAGCAGCAGGCAGCTGTGGCCTGCGGGCCGTTTCTAACAGTAATCCAATATCATCCCGGGGGCCATAGATCATTCATTCCGTCACTTTTATGATGGATCCCTAAGAATTTTAGTGGGATTACCTTTTTTTTTTTTTTTTTTTTATTGTGAAAGGCGTTATGAATAATTGACTTTTTTAAGGCTCCTATTACTTCACCTCAAATATTCCACTTTTAACAATTTTTTTGGGGGAAAATATTGCATATTTTGTGTTTTTGGCGTAAAAAACAGGGTTTTCTTTACACAAAAAGGACACCAAAAATATTTATATATTTTTTAAGTTTATATCAACAGATAGACCCTGAAATTGATCTAGAGATTTAAGTGTTGATTTATGAAAAAATGAAAATAATACACAACTTATTTTTGAAACTTTTATGACTGACACCCTTTTGGGTCCCCGGGACCAAACTTGAGGGAAGCCTTGAAGGTTAAAAAAAAAAACTATATATTGTATTGGTTTTGAAAATGAAAAATATAAAAATTTGCTTTAATTTTTCAGTGTTAAACGTTGGGACACCCCTGCTGTAAGGCAATAATAATAAAACAGTATAGGGCCTATACTGTTTTAATATCCCAATTATCATGTACAATATTACAGTTACATATACTGTAATATTGGACATGGTAATTGGGATTTGTTATATATTGTATAATATATATTATATACTGTGTATATATAATATGTAAATATTACATATATGTTATATTTTATATTGCTACTATGGTACTTTTTAAGTCTACTTTATACCTTTTGTTTTCGCCCTCTTTTTGTGCCCTTGTGTGCATTATCTTTTCCATCCTTATCCTTTCCATCCTTTGTAACTGAGCTACTGTGTGGAACAATTTCCCTTGTGGATCATTCAGTGGCCTAGTGGTTAGAGTGTCCGCCCTGAGATCGGTAGGTTGTGAGTTCAAACCCCGGCCGAGTCATACCAAAGACTATAAAAATTGGACCCATTACCTCCCTGCTTTGCACTCAGCATCAAGGGTTGGAATTGGGGGTTAAATCACCAAAAATGATTCCCGGGCGTGGCCACCGCTGCTGCTTACTGCTCCCCTCACCTCCCAAGGGGTGATCAAGGGTGATGGGTCAAATGCAGAGAATAATTTTGCCACACCTAGTGTGTGTGTGACAATTATTGGTACTTTAACTTTAAAGTTTGTCTAAGTCTAAGTGTTAGCCTATAGCAGTGGTCCCCAACCACCGGGCCGCGGCTCGGTACCGGTCCGTGGACCGATTAGTACCGGGCCGCACAAGAAATAAAAAAAATAAAATAAAAAATAATAATAATATATATTTTTATTTATTTATTTTTTTATTAAATCAACATAAAAAACTCAATATATACATTATATATCACTATAGATCAATACAGTCTGCAGGGATACACATGATTGTATTTCTTTATGACAAAAAAAATCACACCCCCCCACCTTGAAAGTCATTTTTTACCTTGAAAATCATTTTTTACCTTGAACATTTTTTTTACCTTTAAAATTGTTTTTTTTACCCTGAAAATTGTTTTTTACCTTGAAAAAATTATTTACCTTGAACATTTTTTTTACCTTGAAAACATTTTTTTACCCCGAAAGTCATTTTTTTACTTTGAAAATCATTTTTTAATTTGAAATTTTTTTTTACCTTGAAATTTTTTTTTTTACCCTGAAAATAATTTTTTACCTTGAAAAAATTATTTACCTTGAAAACATTTTTTTACTTTGAAAATCATTTTTTACCTTGAAAAAATTATTTACCTTGAAAACATTTTTTTACCTTGAAAACATTTTTTTTACCCCGAAAGTCATTTTTTTACTTTGAAAATAATTTTTTAATTTGAAAAAATGTTTTTACCTTGGAAAAATTTTTTTTACCCTGAAAATCATTTTTTACCTTGAAAATCATTTTTTACCTTGAAAAAATTGTTACCTTGAAAACATTTTTTTTACTCTGAAATACATTTTTTACCTTGAAAATCATTTTTTACCATGAAAAAATTATTTACCTTGAAAAAAATTTTTTTTACCCCGAAAGTCATTTTTTTACTTTGAAAATAATTTTTTAATTTGAAAAAAATTTTTTACCTTGGAAAAATTTTTTTTACCCTGAAAATCATTTTTTACGTTGAAAATCATTTTTTACCTTGAAAAAATTGTTACCTTGAAAACATTTATTTTACTCTGAAATACATTTTTTACCTTGAAAATCATTTTTTACCTTGAAAATCATCCCCCCCCCGGTCCACGGCTACAAAAAGGTTGGGAACCACTGGCCTATAGTATACTTTCACTTTGTGGAAACGTGTGTATGTTTTGGGTGCATCGCAACTAAAGCAAACACCGGCAAATCCTCTTTTTCTTGACCAGAAGCCAACATGTTAATTGTCTTATGTCACCGTGCAGGGAGGCCTGTCAGCGGCGCCTGCTCGCGCCGTCTCGGCCGTGAAGAACATGAACCTGCCCGAGATTCCGCGCAACATCAACATCGGAGACATCAACATCAAAGTGCCGAGCCTCTCCCCGTTTTGAGCGCCGCTCCCCCCCCACCGAGCCGCCCGGCGTGCGTTCGGGGATGGGTGAGGTCCTGCCCGCCAACCCAACCCATCTTCCTTCCTCCCTCATTGCCGCCGCCACGGACTTGAACTCTCCAGATCACGTGTGCGGCGAAAAAGCTGTGAGTCGTTGGAGTAGTGATTTTTCTTTTGTTTGGGTCCTAGTTGCACAGTAATGTGAATATGTACTCGTAAATCATCAACGTTAATATTTATGTATGTCTTATGAGTTGGCTGACGTCCACTGCGTCTCTGAGAGAAGCGGCGCCTGCATATTTTCCTCCCCAACCGGACGCTCATCATCATCACTATTATCGCCACCGGAGATTTCGAAACATTCCTATCCGGCGGGAGCGTTGGGACTTATCGCGGTAACACGATCCCTTTTGGCTCCTCCACCGTCTGTGATTGCTCTTCTTCTTCTTCTCCTCACAATCCATCGCTTCTTCTCGCTGTTAATCTCCCTGACATGTGCGCGGCTGCACCGTCACGTGATCGTCCTCTCGGCCGGGGAGGGCGGCATGGTTCTGCACCTATCGGAGGGCAGAGTCCCCACGACGGCTTTGTACAAAATGTGCCCTATTATTGTATTTAGCAGTAACGTGAGACGAGAAAATAAAAGCTGCCACAAAAGCACCTGCACTTTTTCTTGCCCAGGTCACCGGGCTTTGTCCGTCAGCATCATGTCACGCGCTCACTGTACCGCCGAGGAATTCCACCCCCTCCTAGATTTGTTGATACAAACGCATTCTTTCTGCCAACCCCGTTTCTCTTTGATTTTTTTATTTTTTTTCAAATATGGGGAGTCATTCCCCCTCCCTGCATTGATAGGAAAACCTGTGGTAGCTCTCAGCAACTCCGCCTTCGCAGACTGTTTCCCATCAGCCAGGCTCATTCCAGCCCCTGCAGGCTCACGGCCGACATCCACATGCGGGTATGTACCAACTTCCACGTCTAATATTCTTCACAATGACGCCTGTCTTCTGTGGGGTTTTTTGTGCGTCGGGAAGATAAAACGTCTTACTTTTTACGATGTTTTGGAATACTTTTTTGTTTCCTGCAGTAATCGACGGTCTTGTCCTCGGCAGAGTTTTCAAAAAGGCCTCATTACTGGAGACACGCTCTTCGTGTCGATACAAGAGCTCTACTCACAACTCTGCTAAGGTAAAAACTCATTCATGGTCGTAGATGACAACAATGAATCCCACCGGACATCTTGTTGTTTAAGAGTGAGGTAGGATCTACTGTTGGACAGACATTTCTGTTGGGGTTATACATAATAAATAAAGTCTGCATAATACATGAAGGTAAAAGGTTTAAAATAGAGCTGTCAAAGGATTCATTTTTTTAATCAGATTAATCACATTTTGAATTTGGATTAAGCATGATTGCTTTGCTTAAATGAAAACCATATTTTTTTCTCTTACTTTTTATAAGAACCATTTTATAAGAATACATTTTTAGGCCATATTCTTGCATATTCTTTCTGTTCTAACCTATAACCTGTTTTGAAAAGTTTCATTATAATTAGTATACCAAATAATACATTGCGAGAATCGGTTTGAATTGAGAATTCTGAATCGAATTGTCACCCCAAGAATGGGAATTGAATCGAATCATTAGGTTCTGTTGGGGTAATACATTAGAAATTAAGTTTGCATAATTCATGACAGTAAAAGGTTCTAAAATAGGGCTGTCAAATGATTAGTTTTTTAAATCAGATTCATCAAATTTTGAATTTGGATTAATCATGGTTAATCACAAGTGATCATGCTTTCATAATTAAAATTTGCTTAAGAAAATCATATTAAATGTTTTTTTTTTTCTATAAGAGCCAATTTAAAAAAATATGATTTATCCTTTCAACCAGAAATTACTTTTCCAACATGTAACTTGTTTTGAGTAACTTTTATTATAGTTACTATACCAAATAGTAAATTACGAGAATCGGTTTAAATCAAGAAATGTGTTGAGCTGAGAATCGATTCTGCATCGAATTGTCACCCCAAGAATCGGAATTGGATCAAATTGTTAGGTTCTGTTGGGGTGATACATTATAAATGAAGTTTGCATAATACATGACAGTAAAAAGGTTAGGGCTGTTAAATTATTGTTTAAATTACATTTTGATATTTGAATTAATCATCATTAATCACAGGTGATTATTTGCCTTTATAACTAAAATTTGCTTAAGAAAATAATACAAATATTATTTTTTATCTATATTTTTTATAAGACCCAATTTTTAAAAATAAATGTTTGGCCAAATCCTTGCAACCAGAAGGAGCTTTTCTAACATATAACCTATTTTGAAAAGTTTCATTATAATTAGTACACCAAATAATACATTACGAGAATCAGTCTGAATCGTGTTGAATCGAGAATTGTGAATCGAATTGTCACCCCAAGAATAGGAATTGGATGGGATCATTAGGTTCTGTTGGGGTAATACATTTTAAATGAAGTTTGCATAATACATGACAGTAAAACGTTTAAATTAGAGCTGTCAAATCATTTTTTATTTTTTTTTATCAGTAAATTATATTTTGATATTTGAATGAATCATCATTAATCACAGGTGATTACTTGTCTTTATAATTAAAATTTGCTTAAGAAAATATAAAAAATATGACTTTTTATCTTTATTTTTTTATAAGAACCAATTCAAAAAAATATGTTTTTAGGCCAAATCCTTGCAACCGGAAGGAACATTTCTAACCTATAACCTGTTTTGAAAACGTTTTGGTATAATTGTTATACCAAATAATACATTGCGAGAATCGTGTTGAGTTGAGAATCGATTCTGAATCAAATTGTCACCCCAAGAATCAGAATCGAATCGATTCGTTAGGTTCTGTTGGGGTAATACATTAGAAATAAAGTATGCATAATACATGACAACAAAAGCTCTAAAATAGGGCTGTAAAATGATTCGTTTTTTAAAAATCAGATTAATCACATTTTGAAGTTGGAATAATCATGATTAATCACAGGTGATTACTTGCTTTACTTACTAAACTTTGCTTAAGAAAATGATTAAGACATATTTTTTCATAATTTTTTTTACAAAAACCATTTTATAAGAAATACAAAAAATGTAGGCCATATTCTTGCAACCAGAAGGAGCTTTTGAAAAGTTTCATTATTTTTTTTTAATCAGTCAATTACATTTTGATATTTGAATTAATCATCATTAATCACAAGTGATTACTTGCCTTTATAATTAAAATTTGAGTTTTTATGTGAGTTTTTATCTATATATTTTTTTTATAAGAACCAATTTTTTAAAAATATGTTTTTAGGCCAAATCCTTGCAACCAGAAGGAGCTTTTCTAACCTATAACCTGTTTTGAAAAGTTTCATCATAATTAGTATACCAAATATTACATTGCAAGAATCGTGTTGAATCGAGAATTGTGAATCGAATTGTCACCCCAAGAATGGGAATTGGATGGAATCATTAGGTTCTGTTGGGGTAATACATTTTATATGAAGTGCATAATACATGACAGTAAAAGGTCTGTCAAATTATTATTTTTTTTAAATCAGTCAATTACATTTTGATATTTGAACTAATCATCATTAATCACAGGTGATTACTTGCCTTTATAATTAAAATTTGCTTCAGAAAATAATTAAAATATGAGTTTTTATCTATATTTTTTTATAAGAACCAATTTTTTCAAATAGGTTTTTAGGCCATATTCTGGCAACCAGAAGGAGCTTTTCTAACCCGCAAGTTTCATTGTAATTGTTATACCAAATGATACATTGCGAGAATCGTGTTGAGTTGAGAATCGATTTTCAATCAAATTCTCACCCCATGAATCAGAATCGAATTGCATCGTTAGGTTTTGTTGGGGTAATACATTAGAAATAAAGTGTGAATAATACATGACAACAAAAGTACTAAAATAGGGCTGTCAAATTATTATTATTTTTTTAAAATCAGATTAATCACATATTGAATTTGGATTAATCATGATTAATCACAGGTGATTACTTGATTTACAACTTTGCTTAAGAAAATAATTAAAACATATTTGGTCCTTTTATTTTTTATAAAAACCATTTTATAAAAATACATATTAAGGCCATATCCTTGCAACCAGAAGGAGCTTTTCTAACCTATAACCTGTTTTGAAAAGTTTCATTATAATTAGTATACCAAATAATACATTGCGAGAATCGGTTTGAATTGAGAATTCTGAATCGAATTGTCACCCCAAAAATCGAATCGTTAGGTTCTGTTGGGATAACACATTAGAAAAAAAGTATGCATAATACATGACAACAAAAGTTCAAAATAGGGCTATCAAATGATTGTTTAAAAAAAAAATCAGATTAATGACATTTTCAATTTGGATTTATCATGGTTAATCACAGGTGATTATTTGCTTTCATAATTAAAATTTGCATAAGAAGATAATTAAAAATGTTTAATTTTTCCTTTTATAAGAACCAATTTTTAAAAAGACATTTTAGCCCATATCCTCTCAACCAGAAATAACTTTGCTAACCTGTAACCTGTTTTGAATAACTTTTATTATAGTTACTATACCAAATAATAAATTGTGATTACTCGCTTGAGCATAGTTAAAATTTGCTCAAGAAAAGAGCAGTGTTTGTACACAAATGCAATTTTACTGTCAGAATGTCTTCCAGGAACGTTTGTATAGTTCGGGGGTCGGCAACCCGCGGCTCTAGAGCCGCATGCGGCTCTTTAGCGCCGCCCTAGTGGCTCTCTGGAGCTTTTTCAAAAATGTATGAAAAATGGAAAAAGATGAGGGGAAAAAATATATATTTTTTGTGTTAATATGGTTTCTGTAGGAGGACAAACATGACACAAACCTCCCTAATTGTTATAAAGTACACTGTTTATATTAAACATGCTTCACTGATTCGAGTATTTGGCGAGCGACGTTTTGTCCTACTAATTTTGGCGGTCCTTGAACTCACCTTAGTTTGTTTAAAGGTATAACTTTCTCCGACTCTCTTTTCTTGGACGTGTTTTATGCCACTTCTTTTTCTGTCTCATTTTGTCCACCAAACTTTTAACGTTGTACGTGAATGCACAAAGGTGAGTTTTGTTGATGTTATTGACTTGTGTGGAGTGCTAATCAGACATATTTGGTCACTGCATGACTGCAAGCTAATCGATGCTAACATGCTATTTAGGCTAGCTATATGTACATATTGCATCATTATGCCTCAGTTGTAGGTATATTTGAGGCCACTTAGTTTCCTTTAAGTCCTCTTAATTCAATTTATATCTCATGACACACTATCTATATGTAATATGGCTTTTAATTTTTTGAGGCTCCAGACAGATTTGTTTTTGTATTTTTGGTCCAACATGGCTCTTTCAACATTTTGGGTTGCCGACCCCTGGTATAGTTCAATCAAACTTTATTTATATAGCACTTTTCATACACAGACAAGTGGCACCAAAAAAACCCCATAAAAGAAGACAAGAAACGCGCACACTGCACTACTGACAACAAAAATTTGAAGAAAAACACTATCTAAAAAACAGTATGAAACATGATCAAATGTATGTAAAAATAAAATATAAAAAATACACTAATAAATTCATTAAAACATAGTAATAAATACAATAGAAAATAACAGAATACAAATAAAAAACCTAAGAAAAGTTTAATATGATCAGTAAAAAGCCAGATTAAAAATGTGTTTTTAACATATTTTTTTTAGATATCAACTGTCTTGCAGTCCTGAGGCTTTCTGGCAGGCTGTTTCATAGGTGTGGGCCATAGAGGTTAGTTTTGAACGTTTTACTAGAATGCATATCATTTATTTGCACGAAACCTGGTTACAGTTTTATCAAAAGATGTATTTTGGAGTGAAATTTGCCAGCGAGCACACCAGTCAGGGATTTTTGTACTGACATATGCATTAATGGTCTGCTTTCTGAACATCAATCAGGTTTTAGAAAGAGACATAGCACCATAACTGCTATCAGTTGTAAATGACATTATTGAAGCATTGCATTGCAGGTCTATTTATTGACCTGTCAAAAGCATTTTGGTAGACAGACTGCACAAGATTGGCCTATCTCAGCTTTCTAATTACCCTATTTTTTGGACTATAAGTCGCAGTTTTTTTTCATAGTTTGGCCGGGGGTGCGACTTATACTCAGGAGCGACTTATGTGTGAAATTATTAACACATTACCGTAAAATATCAAATACTATTATTTAGCTCATTCACGTAAGAGACTAGACGTATAAGATTTCATGGGATTTAGTGATTAGGAGTGACAGATTGTTTGGTAAACGTATAGCATGTTCTATATGTTATAGTTATTTGAATGACTCTTACCATAATATGTTACGTTAACATACCAGGCACGTTCTCAGTTGGTTATTTATGCGTCATATAACGTACACTTATTCAGCCTGTTGTTCACTATTCTTTATTTATTTTAAATTGCCTTTCCAATGTCTATTCTTGGTGTTGGGTTTTATCAAATAAATTTCCCCCAAAAATGCGACTTATACTCCAGTGCGACTTATATATATTTTTTCCCTTCTTTATTATGCATTTTCGGCCGGTGCGATTTATACTCCGGAGCGACTTATACTCCGAAAAATACGGTACCTGTCTGATAGAACCCAAAGTTTGCTGTGTCCCCCTCGTCTTTTTCCCCCTGTTTTAAAGGGGTTCCATATTAGGTCCGATGTTATTTTCCATCTATTTGAATATTCTCTGTGATATGTGTCGGATGTAGCGCTCCATTTTTATGCAGATGACGCGGTCATATATTGTTCATCCCCCACATCCCCCCCGACCTTTGAGCTCCTGCAGTCTGCTTTTGATGTTGTTCAGTCCCAGTTGACTCAGCTGAAACTTGTACTAAATGCAGAGATATCTAAGGCATACTTGCCAACCCTCCCGGATTTTCCGGGAGACTCCCGAAATTCAGCGCCTCTCCCGAAAACCTCCCGGGACAAATTTTCTCCCGAAAATCTCCTGAAATTCAGGCGGACTCAGGTCCATGCGGACCTGAGTCCGCTAACCCACAACATAAATAGCGTACCTGCCCAATCACGTTATAACTGTAGAATGATGGAGGGCGAGTTCTTGGTTTCTTATGTGAGTTTATTGTTAGGCAGTTTCATTAACGTCCTCCCAGCGCGGCAACAACACACAACAACAGCAGTCACGTTTTTTTCTACCGTAAATGATAAATAAATAAATAAATGGGTTGTACTTGTATAGCGCTTTTCTACCTTCAAGGTACTCAAAGCGCTTTGACACTTTATAGTTTATTCTGGGACTGGACAATGTAGTTAGATGTTGGGAAACGGTCAGCGAATAATATATTTTAGGGGTTATGTGTTTGTTTGTCTCGTGTGCTGTGGTGTGAATGGTGTGTTTGTGGGTTTAGTAGAGGGGATATTGGTTTCCTTGGAAATAGCAAGTGATGCTGCAGTTTTTAGTTACAAGATTTTCATGTCTATGAAATGTATGGTATTAAGAGAATCAATCAAATATATTATGAATTTACTCAGGTCATATGGTTTATAGGAATGATAATGAAGTTGGAATAATTAGTTATAATTACAATGGTCTTGCAGACAACAGAAAAAGAAAACTTATATTTATGTGGCTGAATGAAAAAGAACAAGATATTTTTTGTCTTCAAGAAACTCATTCAACAAAATTAGATGAAGAAAAATGGAGAAAAGAATGGGATGGTCCGATTTTCTTTTCACATAGTCACAGAAATTCAAAAGGTGTTATGATTTTGATTAAAAAAGCTTTTAATTTTCAATTTAACTCTATGGAAAAAGACCCACAAGGACTCTGGTTAATATTAAATATGATTATTCAAGGTCAAAAGATGTGTGTTTTGAATCTGTATGGGCCAAATGTTGATGAACCTTCCTTTTTTGAAGAAATAAGTGACATGTTGCAAGAACAACAAGGGGAAATTATTGCTGTGGGGGACTTCAATGTTGCTTTGGATACGGTTCTGGACCGAAAAGGGAATTTTTCAATGAATTATCATCCTCAATCTTTACAAAAAATTCAAAATGTTATGGATGCATTTGATTTAATTGATATCTGGAGATTCAAAAATCCTAGGTTAGTACGGTATACATGGAGAAGACAAAACCAGGCAAGTCGTATTGACTATTTTTTGATATCATTTTCATTGCTAAATAAAGTGACTGCAATATCAATCGATGATAAATTACGTTCTGATCATAATTGTATAGGATTAAATATTGCAATTGAAGAAAATACACGTGGGCCCGGATATTGGAAGTTTAATCAAATGCTTTTACAGGATGAAGAATTTATTGAAAAAACAAAGCAATTTATTACTGACTTTTTTAAAAATAATGTAGGATCATCAAATCCCCAAATAGTCTGGGAAGCCTTCAAATGTTGTTTTAGGGGATATGCCATTTCGTATTCTTCATGGAAAAAAAAACTACTTAAAATGGCAGAACAGGAATTAAAGAAAGAAATTGAGGATTTACAAAAAAACATTGATAGTAATGATAATCCAACTAGTGAGCAACTGAATTCCTTTACAGCCAAACAAAAGGAGTTAGCAGATTTAGTTGAACAACAATTATTGAAAAGTTATGACTGCAACAGAGCAATCTGGATGAAAAAAGGTGAGAAGTGTTCAAAATTATTTTTAAATATCCAAATAAAAAATCGTTCTAAAAAGAACATTTCCAAGCTTATTAAAACAAATGGAAAGGTATTGGACACACACACTACATTGTTGAAAGAAATGGAAAATTACTTTAAAAATATTTTTTCTAATCCGGTAATTCCTCCAGAAATTACACATTTTTTTCCAGAAAATTATGAAAGAAAATTGAATTCAGAAGAAAGCCATTCATGTGAAGGCCTCATTAGAGAGGAAGAACTTGTGTAAACTGTTAAATCCTTTCATCCAGGGAAAACCCCAGGATTAGATGGAATACCTATTGAGGTTTATCAAGTTTTTTATGAAGAGCTTAAGAAACCATTGCTTTCTAGTTTTAATTACTCGTATAAAACAGGTTTTTTGTCTAATACTCAAACAGAAGGTCTTATTTCTTTACTATTGAAACAGGAAATAAATGGTCAGTACAAAGACCCAGTTTATCTAAAAAATTGGAGGCCAATAACACTTCAGTGTTACGATGCTAAGATACTGGCAAAATGTTTGGCTACACGACTTAAGTCTGTTTTGTCAAATATTATTCACCAAGATCAATCAGGTTTCCTACATGGAAGAAACATAGGAAACAATATTAGACAGTTATTAGAAATGATAGAAAATTATAATATGGAAAATAAAAGAGGATTAATTTTTGTAGCTGACCTGGAGAAGGCATTTGACAAAATTAGCGTAGATTTTATTTGTAAAAGCTTAGTTTTTTTCAATTTTGGCAACTCCTTATTACACTGGATCAAGACGCTATATAATAAAACTAACTGTAGAATTATTAACAATGGATACATCTCTGGGACAATACCGCTATTAAGAGGTCTAAAACAAGGGTGCCCCTTGTCTCCATACTTATTTATTATTGCTATGGAAATATTGGCGATTAAAGTTAGATTAAATGAAAATATTGACGGGCTCATTAATAATAATATTGAAAGTAAAATAACAATGTATGCAGACGATACAAGCTTCTTTATCAGCCCCAATCCCCATTGTTTGCGGAACCTTCTTGATCTTTTGGATATATTTTCACAGCAATCTGGCCTTCAGCTTAATTATGATAAATGTAAAATGTTAAGGATCGGAAAACTAAAGGGAACATCCTTTCGAATGGAATGCAAAGTGCCTGTTTTGTGGACAGATGGTCCAGTTAATATACTTGGTGTTGTTGTCCCAGAGAATCTGGAAGACCTAGGTTCAATAAATTATGATAATCGACTAAGAAAGCTGGACAAAATTATGCAATTATGGAAAGGGAAATCCTTAACCTTGTATGGTAAAATATCTATTGTCAACTCGTTAATTTTTCCTCAATTTATTTATTTGTTTTTGTCATTACCAGCTCCATCACAAAACTTTTTTAAGATTTGTGAGCGGAGGGTCTTCGATTTTGTCTGGGACGGCAAACCAGAAAAGATTAAAAGAAAGGTTTTGTACAATGAGTATGAATATGGGGGCCTGAAACTTCTCAACCTTGAAGCTATGTGTCTGTCTTTAAAAGCATCAATTGTTCCAAAGATGTATTTCAACACTGAGTGGTACACAAGTGTCCTGTTGGACAAAAAACATGTATTTTATCAAAATAAATTGTATCCTTTTTTACAAGTGATCCCCTCCCATTTTTCTTATGTAGAGAGTCTGCTGGGAAACATGGCGGGGTTCATAAAGGAAACAATCCACTCATGGTGGTGTTTTCAATTTTATGTGCCAGAAAAAAGAGACGATATTTTGCAGCAGATAATATGGATGAACTCTAATATTGTAATAGATGGAAAGCCTTTCTTTTGGAAAAATATGTTTGAAAGAGGAATCATTTTTGTCAATGATATTATAAATGAGAATGGTAAGATTATGAAGTATGAAGAATTTATAACTATGTATGGTGATGCTTGCTCAAGCTTTTCATTTAATCAACTAACTGGAGTCATTGGGAAAAGATGGAAACAAATAATTAATTATGGAACTACTAAATTATTAGTTTGTAAACCTCTAATAAGAAATTCGAGTTGGCAAAAAGGAACTAAAATAAATAGAAAAATATATAAGTTTTATTTAATAAAGAAATCTTTGAAGGCTGCCCCATACAACACATTTGGAAAATGGGAGGACTTTTTTGACTGCCCGTTGCCGTGGGATGCCATATTCAAACTAATCTATAAAACTACTATTGATGTGCAAAATCGTTATTTTCAAATCAAAATTATTTATAACTTCTTACCCACGAGGAAAATGTTAAAATTATGGAATATGACAGAGTCAGATGACTGCCGATTTTGTTGTCAGGAGTCTGAATCCACCCTGCATTTGTTTTGGTATTGTCATATTGTGTCTTCTTTTTGGGTGGAAGTTGAAAAAATGTGTTTAAGGATTGGTTTGTTTATGAAGCTTGATGTGGTTTCTGTTATTTTGGGAGAGTTCATTGACAATCATGATTTAATCAATTTAATTATAGTACTCGGTAAAAGGTTTATTTTTAAGGCCAAAAACAGATATTCACTTAGTATTACTTTCTTTAAAACATTTATTCAGTATTTTTTAACTTTAGAAAGTTACATGGTTGAAAACAATAATGATGCCAAAAAACATAAAAAAAGATGGGAAGTCCTCAAAGGCTTATGTTGAAAGTGTAATTATTTATAGATTATATGCTATCTGTTGTTGTATTCCCTAACTTTTAGTGACCTGAACATAAGCTGGACTGTAAATACTTTTTTTGTTTTTGTTTTTAAAATGTAATTTTGTTTATAGATTATATGCAATCTGTTGTGTTCCAAAATTTTCTGTTTTTTTTTTGTTTGTTTGTTTGTTTGTTTGTTTTCTCAGTGTACATGAATGAAGGTGTGTGTTGCTGGACCCGACTTGGACATTATCTGGACTGGACCTGGTTTTAAAAAAAAAACAACAACCTTTAAACAAAGCTAATTTCATTTACAGCCAGGTCTGGTGAAGATAAGGTCCTTTCTTTCTTTTTTTATTTATTTATTTTATTTTTATTTTTTTATAGATAGGATAAATAAATATTTTCTTGGATAAAGAGGAAAGTAAACAATATAAAAATAATTACATAAGGGAGAAAAGGGAAAGAAAAAATAGTAATTAAATGAAAATGTTAGTGGACCAGCAGCACGAACAATCAAGTGTGCTTCAGGGACTGTGTTGTGTCCCTTGCAGAAGTGTTGTCCATGTTGTGGAAACCAGAATATTGTTGGCAGAAAGAAACAACCCCTTTTGTGTGAGTGGGTGTGTGTGAGTGTGAATAGGGGAGGGAGGGTTTTTTTTTCTGGGTTGATGCACTAGTTGAAAGTGTATCGTGTGTTTTTTTCTATGTTGATTTAATAAAAAAATAAATAAAAAAAAAGCGCTTTGACACTACTTCCACATTAACCCATTCACACACACATTCACACACTGATGGAGGGAGCTGCCATGCAAGGCGCTAACCAGCACCCATCAGGAGCAAGGGTGAAGTGTCTTGCTCAGGACACAACGGACATGACGAGGTTGGTACTAGGTGGGGATTGAACCAGGGACCCTCAGGTCGCGCACGGCCACTCTTCCACTGCGCCACGCCGTCCCAGTTCGTCTGCCGTAAACAGCAATGTTGTGACACTCTTAAACAGGACAATACTGCCATCTAGTGCATTTGATGAAAGCACTTTTGTGCCTGCCACACAGCAATGCATCATCAGAGAGGGTGTTCAGCATGGTTAGAAAAATAGTGACAGAGAATAGAACAAGGATGGACAATTCAACCCTTAACTCAACAATGAGTAGATGAGTGTTATGTGTGTGTATATGTGTAAATAAATGAACACTGAATTTCAAGTATTTATTTTATATATATATATATATATATATATATATATATATAAGAAATACTTGACTTTCAGTGAATTCTAGCTATAAATATATATTTATTTTCTTATATATATATATATATATATATATATATATATAAATAAAAGAAAATAAATATATATTTATTTTCTTATATATATATATATATATATATATATATATATATATATATATATATATATATATATATATATATATATATATATAAAAGAAAATAAATATATATTTATAGCTAGAATTCACTGAAAGTCAAGTATTTCTTATATATATATATATCCATCCATCCATCCATCTTCTTCCGCTTATCCGAGGTCCGGTCGCGGGGGCAGCAGCTTAAGCAGGGAAGCCCAGACTTCCCTCTCCCCAGCCACTTCGTCCAGCTCTTCCTGTGGGACCCCGAGGTGTTCCCAGGCCAGCCGGGAGACATAGTCTTCCCAACGTGTCCTGGGTCTTCCCCGCGGCCTCCTACCGGTGGGACGTGCCCTAAACACCTCCCTAGGGAGGCGTTCGGGTGGCATCCTGACCAGATGCCCGAACCACCTCATCTGGCTCCTCTCGATGTGGAGGAGCAGCGGCTTTACTTTGAGCTCCTCCCGGATGGCAGAGCTTCTCACCCTATCTCTAAGGGAGAGCCCCGCCACCCGGCGGAGGAAACTCATTTCGGCCGCTTGTACCCGTGATCTTGTCCTTTCGGTCATAACCCAAAGCTCATGACCATAGGTGAGGATAGGAACGTAGATCGACCGGTAAATTGAGAGCTTTGCCTTCCGGCTCAGCTCCTTCTTCACCACAACGGATCGATACAGCGTCCGCATTACTGAAGACGCCGCACCGATCCGCCTGTCGATCTCACGATCCACTCTTCCCCCACTCGTGAACAAGACTCCGAGGTACTTGAACTCCTCCACTTGGGGCAAGATCTCCTCCCCAACCCGGAGATGGCACTCCACCCTTTTCCGGGCGAGAACCATGGACTCGGACTTGGAGGTGCTGATTCTCATCCCAGTCGCTTCACACTCAGCTGCGAACCGATCCAGTGAGAGCTGAAGATCCTGGCCAGATGAAGCCATCAGGACCACATCATCTGCAAAGAGCAGAGACCTAATCCTGCAGCCACCAAACCAGATCCCCTCAACGCCTTGACTGCGCCTAGAAATTCTGTCCATAAAAGTTATGAACAGAATCGGTGACAAAGGGCAGCCTTGGCGGAGTCCAACCCTCACTGGAAACGTGTCCGACTTACTACCGGCAATGCGGACCAAGCTCTGGCACTGATCATACAGGGAGCGGACTGCCACAATCAGACAGTCCGATACCTCGTACTCTCTGAGCACTCCCCACAGGACTTCCTGAGGGACACGGTCGAATGCCTTCTCCAAGTCCACAAAACACATGTAGACTGGTTGGGCAAACTCCCATGCACCCTCAAGGACCCTGCCGAGAGTATAGAGCTGGTCCACAGTTCCACGACCAGGACAAAAACCACACTGTTCCTCCTGAATCCGAGGTTCAACTATCCGGCGTAGCCTCCTCTCCAGTACACCTGAATAGACCTTACCGGGAAGGCTGAGGAGTGTGATCCCACGATAGTTAGAACACACCCTCCGGTTCCCCTTCTTAAAGAGAGGAACCACCACCCCGGTCTGCCAATCCAGAGGTACCGCCCCCGATGTCCACGCGATGCTGCAGAGTCTTGTCAACCAAGACAGCCCCACAGCATCCAGAGCCTTAAGGAACTCCGGGCGGATCTCATCCACCCCCGGGGCCTTGCCACCGAGGAGCTTTTTAACTACCTCAGCAACCTCAGCCCCAGAAATAGGAGAGCCCACCACAGACTCCCCAGGCACTGCTTCCTCATAGGAAGACGTGTTGGTGGGATCGAGGAGGTCTTCGAAGTATTCCCTCCACCGATCCACAACATCCGCAGTCGAGGTCAGCAGAACACCATCCTCACCATACACGGTGTTGATAGTGCACTGCTTCCCCTTCCTGAGGCGGCGGATGGTGGACCAGAATTGCTTCGAAGCCGTCCGGAAGTCGTTTTCCATGGCCTCACCGAACTCCTCCCATGTCCGAGTTTTTGCCTCTGCGACCGCTGAAGCCGCACACCGCTTGGCCTGTTGGTACTTGTCCGCTGCCTCAGGAGTCCTATGAGCCAAAAGAACCCGATAGGACTCCTTCTTCAGCTTGACGGCATCCCTCACCGCCGGTGTCCACCAACGGGTTCTAGGATTACCGCCACGACAAGCACCAACTACCTTGCGGCCACAGCTCCAATCAGCCGCCTCGACAATAGAGGCGCGGAACATTGTCCATTCGGACTCAATGTCCAGCACCTCCCTCGTGACATGTTCAAAGTTCTTCCGGAGGTGGGAATTGAAACTCTCTCTGACAGGAGACTCTGCCAGACGTTCCCAGCAAACCCTCACAATGCGTTTGGGCCTGCCAGGTCTGTCCAGGATCCTCCCCCACCATCGCAGCCAACTCACCACCAGGTGGTGATCGGTAGAAAGCTCCGCCCCTCTCTTCACCCGAGTCCAAAACATGAGGCTGCAAATCCGATGACACAACTGCAAAGTCGATCATGGAACTGCGGCCTAGGGTGTCCTGGTGCCAACTGCACATATGGACACCCTTATGTTTGAACATGGTGTTTGTTATTGACAATCTGTGACGAGCACAAAAGTCCAATAACAAAACACCACTCGGATTCAGATCCGGGCGGTTATTCTTCCCAATCACGCCTCTCCAGGTTTCACTGTCGCTGCCAACATGAGCATTGAAGTCTCCCAGTAGAACGAGGGAATCACCCGGGGACGCACTCTCAAGTACTCCCTCGAGTGAATCCAAAAAGGGTGGGTACTCTGAGCTGTGGTTTGGCGCATAAGCGCAAACCACAGTCAGGACCCGTTCCCCCACCCGAAGGCGGAGGGAAGCTACCCTCTCGTCCACCGGGTTGAACTCCAATGTGCAGGCTCTGAGCCGGGGGGAAACAAGAATTGCCACCCCAGCCCGTCGCCTCTCACTGCCGGCAACGCCAGAGTGGAAGAGAGTCCAGCCCCTCTCGAGAGAACTGGTTCCAGAGCCCTTGCTGTGCGTCGAAGTGAGTCCGACTATATCTAGCCGGAACTTCTCCACCTCGCGCACTAGCTCAGGCTCCTTCCCCCCCAGCGAGGTGACGTTCCACGTCCCAAGAGCTAGCTTCTGTAGCCGAGGATCGGACCGCCAAGTGCCCTGCCTTCGGCTGCCGCCCAGCTCACATCGCACCCGACCTCTATGACCCCTGCTATGGGTGGTGAGCCCATTGGAGGGGGGACCCACGTTGCCTCTTCGGGCTGTGCCCGGCCGGGCCCCATGGGGGCAGGCCCGGCCACCAGGCGCTCGCCATCGTGCCCCACCTCCGGGCCTGGCTCCAGAGGGGGGCCCCGGTGACCCGCGTCCGGGCGAGGGAAATCTGGGTTCCTTGTCAGTGTTCCTCATAGAGATCTTCGAGCTGCTCTTTGTCTGATCCCTCACCTAGGACCAGTTTGCCTTGGGAGACCCTACCAGGGGGCATAAAGCCCCCGGACAACATAGCTCCTAGGATCATTGGGACACGCAAACTCCTCTACCACGTTAAGGTGGCAGCTCAGAGAGGAGATATATATATATATATATATATACACATATATATATAATAAAATAAATATATGTTTATAGCTAGAATTCACTGAAAGTCAAGTATTTCTTATATATATATATATATATATACAGTATATGAAATACTTGACTTGGTGAATTCTAGCTGTAAATATACTCCTCCACTCTTAACCACGCCCCCAACCACGCCCCCCCCCCCCCACACCCCCCACCTCCCGAAATCGGATGTCTCAAGGTTGGCAAGTATGATCTAAGGTGGTGTTATTTTCAAATGGCAAACGCCAATGAACATTCCAAAAATATTAGCTACTCATATGGTTGAATATAAAATAATAACGACATATAAGGATTGTTGTTGTGAGAACTTGTCTTTTAAATCTCACATAGAAAAAACTTGTGGCTAAACTTAAAGTTAAACTGGGTTTTTCTTACAAGTTAGGAAACGCTTGATCCTGACCACTTTTATGCCTTTGCTAGATTATGGAGACTTGCTTTTGATGAATGCACCCGACTTTTATTTGAAAAAAATGGATACTGTATATCACTGTGCCTTATGTTTTATTACTAGTTGTGGCAACCTTGTCCACCATTGCACTTTGTATGCAAAGGCAAACTGTCTATCTTTGTCAGTCCGCAGATTTTCTCGTTGGATGTTTTTTTTTAATTTATGAATCACTTCTTGGTCTGGTTCCCCCTTTTTTATGTTCTTTTATGTGTAGAGACTCCAGTCGCTACAGTTTGCAGTCACAGGACATTCTTGCTGTGTTGATCCCTAGAGCCAAAATAAGTTTCAGTAAAAAAAAGCGTTCAAATATTCTGCTCCATAGTCATGGAATGAATTACAAAAGTATCTGAGGCTACCTGAATGTATCACTTTGGGGGAATTTCAGGCCATTGTAAAGGATCGAGAAACCGGTTCGATTGGGCACTGTACTTTTTGAAAATTGTTTTTATTGAATCATTTCATTTTTTTAACCTATTGCGTGTTTTTATCTTGCAAGTAATTAGTGCTGATAACTATAGTGTAGGACTGCTACGGTTTGTTGTGCTTCTTTGTATTGATGAAACCTGTTTTTTGCTGGCCTTTTGGCCAGGTCACTCTTGTTAAAGAGAGTTTTAATCTCAGTGCGTTTTTACCTGGTTAAAAAAATGAAAATGAAATGAGTAATCTGATCACTGACTGTATAGCGGTTAAGGTAAAAGCATACTTGCCAACCTTGAGACCTCCGATTTCGGGAGGTGGGGGGGGGTGAGGGGCGTGGTCGGGGTGGCGCGGGGCGTGGTTAAGAGGGGAGGAGTATATTGACAGCTAGAATTCACCAAGTCAAGTATTTCATACATATATATATATATATATATATATATATATATATATATATATATAGATGTATCCTGAAAATATGCAAACAAAACTGTGTTTAGATAATTGATACTTCAAACTTGCATAAATAAATATTAAGGAATATAACATAACTTGGCTTCTGAGAGCTTCAAAATGTAATGAATAAAATGCTAAAGTTGTTGATAAACAAGCAATTATTTTAATAATTAAATATGGTCCTTTCAAATGAATTATTATGATAATTTAAAATTAATTATTTCAAATATGTTTATTTTAATGTATAATTCTATGGCTGGATGTAATAAGGAGTCAGGAAAAAATACAAATAAAAATACAATTAATTTTGATGTTTTTAGCAAAATATAGTAAAAATGTATTTATTTATTTTTTTTTTTTTAATTAATAAATATATTTATTTTTAGGAAAGATAAACATAATAATACAATTTATCTCTAGTCTGGATGATTTAGTTCTTGTCACCCTGTTGTCCTCCCGTCTGAAAAAAGGCTGTCCTCACTCAGGTCCGCATGGAGCTGGAGGGGGCGTGGCCTCCAGCTCCGGCTGAAAATCGGAAGATTTTCGGGAGAATATTTGTCCCGGGAGGTTTTTCGGGTGAGGCGCTGAATTTCGGGAGTCTCCTGGAAAATTCGGGAGGGTTGGCAAGTATGGGTAAAAGAGCTTATACGCTCAAAATAAATTGTGTACATGAATTGATTTACGTGGACTCCGACTTAAACAAGTTGAAAAACTTATTGGGGTGTTACCATTTAGTGGTCAATTGTACGGAATATGTACTGTACTGTGCAATC
Source organism: Nerophis lumbriciformis (assembly GCF_033978685.3). Lineage (NCBI taxonomy): Eukaryota > Metazoa > Chordata > Actinopteri > Syngnathiformes > Syngnathidae > Nerophis > Nerophis lumbriciformis. Next base: position 14,759,085 of record NC_084553.2, on the reverse strand, counting down.
TACTAATAAAAGTTTCAATCAATCAAAAAAAATTATGATTAATCACCTGAGTTAACTGGTTAATATCGACAGCCCTAGTTTAAACATAAATGAACGCCCATCATGTCAGCACTGCAGTTGGAGACAGTGCATAGAAGGGGTGTTTTGATATTGATCAGCAAAAAAACAAATACTGGATTATATCGCCAAGGCTGCCCTTTGTCACCGATTCTGTTCATAACTTTTATGGACAGAATTTCTAGGCGCAGTCAAGGCGTTTGGTGGCTGCAGGATTAGGTCTCTGCTTTTTGCAGATGATGTGGTCCTGATGGCTTCATCTGGCCAGGATCTTCAGCTCTCACTGGATCGGTTCGCAGCCGAGTGTGAAGCGACTGGGATGAGAATCAGCACCTCCAAGTCCGAGTCCATGGTTCTCGCCCGGAAAAGGGTGGAGTGCCATCTCTGGGTTGGGGAGGAGACCCTGCCCCAAGTGGAGGAGTTCAAGTACCTAGGAGTCTTGTTCACGAGTGGGGGAAAAGTGGATCGTGAGATCGACAGGTGGATCAGTGCGGCGTCTTCAGTAATGCGGACGCTGTATCGATCCGTTGTGGTGAAGAAGGAGCTGAGCCGGAAGGCAAAGGTCTCAATTTACCGGTCGATCTACGTTCCCATCCTCACCTATGGTCATGAGCTTTGGGTTATGACCGAAAGGACAAGATCACGGGTACAAGCGGCCAAAATGAGTTTCCTCCGCCGGGTGGCGGGGCTCTCCCTTAGAGATAGGGTGAGAAGTTCTGCCATCGGGGGGAGCTCAAAGTAAAGCCGCTGCTCCTCCACATCGAGAGGAGCCAGATGAGGTGGTTCGGGCATCTGGTCAGGATGCCACCCGAACGCCTCCCTAGGGAGGTGTTTAGGGCACGTCCAACCGGTAGGAGGCCACGGGGAAGACCCAGGACACGTTGGGAAGACTATGTCTCCCGGCTGGCCTGGGAATGCCTCGGGATCCCCCGGAAGGAGCTGGACGAAGTGGCTGGGGAGAGGAAAGTCTGGGCTTCCCTGCTTAGGCTGCTGCCCCCGCGACCCGCCCTCGGATAAGCGGAAGAAGATGGATGGATGGATATTGGCGTGCATGAAAAATCCCCGATATGAGCGCTTCGATACAAGCAGTCCTGTTTAGATTGGCAGTCAACAGCTAAACTTAGACTTAGACTTAGACAAACTTTAATGATCCACAAGGGAAATTGTTCAACACAGTAGCTCAGTTACAATGATGGAAAGTGTAAGGATGGAAAGGACAATGCAGGTATAAATAGACTAATATAGCGATAAAAAATCTAACATATATACGAATATATACATAATATGTGTACAGAATAATATATATACAGATATATTATATTATGTCTATAACATATATACAATATACAATAAATGTCCTCCTTAAAAGTATTTTCTTCTATTTAGGTCATCACTTACAAAAGGTAAACATGGCAGGCTACAGGTTGCGAGTAGCTAGCCGCTACACAACAGTTAAGCACACAAGCTAGACATACATACACAGTAAGTATCCTTAATTGAACAGTATTGCAATTTGTCAATATACCGTATTTTTCCGAGCATAAGTCGCACCGGCCGAAAATGCATAATAAAGAAGGAAGCAAACATATATAAGTCGCACTGGAGTATAAGTCGCATTTTTTGGGGAAATTTATTTGATAAAAGCCAACACCAAGAATAGACATTTGAAAGGCAATTTAAAATAAATAAAGAATAGTGAACAACAGGCTGAATAAGTGTATGTTATATGATGCATAAATAACCAACTGAGAAGGTGCCTGGTATGTTAACGTAACATATTATGGTAAGAGTCATTCAAATAACTATAACATATAGAACATGCTATACGTTTACCAAACAGTCTGTCACTCCTAATCGCTAAAAATCCCATGAAATCTTATACGTCTAGTCTCTTACGTGAATGAGCTAAATAATATTATTTGATATTTTACGCTAATGTGTTAATCATTTCACACATAAGTCGCTCCTGAGTATAAGTCGCACCCCCGGCCAAACTATGAAAAAAACTGCGACTTATAGTCCGAAAAATACGGTATATGTCATACTTGCCAACCCTCCCGAATTTTCCGGGAGACTCCCGAAATTCAGCGCCTCTCCCGAAAACCTCCCGGGACAAATATTCTCCCAAAAATCTCCCGATTTTCAGCCGGAGCTGGAAGCCACGCCCCCTCCAGCTCCATGCGGACCTGAGTGAGGACAGCCTTTTTTCATGACGGGAGGACAACAGGGTGACAAGAACTAAATCATCCAGACTAGAGATAAATTGTATTATTATGTTTATCTTACCTAAAAATAAATATATTTATTAATAAAAAATAAAAATAAATACATGTTTACTATATTTTGCTAAAAACATCAAAATTTATTATTTTTATTTTTATTTTTTCCTGACTCCTTATTACATCCAGCCATAGAATTATACATTAAAATAAACATATTGGAAATAATTTATTCTAAATTATCATAATAATTCATTTAAAATGACCATATTTAAATATTATCAATGATTGATTGATTGATGATTGATTGATTGATTTAAATATTAAAATAATAGCTTGTTTATCAACAACTTTAGCATTTTATTCATTACATTTTGAAACTCTCAGAAGCCAAGTTATGTTATATTCCTTAATATTTATTTATGCAAGTTTGAAGTATCAATTATCTAAACACAGTTTTGTTTGCATATTTTCTGGATGTAGATATTTATATATATATTAGAGATGCGCGGATAGGCAATTATTTCATCCGCAACCACATCACAAAAGTCGTCAACCATCCGCCATCCACCCGAACTAACATTTAATCAAAACCGCACCCGCGCGCCATCCGCCACCCGCCCGTTGTTATATATCTAATATAGACGATGCAAGGCATTAGTGAGGTTATAAAGCTTTTGCCTGTTAAAGAAAGGAGACTGATCCAATGTAGCAGAGACATTCAATGTGTGCCACGCTGTCACGGCCCAGACGCACACCAGTGCGCAATCATCTGGGAGCCGCGCTGAGCGCACCTCCAAGCGCGCTCGCGCCACTCAAACTGCTGCAGGCAGCTGCGTTCTATCTTGTTTTAACATCCTGTGGCACTCTTCTGGGATCACGGCGGACGAAACTGCTCATGCTCAGGGTGTTTGTGGAGGTTCGGGGTTTTGCACAAATGTGATGCACCATGTTAGATGTCCCGGTTTTGTGACTGTCGTAGACATAAACAGCGTCGCAGCTCTTGCAAATCACGTAGCCAGCATTACTATCATCCTGATTTACAACCTCATAAAAACGAGTCCACGCTGAACTTTTCTGGCCTTTTTTCCCCCTGGTCTTTAGTATTCCCTTTTTTAGTTTGTCGCATACCACGTTTGCTGCCGGCGTTGCCATCTCTTTTTTTTTCTTCTTCTGTTGTGGCGTGCTGCAGGTGCCTGCTCGTTTTTCGTATGTGGGTAACAACATTTAACTATGTATATATATTTCCGAATTGGTTTAACTGCCACCCGCCTGAATCTATTTAAAATCTAATTTTTTTTTATTTCAACCGCCCGACCCGACGATAAAATCAAATTTTTTTTTTATTTCAACCGCCCGACCTGCGGATAATCCGCGGACTCCGCGGTTGTGTCCGCAAACCGCGCATCTCTAATATATATATATGTATGAAATACTTGACTTGGTGAATTCTAGCTGTCAATATACTCCTCCCATCTTAAACACGCCCCCAACCACGCCCCACCCCACCCCCAACCACGCCCCCAACCCCCACCTCCCGAAATCGGAGGTCTCAAGGTTGGCAAGTAAGGTATATGTAAATGTGTTCAGTTATAAACATTCATTCACTTTCTTCTTTACCGCTGCCGGTATTTTTTTCTACATTTTTATTGTAATATTTTCAGAATGTGTTTGTTCTATTTTTGGCCAAACCACCTGAAGTTGTCTTTATTTTTTAGTTTAAATGCTAAGATTTCAATAAGTCCGGCCCGCGTGTGCACAGATTTTCCTCCATGCGGCCCCTGAGCTAAAATTAGTTTGACACCCCTCAAGAGTAAGATTACTAATTCAGTGGTAATATCTGAGTGGGCCCCGGGCCCCGGCTCCCGGGCCCCTGTGTCATGGACGAGTTGGGTCCCGAGGTTAAAAAGGTTAAGAACCCCTGCTCTAAAGTATATCCAAGTTGGCCTTTTATAGCATTGTCCTTTGACAAGATGCACTGTAATAAAAACCTGAATGGTGTACTGCACTCCATTTGTGTGGTCTTGGTGGGGGTCTTGATTGTGTGCATGGGTTCCAGATGTTGTATACCTTTGAGGTGTAAAGTTCCGGACTGTGAATGATATTTCTTTTGACTGCCCTGAAAGATTCATTGATGTCTTCTGCAAGAAGGTGCTTGTAAAGTTACCTCTAAGTGCCCCCGTGTCGTCAAGCTCAGTAAATTAGGGTCCTCTCACACTGCCTATTAAAGCCTGGAATTTGACGCAGTTTTCCCAGGTCACTGGCACGGAACGGGGCTAGGTCAATGGAGAGACACATTTTTGCTAAGATTTAATGCTTTGTCCCGCTGATTTTGGGAGATAGTTGGTGGTGCTGGCACAAAGAAATGGATATTGTGGTGTGTCATTTTCTCCGAAGGTAAGATATCCATAAATCATAACGTTTAGTGTGCTTGATATGTGACGTGGTTGTGTAAGTAGCACCATACTTGCCAACCCTCCCGAATTTTCCGGGAGACTCCCGAAATTCAGCGCCTCTCCCGAAAACCTCCCGGGACAGATATTCTCCCGAAGATCTCCCGATTTTCAGCCGGAGCTGGAAGCCATGCCCCCTCCAGCTCTATGCGGACCTGAGTGAGGACAGCCTTTTTTCATGACGGGAGGACAACAGGGTGACAAGAACTAAATCATCCAGACTAGAGATAAATTGTATTATTATGTTTATCTTACCTAAAAATAAATATATTTATTAATTAAAAAAAAACTAAATACATTTTTACTATATTTTGCTAAAAACATCAAAATTAATTGTATTTTTATTTGTATTTTTCGTGACTCCTTATTACATCCATCCATAGAATTTTACATGAAAATAAACATATTTGAAATAATTGATTTTAAATTATCATAATAATTCATTTAAAATGACCATATTTAATTATTAAAATAATTGCTTGTTTATCAACAACTTTAGCATTTTATTCATTACATTTTGAAGCTCTCAGAAGCCAAGTTATGTTATATTCCTTAATATTTATTTATGCAAGTTTGAAGTATCAATTATCTAAACACAGTTTGTTTGCATATTTTCAGGATGTAGATATCTATATATATATATATATATATATGAAATACTTGACTTGGTGAATTCTAGCTGTCAATATACTCCTCCCCTCTTAACCACGCCCCCAACCACGCCCGCCCCACCCCTGACCACGCCCCCACATCCCGAAATCGGAGGTCTCAAGGTTGGCAAGTATGAGTAGCACATATCTTTCAGTACTCTATGTCCGTTATCACGCAATCGCGGTTTCCTTGTTAAAATACACTATTGTTGTTTTTCATGTGATCTCCACCGCATTTGGTTGGATGTCACCACAAAGAGTTCTTTCTAAATGATTTAACGCCAATTTATCGCCGTTTACACAACGCCACATTTAGGGTGTTTTGTATTTGTTTGTTCTTTGTTTTTGCCTACCAGCTCTGCGGTCATAAAGTCAGTGAGATTGAACGACTTATGAACGTTTCTCAGATCTACTCCAGTAGTAAAAGTGGCAGCAGTAATGTAATATCATTTATTTTGGGATGTTCTTATTGCTTGTTGTGTTATACATGTCCCACTGGGGTGAGTTTTTCCTTGCCCTTATGTGGGCTTTGTACCGAGGATGTCGTTGTGGCTTGTGCAGCCCTTTGAGACACTTGTGATTTAGGGCTATATAAATAAAGATTGATTGATTGATTGATTGATACTGCAGTGGTTCTCAACCTTTTTTCAGTGATGTACCCCCTGTGAATTTTTAATTTTAATTTTTAATTCAGGTACCCCCTAATCAGAGCAAAGCATTTCTGGTTGAAAAAAAGAGATAAAGAAGTAAAATACAGCACTATGTCATCAGTTTCTGATTTATTAAATTGTATAACAGTGCAAAAATATTGCTCATTTGTAGTGGTCTTTCTTGAACTATTTGGAAAAAAAAGATAGGTTTTTATTTATATTTATAAAGGATTTTTGAATTGTTGCTATTTTTAGAATATTTAAAAAAAATCTCACGTACCCCTTGGCATACCTTCAAGTACCCCCAGGGGTACGCGTACCCCAATTTGAGAACCACTGTTATACTGTATATCTAGCGCAGAATGAAAGTGGAAATAATTAAAAATAATTCAACGTTGGTTCTTTAAAATTGTAAATAGTCTGCGTTTACACTGCACCTTTTTTTACCTACTTATAATATACAAACCCTGTTTCCATATGAGTTGGGAATTTGTGTTAGATGTAAATATAAACGGAATACAATGATTTGCAAATCATTTTCAACCCATATTCAGTTGAATATGCTACAAAGACAACATATTTGATGTTCAAATTGATAAACATTTTTTTTTTTGCAAATAATCATTAACTTTACAATTTGATGCCAGCAACACGTGACAAAGAAGTTGGGAAAGGTGGCAATAAATACTGATAAAGTTGAGGAATGCTCATCAAACGCTTATTTGGAACATCCCACAGGTGTGCAGGCTAATTGGGAACAGGTGGGTGCCATGATTGGGTATAAAAACAGCTTCCCAAAAAATGCTCAGTCTTTCACAAGAAAGGATGGGGCGAGGTACACCCCTTTGTCCACAACTGCGTGAGCAAATAGTCAAACCGTTTAAGAACAACGTTTCTCAAAGTGCAATTGCAAGAAATTTAGGGATTTCAACATCTACGGTCAATAATATCATCAAAAGGTTCAAAGAATCTGGAGAAATCACTCCACGTAAGCGGCATGGCCGGAAACCAACATTGAATGGCCGTGACCTTTGATCCCTCAGACGGCACTGTATCAAAAACCGACATCAATCTCTAAAGGATATCACCACATGGGCTCAGGAACACTTCAGAAAACCACTGTCACTAAATACAGTTGGTCGCTACATCTGTAAGTGCAAGTTAAAGCTCTACTATGCAAAGCCAAAGCTATTTATCAACAACATCCAGAAACGCTGCCGGCTTCTTTGGGCCCGAGATCATCTAAGATGGACTCATGCAAAGTGGAAAAATGTTCTGTGGTCTGACGAGTCCACATTTCAAATAGTTTTTGGAAATATTTGACATCGTGTCATCCGGACCAAAGGGGAAGCGAACCATCCAGACTGTTATCAACACAAAGTTGAAAAGCCAGCATCTGTGATGGTATGGGGGTGCATTAGTGCCCAAGGCATGGGTAACTTACACATCTGTGAAGGCACCATTAATGCTGAAAGGTACATACAGGTTTTGGAACAACATATGCTGCCATCTAAGCGCTGTCTTTTTCATGGACGCCCCTGCTTATTTCAGCAAGACAATGCCAAGCCACATTCAGCACGTGTTACAACAGCGTGGCTTCGTAAAAAAAGAGTGCGGGTACTTTCCTGGCCCGCCTGCAGTCCAGACCTGTCCCCCATCGAAAATGTGTGGCGCATTATGAAGCGTAAAATACGACAGCGGAGACCCCGGACTGTTGAACGACTGAAGCTCTACATAAAACAAGAATGGGAAAGAATTCCACTTTCAAAGCTTCAACAATTAGTTTCCTCAGATCCCCATCGTTTATTGAGTGTTGTTAAAAGAAAAGGTGATGTAACACAGTGGTGAACATGCCCTTTCCCAACTACTTTGGCACATGTTGCAGCCATGAAATTCTAAGTTAATTATTATTTGCAAAAAAAAAAAAAAGTTTATGAGTTTGAACATCAAATATCTTGTCTTTGTAGTGCATTCAATTGAATATGGGTTGAAAAGGATTTGCAAATAATTGTATTCCGTTTATATTTACATCTAACACAATTTCCCAACTCATATGGAAACAGGGTTTGTATTCTAAAAGTCTCTTAAAACGGCTGATAACTTTATATATATATATCCCACTTGATATTTGCTAACTTATCACATGTGTAGCCAGTTAGCTCATTAAACCAAAAACATACACCTTTTTGAAGAACAAATGTATTTTCTTTTTATTATTCATTGTTTTCTTTCAAGAGATCCAAACAGTTTCCCTTATATTTACCTCATAATTATCTTTTAGAAAATTGCCTGTGTCAATAAAGTACTTATTATTTTGTTCTTTCTATTTCAACAGAAAAAAAAAATCTATAATAATACAACAAATACATTACACATGCCAAACATTTTTTTTGTTAAAATAAAAAACAAACAATAATTGAATATCTCCTTGACTTATGATTTCAAAACAAGTTATCCATCAACTTATAAACTGTAAAAATAACAACAGATTTTACAGTAGAAATTTGGCATTTGAGCTGCCATCTTTTTACCTGAAAAAACAAAACTTTGGCAGCGTTTTTTCATTTACAGTAATACACTGTAGAAACATCAACTGTAGGTTGTATGGTAAAATCATTTTACCATAAAAAAAAACTGGTGTCTGAGCTGCCAGTTTTTTAATCGTATAATTTACAAAAAAAATGTCCACAGTGTACGTAAAAAAATATAGTAATCAAATGGTTAGGGAATTGTGTAATAATATCATGAGGCTTATCCTTTTTTTTATTCATATATTGTTTACTGTTACAAGTATCACTTTCAGCGCAGCCATTAGTGATGTGCAATTGTAAAATTCAGGCTGGTATCGGCGATACCGATCAGATACCGATACTTAGTGCCAATGTACCCACTGTGTCTGCTAAAATTGAAAAAGTTGTGTATTTTAAATAATAACATACCATAGAGAATATAGTTATTTATTTATTTATTTTTATTATGTATTATTTATTATTAATATTTATTATTATATTCCATTATCATTATTATTATTAATACTATATATTTATTTTATTTAAAACTAAAGTATATTGTGCGAGTGCGTGAATAACAATACAGCCAAGCTAATACAACAGAAAAAAACAGGGACAAAAAAGTACACGAAAATAATGTTTGCAATCAATGGCTGCATATTGACATACCTATACCAATCAATCGCCGCATATTGACATACCTATACCAATCAATCGCTGCATATTGACGTACCTATACCAATCAATCGCTGCATATTGACATACCTATACCAATCAATCGCTGCATATTGACGTACCTATACCAATCAATCGCTGCATATTGACGTACCTGTAGCAATCAATCGCCGCATATTGACATACCTATACCAGTCAATCGCTGCATATTGACATACCTATACCAATCAATCGCTGCATATTGTCATACCTATAGCAATCAATTGCCGCATATTGACATACCTATAGCAATCAACCACCGCATATTGACAAACCTATACCATCAATCGCCGCATATATTGACATACCTGTAACAATCTATTCCGCATATTGACATACCTATACCAATTAATCACCGCATATTGACATACCTATACCAGTCAATCGCAGCATATTGACATACCCATACCAGTCAATTGCTGCATATTGACATACCTATACCAATCAATGGCCGCATATTGACATACCTATACCAATTAATCACCGCATAGCGACATACCTATACCAATCAATCCCCGCAAATTGACATACCTATACCAATCAATCCCTGCATATTGACATACCTATACAAATCAATGGCTGCATATTGACATACCTTTACCAATCAATGCCGCATATTGACATACGTATACCAATTAATCACCGCATATTGACATATATATACCAATCAATTGCAGCATATTAACATACCTATACCAATCAATCGCCGCATATTGACATACCTATACCATTTAATCGCTGCATATTGACATACCTATACCAGTCAATCGCTGCATATTGACATACCTTTACCAATCAATGCCGCATATTGACATACGTATACCAATTAATCACCGCATATTGACATATATATACCAATCAATTGCAGCATATTAACATACCTATACCAATCAATCGCCGCATATTGACATACCTATACCAATCAATCGCTGCATATTGACATACCTATACCAGGCAATCCCTGCATATTGACATACATATACCAATTAATGGCTGCATATTAACATACCTATACCAATCAATCGCCGCATATTGACATACCTATAGCAATCAACCACCGCATATTGACAAACCTATACCATCAATCGCCGCATATATTGACACACCTGTAACAATCAATTCCGCATATTGACATACCTATACCAGTCAATCGCAGCATATTGACATACCCATACCAGTCAATTGCTGCATATTGACATACCTATACCAATCAATCGCTGCATATTGTCATACCTATAGCAATCAATCACCGCATATTGACATACCTATACCAATCAATCGTCGCATATTGACATACCTATACCAGGCAATCCCTGCATATTAACATACCTATACCAATCAATCGCCGCATATTGACATACCTATACCATCAATTGCCGCATATTGACATATCTATAACAATTAATGCCGCATATTGACATACCGATACCAATTAATCACCGCATATTGACATACCTATACCAATTAATCCCCGCATATTGACATACCTATACCAATCAATTGCCGCATATTAACATACCTATTCCAATCAATCGCCGCATATTGACATACTGTACCCATACCAGTCAATTGCTGCATATTGACATACCTATACCAATCAATCCCCGCATATTGACATACCTATACCAATCAATCGCTGCATATTGACATACCTATACCAGGCAATCCCTGCATATTGACATACCTTTACCAATCAATGGACGCATATTGACATACCTATACCAATCAATCGCTGCATATTGACAGTCCACCCTTACCTCCCTTTCCAGGTCTTATAACCATGTCCTCCTGCCATGCTATTAGCTGAACCACTAACTGCCGGGAGACGGGACTTTCCAAAGTGAAATACCATCTGACTGAGAGCCATCAGAGTCCTGCTGTGACCCCCATCCTGGACATGGGGAAGGTCTACTATATCAGCAGGAACGTGGGATTCGTGCTTCTGTTGCTGGCGTTCAGCGCCCTGGTGACCATCATCGCTTTGTCTGTCGCTTACAACAAGGAGAGGATTAAGAACCGATTCAGCGCTAGAGACCAAGCAGTAGCAAGCAAGAGCACGGACACCACACCAAGTAGCACACCTGTGCCCGTCTCGGACGATCCGTGGGACCAGTACAGACTCCCAGGCTTGCTCGTTCCAGACTCCTACGAGGTGACGCTATGGCCCCGCTTGGAGCCCAACGCGAGCAGCGGCCTCTTCATCTTCACTGGACACTCGACGGTGGTCTTCAAATGTCTGAAGGCGACCGATCTAATCCTCATTCACTCCAGCAAGCTCAACCTCACGTCCTTGGACGGGCACCTTGCCAGGTTGACCGGGTTGGATGCAACCTGGGCGCCGGTCATCCGTAAGTCCTGGCTGGTGGTGGAGACCGAGTATCTGGTCCTTCAGCTGGGGAGCAGCCTCACCCAGGGGGCGTCCTACGTCTTGTACACGGAGTTCCTGGGAGAGTTGGCGGACGACCTGGAAGGATTCTACAGAAGTGAATACACTGAGGACGGCGTGAAGAAGTACGTTCTTGAAAGGAGCGGGAAGTCCGCGGGCACACGATTCCTAACGTGGTGATGATTTTGCAGAGTGGTGGCCACCTCTCAGATGCAGGCCACGTTCGCCAGGAAAGTCTTCCCGTGCTTTGACGAGCCTGCCATGAAAGCCGTCTTCAACGTCACCATCATCCACGACCGGGACAAAGCGGCTCTGTCCAACGGACGACAAATGGGTTCGTTTTTTGAGGTTAACAAAAAATCCCATTGTTGTAAACTTTGATTGTCTTAAAGGCCTACTGAAATGAAATGTTTTTATTTAAACGGGGATAGCAGATCCATTCTATGTGTCATACTTGATCATTTCGCGATATTGCCATATTTTTGCTGAAAGGATTTAGTCATACTTGCCAACCCTCCCGGATTTTCCGGGAGACTCCCGAAATTCAGCGCCTCTCCCGAAAACCTCCCGGGACAAATTTTCTCCCGAAAATCTCCCGAAATTCTGGCGGAGCTGGAGGCCACGCCCCCTCCAGGTTTATTGTTAGGCACTTTCATTGACGTCCTCCCAGCGCGGCAACAACACACAACAATAGCAGTCACGTTTTGTTGTAAACAGCAATGTTGTGACACTCTTAAACAGGACAATACTGCCATCTAGTGTACATGCATATCTGACAATAACATATACGGCTTTTAGAGAGTGCAGTGCACAACTGCGCACACAACAAGGAGACGAAGCGGAATGCATCATCAGAGAGGGTGTTCAGCATGGTTAGAAAAATAGTGACAGAGAATAGAACAAGGATGGACAATTCAACCCTTAACTCAACAATGAGTAGATGAGTGTTATGTGTGTGTATATGTGTAAATAAATGAACACTGAAAATCAAGTATTTCTTTTATATATATATATATATATATAAAATAAAAAAATAAAATAAAATAAAAAAATAGAAATATATATATATATATATATATAATAAAATAAATATATATATATATATATATATATATATATATATAGCTAGAATTCGCTGAACGTCAAGTATTTCTTATATATATATATATGTATATATATATAGCTAGAATTCACTGAAAGTCAAGTATTTCTTATATATACTGTATATATATATATATATATATATATATATATATATATATATATATATATATATATATATATATATATATATATATATGAAATACTTGACTTCACCAAGTCAAGTATTACTTATATATATATATATATATATATATATATATATATGTGTGTGAAATACCTAACTTGGTGAATTCTAGCTGTAAATATACTCCTCCACTCTTAACCACGCCCCCAACCACGCCCCACCCCGCCCCTGACCACGCCCCCCGCCACCCTCCACCCCCCACCTCCCGGAATCGGAGGTCTCAAGGTTGGCAAGTATGGATTTAGTATAGAACAACGACGATAAAGTTGGCAACTTTTGGTCGCTGATAAAAAAAAGCCTTGCCTGTACCGGAAGTAGCGTGACGTCACAAGTTGAAAGTCTCCTCACATTTCCCCATTGTTTACACCAGCAGTGAGAGCGATTCGAACCGAGAAAGCGACGATTACCTCATTAATTTGAGCCAGGATGAAAGATTCGTGGATGAGGAACGTGAGAGTGAAGGACTAGAGTGCAGTGCAGGACGTATCTTTTTTCGCTCTGACCGTAACTTAGGTACAAGAGCTCATTGGATTCCACATTCTCTCCTTTTTCTATTGTGGATCACGGATTTGTATTTTAAACCACCTCGGATACTATATCCTCTTGAAAATGAGAGTCGAGAACGCGAAATGGACATTCACAGTTGTTACTCCCTCCGAGGTCTTAATCAAGGCTCAAGTTGTTCGTTTTTCTCAAACAGACATTTATTTTCAGCCACGCCTTCTCCTCGTCACAACGATGCCAACACAATGCCAAAATAATGCCGTCAGAACTAATAAATAAGAGAAACAGAACTTACAATTAGTCTGACATCCAATAACATAAAACACATTGATTTTACATACATATCAAAAAGAATCATACCTCATTGGCCTCACAAACTCTGAGGGAATAAAGTTTATTTTCAAGCCGAGACTCCATTAACCTCTTCCATTTGCTGTCTCATGCTGCTTCCCTTTTTTCCGTCACATATTAATTGTCCCGCCAACAATGTGACCAAACCGGAACAAAAAATATGTTCCTCTCCAATTTGCATGAGTTTTGTAACAAAAATAAAGTTAACTTATACTTGCATGAAATTACCAAAGAAAATACATTTTTAATCACATTAAATGTAAATATGAACTTATATTTATACATTGTATTTATTTACTCTAACCAACTATGAAATTATATAACATATATACAATGTGCTTCTGTCAGCAGCTACAACAGTGACTTTTATCTCCACGACAATACATCGGGGAAGCACTTTAGCTTCGGAGCTAACGTGATAGCATCGTGCTTAAATGCAGATAGATACAAAAGAAATAAGCCCCTGACTGGAAGGATAGACAGAATTAAGATCAACAATACTACCAAACTCTGGACCTGTAACCACACGGTTAATGCTGTGCCGCCTGGAAACGGGGTTTGTATTATGCTCTGGGCCTGTTTTGCTGCCAATGGAACTGGTGCTTTACAGAGAGTAAATGGGACAATGAAAAAGGAGGATTACCTCCAAATTCTTCAGGACAACCTAAAACAGGGGTGCTCATTACGTCGATCGCGAGCTACCGGTCGATCTCGGAGGGTGTGTCAGTCGATCACCAGCCAGGCATTAAAAAAATAGTCCTAAAAATGAGCGATCATAAATCTTCACTATGACGTCACTTTCGTCACTTGATTAACATTCACGGCACCCGAGGGTCTTCTGAGATGACGCTGGCTGCTGCCAGCTCATTAAAATTACCGACTGGAAGGCGAGAAACACTTTATTTCAACAGACTCTGGCGCCGTACCTGTCGTCAAAACTCCAAAGACCGACTGCACAGTTGCACAGTTGCGCTAACAAAACAAGAGTCTCAGAAAGCTGGCGTGCACAAGCTAGCAAGCTACGGAGTTTGCCGACAATGTATTTCTTGTAAAGTGTATACAAAGGAGTACGGAAGCTGGACAAATAAGATGCCAAAAACCAACCACTTTCATGTGATATTGGACAGAAAGGAGGACTTTTTTTCTCCTCCATTCGAAAATGCGGACGTTTTTAGCACCACTGTCTGATTCCAATCAATGCAAGTCATCAGAATCAGGTAATACACCAACTTATATTCTTGTCTTCATGAAAGAAAGGAATCTATATGTGTTAAACATGCCTGTATTATCTTTAAACACCTTAACTTGTTAACAAAATTAACTATATGTGTTAAACATGCTTGCATTATCTTTAAACACCTTTAACTTATTAACAATATTAACTATATGTATTAAACATACTTGTATTATCATTAAACACCTTTAACTTGTTAACAATAGTAACTATGTGTTAAACATGCTTGTATTATCTTTAACACCTTTAACTTATTAATAATATTAACTATATGTATTAAACATACTTGTATTATCATTAAACACCTTTAACTTGTTAACAATATTAACTATATGTATTAAACATGCTTGCATTATCTTTAAACACCTTTAACTTGTTAACAATATTAACTATATGTATTAAACATACTTGTATTATCATTAAACACCTTTAACTTGTTAACAATATTAACTATATGTATTAAACATGCTTGCATTATCTTTAAACACCTTTAACTTGTTAACAATATTAACTATATGTATTAAACATACTTGTATTATCATTAAACACCTTTAATTTATTAACAATATTAACTATGTGTTAAACATTATTGCATTATCATTAAACACCTTTAATTTATTAACAATATTAACTATATGTGTTAAACATGCCTGCATTATCATTAAACACCTTTAACTTATTAACAAAAACTTATATTTCATAAATAAGTAAATATAAATTATATATATGAATGAGGTAGATCCCCACGACTTGATCAATTGAAAAGTAGCTCGCCTGCAGAAAAAGTGTGAGCACCCCTGACCTAAAATCATCAGCCCGGAGGTTGGGTCTTGGGCGCAGTTGGGTGTTCCAACAGGACAATGACCTCAAACACACGTCAGAAGTGGTAAAGGAATGGCTAAATCAGACTAGAATGAAGGTTTTAGAATGGCCTTCCCAAAGTCCTCACTTAAACGTGTGGACAATGCTGAAGAAACAAGTCCATGTCAGAAAACCAACAAATTTAGCTGAACTGCACCAATTTTGTCAAGAGGAGTGGTCAAAAATTCAAGCAGAAGCTTGTGGATGGCTACCAAAAGCGCTTTATTGCAGTGAAACTTGCCAAGGGACATGTAAGCAAATATTAACATTGCTGTATGTATACTTTTGACCCAGCACATTTGCTCACATTTTCAGTAGACCCATAATAAATTCATAAAAGAACCAAACTTCATGAATGTTTTTGTGACCAACAAGAATGTGCTCCAATCACTCTATCACAAAAAAAAGAGTTGTAGAAATGATTGGAAACTCAAGACAGCCATGACATTATGTTCTTTACAAGTGTATGTCAACTTTTGACCACGACTGTATCACCTTCTCCCTGTAGATGTGGCAGACACCGTCATTGACGGCACTGCGGTCCGAGTCACGACCTTCGAGCCCACAGCCAGAATGTCCACCTACCTGTTGGCGATCATCGTTAGCGACTTTTCCTACAAAGAGTTGGAGCAACACGAGGGTGTGCGGGTAAGAAACAAACTCTCCACGGTGCTCGGTTCCAGAGATCTGATTGTATTCTCGGACAGGTGCGCGTCTGGGCGCGGAGAAAGGCCATCGAAGACGGGCAGGGCGATTACGCTCTCAATATCACCGGACGCATTCTGCAGTTCTATGAACGCTACTACAACATTGCGTATCCACTCCCCAAGTCAGGTGAGTCAGTGTAGCACACATAACCAAAAACAACTCATGTAGAGGATCTTTGACTGGTGCGTTCACAGTTTTTTCCAAATAATCCAAAAATATGTGGAGTTTTTTTCCAACCACCTCATAAATCCTTGAGAAACAGGTCATTAAGTCGTAGCCTGTTTGTTATTTAGCTCCATTAGTCACTGGGGGCTTAGGCCATCTGCGTCAGTGCATTTATTAGTGTGCTATCAAAGCAGCTTTATTTTGGAAAATATATCTTTGCGCTCTTTAATGATGATTCTCTGCAGACCAATCAATGGACTGCAGTGAATTTTTGGGGTCACCTGATCCGATGGAGATGTTAGAACAAAAACAAGTATTGGATTATACTAGCTTGGTATACACTATATTGCCCAAAAGTATTTGGCCACCTGCCTTGACTCACATATGAACTATCCCATTCCTAACCCATAGGGTCATACTTGCCAACCCTCCCGGATTTTCCGGGAGACTCCCGAATTTCAGCGCCTCTCCCGAAAACCTCCCGGGACAAATTTTCTCCCGAAAATCTCCCGAAATTCAGGCGGAGCTGGAGGCCACGCCCCCTCCAGCTCCATGCGGACCTGAGTGACGTGTTGACAGCCTGTTCACACGTCCGCTTTCCCACAATAAAAACAGCTAATGATCGAGGGCGAGTTCTTGGTTTCTTATGTGGGTTTATTGTTAGGCAGTTTCATTAACGTCCTCCCAGCGCGGTAACAACACACAACAACAGCAGTCAAGTTTTCGTCTACCGTAAAGCAGTTCGTCTTCCGTAAACAGCAATGTTGTGACACTTTTAAACAGGACAATACTGCCATCTACTGTACATGCATATGTGACCCACCCATAATGTGTCACATTTTTGTGTTGATTTATTTATTTTATTTTGTGGTTTGAATTCGTTTTTGGAGCTGTCATTACACATTTATCAGTATTCACATTGGTCAGTAGGGGGCAGTAGGGCGTTTCTTCCCAATTGAATGCTATCACCTGCAGACCGGAAGTGTCTTGTCATTCTGATGAGCGCGACCAGTCTGTGAACAATCGAAACGTCCTGTGTGCTTTTTCCTCCTGTATAACAGGTTAGTTTTGGTGAATCAACTCACTGAATAATATCCATGTGATCTTTATAAGTTTAAGTACACATTCTGATGGTGGAGCCTAACCCTAAAGTGTTTGTGAGTTGTAGTTTGTATTTGTGAATGAATCCAGTGCACAGCTGCAGTATTCAATACAAAAAGGCGACGTGAGTGCGCAATGTTTATATAGGAACTTCTGATCCTAATTCAGACTCCCAAATTAGAGTTCCCGTTTTCTTATTGATTTTATAATGTATATTTGTATAACGTGTGTGTTCTGAAATAGTGACAGAGAATAGAACAAGGATGGACAATTCAACCCTTAACTCAACAATGAGTAGATGAGTGTTATGTGTGTGTGTGTGTATGTGTAAATAAAGGAACACTGAAATTCAAGTATTTATTTTATATATATATATATATATATATATATATATATATATATATATATATATATATATATATATATATGTAATAAATATAAATATACATATATATAGCTAGAATTCACTGAAAGTCAAGTATTTCTTATATATATATATCTTAACCACGCCCCCCGACCACCCCCCACCTCCCGAAATCGGAGGTCTCAAGGTTGGCAAGTATGCATAGGGTTCAATATGATGTCGGTCCACCTTTTGCAGCTATTACAGCTTCAACTCTTCTGGGAAGGCTGTCCACAAGGTTGCGGAGTGTGTTTATAGGAATTTTCCACCATTCTTCCAAAAACGCATTGGTGAGGTCACACACTGATGTTGGTGGAGAAGGCCTGGCTCTAAGTCTCTTCACCATACCTGGTTGTCCAAATTAGGCATATTAATGTGTTAATTCCACGACTGTATATATATATCGGTATCGGTTGATATCGGTATCGGTAATTAAGAGTTGGACAATATCGGAATATCGGATATCGGCAAAAAAGCCATTATCGGACATCCCTAATTGTAACGAATAGACACACAGTAATTGATCTGTGTGGTCTTTACATGATGATGACAACAGATGTTTGCACCTTGCACTGCAAAAAAGTTGGTGCACCACCTCTTATGCTCGTAAAAAATGCATTTTTTTCCCATCTTTATTTACTTATAGTGCCGAAAAGAGTACTGATGAATACCGGTATCGAGAAGGAATGTCGATATTAGTATCGGTATCGATAAAATCCTAATTACAGTATATACATCCCTAGTCATGTGTAACTTAATGAATTATTGTGGCCACGAGGTGTTGCCAAAAAAAATCAATTACCACTCCACTTCCGCTTAAAGACAGTATAAGTTAATTCCAGGCAGTTCATAAGAAATATGTTAGTGTTTTTTTTTATATATATCTACCATTACGGAATGGATTATGCAAATAAGTCAAGCAAAACACTAATATGATCCAGTTTAAGAAACTGTTCAGTGTTTACAAAGTACAAAGAAGAAATCTGAACACATCTTGAACCTTGTTGAAAAATTAGATTGATTGATTGAAACTTGTATTAGTAGATTGGACAGTACAGTACATATTCCGTACAATTGACCACTAAATGGTAACACCCGAATACGTTTTTCAACTTGTTTAAGTCCACGTAAATCAATTCATGGTATATCTTATAATCTTATTGATCTAATTATGTCAACCTATTCAACTATTTATTGGCAACTTTACTATTTATGGATTTAAGTTGTGTACAATTTGAGAAGAGGAGCTGAACAAATGTGTTAGTAATTGCTTTAAAATGGAAAAAGGGTCGGATTAAATAAGCTCTGCTACTTCCTACTTCTTTTCGGCCATAAACTGGAAAGATGTGACGTATCATATTGTAACTGTACGTTTGAAATAATTTTAAACCATAACCATTGTTCTCTGTGTAATTTCACTTGATCAAGTCTTTTCTTACATTCCACACTACAAAATAATACAAGTATGTATGATTCATGCTGATATCGTATCAGATCAATGTCTGTATCGACCATTACTCAAGGTTCCTATAGCTGTATATCATATTAGACGTGGAAAAGTTGTATGAATTTAGTTTGGTTTAGTTTATTATTTCTTCGGTCAGTGGTCAACAAAATCAACAAAAAGTTGTACATTCATAAATTGACAATTTTACAGACCAAAAGGGTTTAGACATCAGGCTCTGATTTTGAGCTTCATAGAAATGTGAAATTTCTTTTACACAACATATTATAAATACTGTATACACCTTGTATACAACATAAACACTGTTCAAATATATACACAGTAAACACATAGACAATTGGTTGTGAAATATCCTTGTACTCGTGTTGGTTAAACATTTGTACCAATAATACAAACCCCGTTTCCATATGAGTTGGGAAATTGTGTTAGATGTAAATATAAACATTTTTTTTTGCAAATAATCATTAACTTTAGAATTTGATGCCAGCAACACGTGACAAAGAAGTTGGGAAAGGTGGCAATAAATACTGATAAAGTTGAGGAATGCTCATCAAACACTTATTTGGAACATCCCACAGGTGTGCAGGCTAATTGGGAACAGGTGGGTGCCATGATTGGGTATAAAAACAGCTTCCCAAAAAATGCTCAGTCTTTCACAAGAAAGGATGGGGCGAGGTACACCCCTTTGTCCACAACTGCGTGAGCAAATAGTCAAACAGTTTAAGAACAACGTTTCTCAAAGTGCAATTGCAAGAAATTTAGGGATTTCAACATCTACGGTCCATAATATCATCAAAAGGTTCAGAGAGTCTGGAGAAATCACTCCACGTAAGCGGCATGGCCGGAAACCAACATTGAATGAAAGTGACCTTCAATCTCTCAGACGGCACTGTATCAAAAAGCGACATCAGTGTGTAAAGGATATCACCACATGGGCTCAGGAACACTTCAGAAAACCACTGTCACTAAATACAGTTGGTCGCTACATATGTAAGTGCAAGTTAAAGCTCTACTATGCAAAGCGAAAGCCATTTATCAACAACATCCAGAAACGCCGCCGGCTTCTCTGGGCCCGAGATCATCTAAGATGGACTCATGCAAAGTGGAAAAGTGTTCTGTGGTCTGACGAGTCCACATTTCAAATTGTTTTTGGAAATATTCGATATCGTGTCATCCGGACCAAAGGGGAAGCGAACCATCCAGACTGTTATCGACGCAAAGTTGAAAAGCCAGCATCTGTGATGGTATGGGGGTGCATTAGTGCCCAAGGTATGGGTAACTTACACAGAAGGCACCATTAATGCTGAAAGGTACATACAGGTTTTGGAACAACTTATGCTGCCATCTAAGCGCCGTCTTTTTCATGGACGCCCCTGCTTATTTCAGCAAGACAATGCCAAGCCACATTCAGCACGTGTTACAACAGCGTGGCTTTGTAAAAAAAAGAGTGCGTGTACTTTCCTGGCCCGCCTGCAGTCCAGACCTGTCTCCCATCGAAAATGTGTGGCGCATTATGAAGCGTAAAATACGACAGCGGAGACCCCGGACTGTTGAACGACTGAAGCTCTACATAAAACAAGAATGGGAAAGAATTCCACTTTCAAAGCTTCAACAATTAGTTTCCTCAGTTCCCAATCGTTTATTGAGTGTTGTTAAAAGAAAAGGTGATGTAACACAGTGGTGGACATGCCCTTTCCCAACTACTTTGGCACGTGTTGCAGCCATGAAATTCTAAATAAATAAATAAAGTTAATGAGTTTGAACATCAAATATCTTGTCTTTGTAGTGCATTCAATTGAATATGGCTTGAAAAGGATTTGCAAATCATTGTATTCTGTTTATATTTACATCTAACACAATTTCCCAACAAACAGGGTTTGTATGCTGTATACAAACACTTATACTTCCATTATTATTTATGTCCCACATTTTGTTTTGTAACAAACATCGATCATAGTATTAACTACTGGTGTTGATTCAAGAGGGATATATTTTCTAGGACATTGGTCTTCGTTTTTTTAAATGTGTGAATGGAACTGGAACATTTTAAGGCATCATCCACAGAAATGTCCACACCTTTATTGTCCTAAAAAGTAGTAAGGTAGCTTTTACATCTGTTAATTTACTGTACTGAAATGTTTTTTATTCTTTGACCAACCAGATCAAGTGGCTTTGCCTGATTTCAGCGCCGGTGCAATGGAGAACTGGGGCCTGGTCATGTACAGGGAGACGGCCCTGCTGTACGACCCCGCCAAATCCTCCATGGGAAACAAATATCGAGTCACAGGCGTCATCGCCCACGAGCTCGCACACCAGGTCTCAGCCATACGTCTTCTGTCCAGCAGTCAGTGCAGAATCAACACCGGATTGTGATAATACAAATACTTCCATACTTTGCAGTTCTGCATCATTATGTGCTTAGAAAGCAGGATGACAAATCATCACCTAGGATTGTATGAGTCAAGAACTGTTAAAAACTGTGGTTAAAACTGTTTCCAACCGCTTGTGTTTTATTATAGTGGTTTGGTAACCTGGTGACCATGCAATGGTGGAATGATCTGTGGCTGAACGAAGGCTTTGCGTCCTACGTGGAGTACCTGGGTGCTGACTACGCCGAGCCCACCTGGAACATTGTGAGACATCAGTCTCAGTTCCCTCACACCCGAATTCTTCTAAGTGTACCTTTGTGCTCGGCTATAGAAAGACCAGATCGTTCTAGACGACATCTATAGGGTGATGTCCGTAGACAGCCTGGCCTCTTCTCACCCTTTGTCTCGGAGAGAAGATGAGGTCAACAGCCCCGCTCAGATCAGCGAGATGTTCGGCAGCATCTCCTACAGCAAGGTCAGCGATGAAATGTTGTCATCTGCGATTATGAGAAGCCGAGGACAACCGAAGTCTTGTGTCGCTTTTAGGGGGCGGCGGTGCTCAGGATGCTGTCCGGCTTTCTGAGTGAGCCTGTATTCGCCAAGGGGCTCAGTGTGAGTAGCTTGCACCGTCCTCAGCTTGGTTGATTGCTCTGATGTTGCTTTCTCTCTCCAGTCTTACCTCAAATCATTTGCCTTTGGCAGCACCATGTATTCAGACCTGTGGGACCATCTCCAGAAGGTTGGTTGGACTGTCTTGGGGTTCCCATGCCTTGGTTTCATTTCTTCCTCCTGTTGGTTTCTAGGCAGTTGACAACACTCCCGACGTGCATATCCCACGCACTGTCCATGATATCATGCATCGTTGGACTCTTCAAATGGGCTTCCCGTTGGTGACCGTTGACACCCGGACTGGAAGTATCACCCAGAAACACTTTCTGGTGGATCCAAACTCTGAGGTGGAGAGGCCGTCTCAGTTCAAGTAAGAATCATTGTATCAATCAATCAATCATCCATCCATCCATCTGCTACCGCTTGTCCCGTTCGGGGTCGCGGTTGGTGCTGGAGCCTATCTCAGCTGCTTCGGGCGTAAGGCGGGGTACACCCTGGACAAGTCTACGCCTCATCGCAGGGCCAACACAGATAGACAGACAACATTCACACTCACATTCACACACTAGGGCCAATTTAGTGTTGCCAATCAACCTATCCCCAAGTGCATGTTTTTGGAGGTGGGAGGAAGCCGGAGTACCCGGAGGGAACCCACGCAGTCACGGGGAGAACATGCAAACTCCACACAGAAAGAGCCCAATCAATCAAAGTTTATTTATACAGCCCTTGATCACAAGTGGCTCAAAGGTCTGTACAAGCCACAACGACATCCTCAGCTCAGATCCCGCATCAGGGCAAGAAAAAACCCAACCAAATGGGATACAATGAGAAACCTCGGAGGGGACCGCAGATGTGGGCGACCGGTGCAATGGACGCCGAGTGGATTTAGTTAATAGTGTGAGAGTCCAGTCCATAGTGGGGCCAGCAGGGGATCATCTTGAGTGGAGACAAGTCAGTCGCGCAGAGACGTCCCCAACTGATGCACAGATGAGTGGTCCACCCCGGGTCCCGACTTTGAACAGCTCGCTCAACTTCTGTGGTCACCTAATAACCACTCCACACAGGAGAGGAGGAGCAGAGCAGAAAACAGACGGCAGATCAACTAGTCTAAAAGGGGAGTCTATTTAAGTCTAGCGTATACAAATGAGTTTTAAGATGGGACTTAAATGACTTAAATTAGACATTAAATAAAAAAGACAATATAACATACATCCATAAACGTGGATGCATATGAAAAAGTGCAATATATTTATCTGTACTGTAACCCAGTGTTTTTCAACCACTGTGCCGCGGCACACTAGTGTGCCGTGAGATACAGTCTGGTGTACCGTGGGAGATTATCTAATTTCACCTATTTGGGGTATAAAATATTTTTTGCAAACCAGTAATTATAGTCTGCAAATGATGTGTTGTTGTTGAGTGTCGGCAGAGTAACCGTGTAATACTCTTCCATATCAGTAGGTGGCAGCAGGTAGCTAATTGTGATCACAATATGCAGACGACAGCGGGAGGCAGTGTGCAGGTATAAAGGTATCTAATGCTTAAACTGAAAAACACACAAAAGGTGAGTGCCCCTAAAAAAAAGGCATTTAAGCTTAGGGAAGGCTATGCAGAACGAAACTACAACTGAACTAGCGACAAAGTAAACAAAAACAGAATGCTAGACGACAGCAAAGACTTACAGCGTGTGGCGCAGAGAAGGGGTCCACAAAGTACATCCGAACATGACATGACAATCAACAATGTCCCCCACAAAGAAGGATAAAAACAACTGAAATATTCTTGTCTGCTAAAACAAAGCAGGTGCGGGGAATTGCGCTTAAAAGGAAGACATGAAACTTCTACAGGAAAATACCAACAAAACAGGAAAAGCCACCAAAATAGGAGCGCAAGACAAGAACTAAAATACGACACAGGAAAACAGCAAAAAAGTCCAAATAAGTCAGGGTGTGATGTGACAATACACCTACTTTGAGACAAGAGCTATATTGATGCATGCTTAGTTATAGTTTAAAGTCATATCAAACAACTTTTTATTGTCAATATTGAGTTTCATATTTTAATGATTTCTGCTGGTGGTGTGCCTTTGGATTTTTTCCATGAAAAAAAATGTGCCTCGGCTCAAAAAGGTTGAAAAACACCGCTGTAACCTATTTATTTATTTATATCTGCACCTTATTGCTTTTTTTATCCTGCACTACCATGAGCTAATGCAACAAAATGTCGTTCTTATCTGTACTGTAAAGTTCAAATTTGAATGACAATAAAAAGGAAGTCTAAGTCTAAGTCTAAAATTGTCAGGCTTGTCACTGACAGTTTGGTTATGTTCGGGGTTTTCTCCGTGTTTGTGTTTTATTTCCTGTCAGCGCTCTTATTTTGGTTCCATTTTTTGCACGTCTGCCTGAGCGCTCGTTTCCCCTCACCTGTCCCTGATTGGCAGCCTGGCACACCTGGTGGCAATTGCCAATCAAGCTACTATTTATACCTGCCTCACCCTCCAGGTTCCTCGTATCTTGTATCCTGTTTCCCTGCATTTTTTTGGGACATTAAAATCATGTTTTCCCGCAACAAGCCCGCCATCTCTGCATCTTGGGGTTCGTCACCAACAATTCCTGACACATATGACACTCTTACTTTGGAATAGTCACGGAAGTGCATGGCATGCTGTCTGCAGATGACTTGGGGGTTTGCAGAGTTCTGTCAGAGTTTGTAGGTGCCGAACCCCAAGATGCAGAGAAGGCGGAAGGCATTGTGCGAGAAAACATGAGTTAATTAAACACTATGGCAAAAAAACAAACAAAAGGGTAACAACAAAAGGCGCGCACAAGGCGGAGAACAAACTTGGCTATGAACTAAAATAGTACAGAGGCTAACTGTGGACAAGAAACAAAAACACTTACTGTGACACGAAGGAACTAGGACATGAGCAGAGTGAAACAAAAGTAGACAGAGCTACAACGACAAGTATTAAGACAGGTAGTAATGACAATGACAATATTCCAGCAGTGACTGGAGGGTAGGGCAGGTATAAATAGCAGCTGGCTGATTGACACCAGGTGTGGCCAGGTGCCAATCAGCCACAGCTGAGGGGACACAGCACTCAGGGAGACAAACAGGAAACAGAACCAAAACAAGAGCGCTGACAGGAAATACTACACACAGAGGAAAAACTAAAACACAACCAAACTGTCAGGGGCAAGCCTGACAAGTTCATAGCTGAGTGGTCACATGACATGCTTTAATGTACTTTGACGCTGGTCCTTTCATCATAGGGGTATGTTAGAGCAACTGGAAAAGTCTTGACATTGAATGATATGCTGCCTTGCTTCTAAACATGAAAACAAACACTTTCTTGGACAACAAGAGGGCACTCTTTGTTTGTATGGGCTGACCATCCACATCAGATATAGAAGACAAATGACCCTTTTAGTCTGGATTAGTCACGAAAGTGCATGGCATGCCGTCTGCAGATGCCTTGGGGGTTTGCGGAATTTATAGCTGAGTGGTCACATGACATGCTTTAATGTACTTTGACGCTGGTCCTTTCATCAAAAGGGTACGTTAGTGCCACTGGAAAAGTCACAACAATGCATGATATGCTGCGTTGCCTCTAAATTTAGACTTAGACCAACTTTAATGATCCACAAGGGAAATTGTGGGAATAAACATGAAAACAAACTGGGTACAAACTTTCTTGGACAACAAGGGGCACCCTTTAGATGAGCTCAGATCCACATTTGATACAGAACACAAGTGACACTTATACACTAGAACAGTGTTTTTCAACCTTTTTTGAGCCAAGGAACATTTTTTGCGTTGAATAAATCCAGAGGCACACCACCAGCAGAAATCCTTCAAAAATAAAAAACTCACTTGACAGTAAAAAGTTGTCGCAATTGTTGGAAATGACTTTAAAGCATAACCAACCATGCATCACTATAGCTCTTGTCTCAAAGTAGGTGTACTGTCACCACCTGTCACATCACGCCATGACTTAATTTGAGGTTTTTGCTGTTTTCCTATGTGTAGTGTTTTAGTTCTTGTCTTGCGCTCCTATTTTGGTGGCTTTTTCTCTTTTTTTGGTATTTTCCTGTAGCAGTTTCATGTCTTCCTTTTGAGCGATATTTCCCGCATCTACTTTGTTTTAGCAATCAAGAACATTTCAGTTGTTTTTATCCTTCTTTGTGGGGACAGTGATTGTCATGTCATGTTCGGATGTACATTGTGGACGCCGTCTTTGCTCCACAGTAAGTTTTTGCCGTCGTCCAGCATTCTGTTTTTGTTTACTTTGTAGCCAGTTCAGTTATAGTTTTGTTCTGCATAGCCTTCCCTGAACTTCAATGCCTTTTCTTAGTGGCACTCATCTTTTGTCTATTTTTGGTTTAAGCATTAGACACCTTTTTACCTGCACGCTGCCTCCCACTGTTAAGCATTAGACACCTTTTTACCTGCACGCTGCCTCCCACTGTTTCCGAAATCTACAAAGCAATTAGCTACCGGCTGCCACCTACTGATATGGAAGAGTATTACACGGTTACTCTGCCAGGCTCTAGACAGCACCGACACGCAACAACAACACATCATTTGCAGACTATAATTACTGGTTTGCAAAAAATATTTTTAACCCAAATAGGTGAAATTAGATCATCTCCCACGGCACACCAGTGAGTTACACTGCACTAGAATAGTCACAAGAGTGCATAGCATGCTGTATACATTGTATTTCTTCATTTTTTAGTGGTACCTGCTCTTTCTCCTCCCAGTTATACATGGTTTGTGCCTATTAAATGGATAAAGACAGGTGTGGAACAGCAACAGTACTGGCTCCTTCATAAGACAGGTACTGTACTTGTGTGACTGTAGTACTGGTGTACTTGTGTATTACACTACTCGCTTCAACTTCCTTTTTTATAACATTTTCAACAGACACCTACCCTCAGATGAAGGTTTCGGAACACAATTGGGTGCTGGCCAACACGAACGTGTCGGGTTACTTCAGGGTGAACTACGATCTTGACAACTGGAATGGCCTCATCTCCGTGCTCGAAACAGACCACCTGGTGAATTTATCTTCATTTACATGTAACACCTCCTTACTAACTCTGGGTTAGGACAGGGGTCGGCAAGCCAGAATGTTGGAAGAGCCATATTGGACCAAAAATACAACAACAACAAAAAAATCTGCCCAGAGCCGCAAAAAAATTAAATGCCTTATATAAGTGTTTTAATAAAGGAAACACATGATGTAAGTGTCTATATTAGCTATAATAGCCTACTATCAAAATGAGTATGTGTCATAGGCTGATGTTAATCTTCGTTGATAGAAATGTTGAAATTTAATATTTATTCTACACATTTTTACAACATTGGAAAACATTAGTACAAATGGAGGCTTCTCAGAAGATGTGATAACTCCCGGAAATGACTGACTGAATGAATGTGTGTGTCCAAGTTTAAGGAAACAACTTATTTATTACAATCTTTGGCACATTGTGTAACGTTTGCTGTGGTCTGGAACAAACTATCAGAAATGCAGCCAATATTACATACAGATAATGTGTCATGAAACATGCAAATATAAATTAAATACACAGAGGACATAAGTAAAGGAAAATAAATGAGCTCAAATATACCTACAAACGAGGTATAATGCAATATGTATATACAGCCAGCCTAAATAGCATGTTAGCATTTATTAGCTTGCAGTCATGCAGTGACAAAATATGCCTGATCAGCACTCCAACAAGTCAATAACATCAACAAAGCTCACCTTTCTGTATTCACGCACAGTATAAAAGGTTTGGTGGACAAAATGAGACAAAGGAGTCTTTTTGTGGCAGTATCGGAGAACGTTGTACATGTAAACAAACTATGGTGAGTTCAAGGACTGCCAAAATTAGTAGGACAAAACGGCGCTCACCAAATACTGTCATCAGTGAAGCATGTTTTTTTTGATTGATTGAAACTTTTATTAGTAGATTGCACAGTGAAGTACATATTCCGTACAATTGACCACTAAATGGTAACACCCGAATAAGTTTTTCAACTTGTTTAAGTCGGGGTATTCATGATACATATATATATATATTTTTCATAATGCAGTCATCACACAAGATAATCATCACAGTATATAAATTGAATTATTTACATTATTTACAATCCGGGGTGTGGGATATGGAGGGGGGGGGGGGTAAATTTGGTTGGTATCAACACTTCAGTTATCAACAATTGCATCATCAGAGAAATTGACATTGGAACAGTGTAGGTCTGACTTGTTAGGATATGTACAGCAAGTATTGGACACAGAGAGAGAGATCAGAAATTATTAGAAAAAGTGACTACATTTGATTGTTTACATTTGATTGTTTACAATCCGAAGAGGTATGATGTGGAAGGGAGGGTGTTAGTTTAGGGTTGAAGTTGCCTGGAGGTGTTCTTTTAGTGTGGTTTTGAAGGATAGAGATGCCCTTTCTTTTACACCTGTTGGGAGTGCATTCCACATTGATGTGGCATAGAAAGAGAATGAGTTAAGACCTTCGTTAGATCGGAATCTGGGTTTAACGTGGTTAGTGGAGCTCCCCCTGGTGTTGTGGTTATGGCGGTCATTTACGTTAAGGAAGTAGTTTGACATGTACTTCGGTATCAGGAAGGTGTAGCGGATTTTATAGACTAGGCTCAGTGCAAGTTGTTTTACTCTGTCCTCCACCCTGAGCCAGCCCACTTTGGAGAAGTGGGTAGGAGTGAGGTGTGATCTGGGGTGGAGGTCTAGAAGTAATCTGACTAGCTTGTTCTGGGATGTTTGGAGTTTAGATTTGAGGGTTTTGGAGGTGCTAGGGTACCAGGAGGTGCATGCGTGATCGAAAAAGGGTTGAACGAGAGTTCCCGCCGTTTAATATAAACAGTGTGATTTCTAACAATTAGGGAGGGTTGTGTCATTCATACTTGCCAACCCTCCCGGATTTTCCGGGAGACTCCCGAAATTCAGTGCCCCTCCCGAAATCCTCCCGGGACAAATTTTCTCCCGAAAATCTCCCGAAATTCAGGCACACAATATAAACAAGCATACCTGCCCAATCACGTTATAACTGTAGAATGATCGAGGGCGAGTTCTTGGTTTCTTATGTGGGATTATTGTTAGGCAGTTTCATTAACGTCCTCCCAGCGCGGCAACAACACACAACAACAGCATTTCGTCTACCGTAAAGCAGTTCGTCTGCCGTAAACAGCAATGTTGTGACACTCTTAAACAGGACAATACTGTCATCTAGTGCATTTGATGAAAGCACTTTTTGCGTGCCACACATCAATGCATCATCAGAGAGGGTGTTTAGCATGGTTAGAAAAATAGTGACAGAGAATAGAACAAGGATGGACAATTCAACCCTTAACTCAACAATGAGTAGATGAGTGTTATGTGTGTGTATATGTGTAAATAAATGAACACTGAAATTCAAGTATTTATTTTATATATATATATATATATAATAAAATAAATATATATATATACATATACGTATATATATATATATATATATATATATATATATATATATATATATATATATATATATATATATATATATATATGACATACTTGACTTGGTGAATTCTAGCTGTAAATATACTCCTCCCCTTTTAGCCACGCCCCCAACCACGCCCCCGTCCCACCCCGACCACACCCACGCCCACCCCCCTCCCCCACCTCCCGAAATCGGAGGTCTCAAGGTTGGCAAGTATGCTCTAGAACCACGGGTTGCCGACCCCCGAGTTAGGAGAAACAAGGTTTCTACTAAATGGTAAGCTCAGCTTGGCATGGCGCTACTTACCTTTGTTGCTTTGGCAAAAAACATTATATTACCGAATAACATGTATTATTTGTAGTACCTGGTCAGCCAGAGTTCCATATAGATCCATTTATCCAACAGGAGACTGAGGGCGGCAAGAAAGCAGATAGCTACAGCAAAGTGGAGACTGTGGAGTATCATTAATACCCGAGCAACAGGTTAAGATAACGTTAACACGTGTGTGTTGGCAAGTATTATCCATGCCCTCAGTCTCCTCTAGGCTAAACTTTCTCTCCTCACAGCTACACACTAGGAAGTTAGTACAGCAGACCTTCAATGTACTGTTATTTTAAGTAAAGTGGAGACTATGGAGTGTTGCTAATAATGCAGAAACAATGTAAGCTGTGTTCATTTTTTCTTGTTGCCCTCAGTCTCTTATGTATAAAATCTGTCTCCTTAACAACAGCCACATGCTAACACGTAAACGTGGCCATATGTCTCTTTCCTCTTCTAGACTATTCCCACCATAAACCGAGGTCAGATCATGGACGACGCCTTCAAACTAGTCAGGTGAAAACATCTGTTATAGCAAATTATTAAATTAAGTGTAAAGGCTTCTTCATTATGCTACATACGTATTAGCTCCTCCCCCTGAAAGCACTCCAGCAGACCCTGATGTAATGCTCCGGCAACAAATTTGAACACAATGGCTGTGATTGGTCCGCTACATTACTTTTGGTTTTGCTGTCCCGATGAAATATCAGCAAGAATCATACATATTTGTATTATTTTGTAGT
Source organism: Nerophis lumbriciformis (assembly GCF_033978685.3). Classification (NCBI taxonomy): domain Eukaryota; kingdom Metazoa; phylum Chordata; class Actinopteri; order Syngnathiformes; family Syngnathidae; genus Nerophis; species Nerophis lumbriciformis. Next base: position 14,727,807 of record NC_084553.2, on the reverse strand, counting down.
GTATAATGTTAAAAAAAAGGCTTGAATGAGTGCAATTATTCAATCAGAAAACGATAATAGGCATGAAAAACACTAACCTATTAATTATTGACCGTCTGGAATGTCTTTCAGTTGAAGTGGAGTGATAATTGTTAGTTTGGCGTCACCTAGTGGCCACAATAATTCTTAAAGTTGAGCTCATGACAGTAATCTGAAGGATCCGGACACGTTTGTTACTGGAAATTGTCCAATACGCTCCAATACGCAATTATAGTATGCAACTATAATTGTTCGATACTCCTTAATATCGACAAATGTCGTGTTTTAGACTGCAGTATTGTTCAATTGGGTCTAACTCGTTTGCTATTGTGTGCTTAGTTGTTGCGTAACTGCTAGCTCCTAGTAGCCTACTATGTTTTGCTTTTGTAAATGTTTTTTTCTTTTGGAAGACACGTAGGCCTTGTTTAGACTGCAAGTCAATTCCGATCTAGTATTGGATATTTTTCCCGAATTTTTCAAACCCGACCCAGGCCTCTTTTGTAATGTGGATATGGATCAGATATGTATGCGATGTGACTGCAGTCTGAAAGTTCCGGTCGAATTCATTTGGCCACACTGAAAAAAGTCAGTGTTCAAAAACAAGAAAAAAAAATACAAAAATGAGGGGTATTTTATTTGAACTAAGCACAATTATCTGCCAATAGAACAAGAAAATTTGGCTTGTCAAGACCTTCCAAAACAAGTCAATTAGCTAACCTCAATGAACCCAAAAATACCTAAAAATAAGTATATACTCACTAATAACAAGTGCACTTTTCTTGGTAGAAAAAAAAAGACCTTTTTGCTCAATATGTTGAAAAATATTCTTAAATGAAGTAAATGCTAGTGCCATTATCTTGACATAATGATATGCGCTCAGCATTACATTTCTTGAAACCAGCAAACTTATACTAAAAACTAGTTTATTGTTCTTAATGGAAAGGCAACAAGGCAACCGCTTGTTACTCTCGGGGTCTCCTAGCCGCTCAGGCAAATCATATTGTCTAAAAATAAATTTTTCCATTGACAACATGACATCATCGCGCCAAGTGCGTGCTCTGTCAGTCAATTAGTGCGCATATATACAGCCCGGGCCCCGGCCAAAATTTTTTAAATTGTAATTTTGAGGAATTTATCTGAATGTGCATGAACTATCTCTGTTCAAAATTGTTTGAAATGTTAAATGTTAAATGTTGAAATATTAACTGTCAAGAAACGGCGACAGAAACCTTTGCAGCACTAATTCTTCCGGGACACTAAAAATAAAAACACCCCCGCTACTACCAACCCCCCCCCCCCCCCCCCCTCCCTCCATCTCAACCCTGCCAAATTCGAATGTCTCAAGGTTGGCAAGTATGCTCTAGTATACTCTGGACTGAAGCTGTGTGCCTTCATTGTTTTTGTAGCTGTTGTTTTGAGGCATGTTTAAAAAAAATAAAAAATTATGCACTTTGTGAAAGTCAAAGTATAGTATTTCCTATAGTTGTAGTGGGTATCAGTATTATCTCAGGGAGAGCATGTCCCAAATTCCAAGCTGCTGTTTTGAGGCATGTTAAAAAAAATAATGCACTTTGTGACTTCAATAATAAATATGGCAGTGCCAGGTTGGCATTTTTTTCCATAACTGGAGTAGAAGTTGTTCTCTTATTTTGGAAAACCTTGTTTTTGATTGATTGATTGACACTTGTATTAGTAGATTGCAGAGTACAGTACATATTCTGTACAATTGACCACTAAATGGTAACACCCCAATAAGTTTTTCAACATGTTAAAGTCAGGGTCCACGTTAATCAATTCATGGTAAAGTTACATTGTTTAATGCATCCAGCGGAGCATCACAACAAAATTAGGCATAATAATGTGTTAATTCCACGACTGTATATATCGGTATCGGTTGATATCGGAATCGGTAATTAAGATTTGGATAATATCAGAATATCGGATATCGGCAAAAAAGCCATTATCGGACATCTCTAACCAGTACACCACTAATTACAACATACTGTTATTATCATCCGTTTCAGGGCCACAAATGTTCCACACCGATTAGTTCCAACGTTGACAAGGATTTTGCCATCAGTCACTACTTTAGACTGGAAGCTAAATAGCAAGGCCATCTCAGAAAAAAAACACTGCCCCTTAGTGTTTTGGCAGGGGATTGCAGGCCATGCGCTCAATAGCAAATATAGCATAGAAAAGTAGTGACTACGCTGTAGCATAATGACGCCTTAAGAAAAGCAAGTGAAAGTTCTCTGCCTCGTGTAGAGCCAAAATCCTGGACACCACCTTGGCGCTGAGGACCACCAAGTACTTGACTGAGGAGAGAGAATACTTCCCTTGGCAGATGGCACTGTCTAACTTGTACGAATACTTCGTCCTGTTTGACCGCACTGCAGTCTACGGACCTCTACAGGTTCTTACCGCCTCCCTGCTGACAGTAAACCAACAGTCCAGGTCTTGATTCCCAGATGTGCTGTTTTCAATCCAGGCGTACACCCGGAAACTCATCCAACCGCTTTTTGAGCACTTCGAAGCCGTGACGCGCAACTGGACCACGGTGCCTGAAAGAATCACCGACCAGTAGGAACCGTTTCACCGGACAATGCCTGACTCTCTACTCCACCTGGTCTAACCTGACATTCTTCATGGCCTCAGGTACAATCTGATCAATGCTGTCCACGTGGCGTGCTTTACGGGCGTGGCGGGCTGCAGGGAGCTGACCAAAGGCTGGTTCCAGCGGTGGATGGACGATCCCCATCGTAACCCGTAAGAAACGAGTACAGCCCTCACATTTCAGCAAGCAAGAGACGTAAACATGGCTACTAGGGGTGTGGGGAAAAAATCGATTCGAATTCGAATCGCGATTCTCACGTTGTGCGATTCAGAATCGATTCTCATTTTTAAAAAATCGATATTTTATTTTATTTTTATTTTTTTAAATTAATCAATCCAACAAAACAATACACAGCAATACCATAACAATGCAATCCAATTCCAAAACCAAACCCGACCCAGCAACACTGCAATAAACAGAGCAATTGAGAGGAGACACAAACACCACACAGAACAAACCAAAAGTAGTGAAACAAAAATGAATATTATCAACAACAGTATCATTATTAGTTACAATTTCAACATAGCACTTGCATCGCATCTCATAAGCTTGACAACACACTGCATACTTGCCAACCCTCCCGGATTTTCCGGGAGACTCCCGAAATTCAGCGCCTCTCCCGAAAACCTCCCGGGACAAATTTTCTCCCGAAAATCTCCCGAAATTCAGGCGGAGCTGGAGGCCACGCCCCCTCCAGCTCCATGCGGACCTGAGTCCGCTTTCCCACAATATAAAGAACGTCTACAGTAAAGCAGTTCGTCTGCCGTAAACAGCAATGTTGTGACACTCTTAAACAGGACAATACTGCCATCTAGCGCATTTGATGAAAGCACTTTTGTGCGTGCCACACAGCAATGCATAATCAGAGAGGGTGTTCAGCATGGTTAGAAAAATAGTGACAGAGAATAGAACAAGGATGGACAATTCAACCCTTAACTCAACAATGAGTAGATGAGTGTTATGTGTGTGTATATGTGTAAATAAATGAACACTGAAATTCAAGTATTTATTTTATTTATATATATATATATATATATATATATATATATATATATATATATATATATATATATATAGCTAGAATTCACTGAAAGTCAATTATTTCTTATATATATATATATATATCCATCCATCCATCCATCCATTTCCTACCGCTTATTCCCTTCGGGGTCGCAGGGATATATATATATATATATATATGAAATACTTGACTTGGTGAATTCTAGTTGTAAATATACTCCTCCCCTCTTAACCACACCCCCAACCACGCCCCCGCCCCAACCACGCCCCCCGCACCCACCCCCCACCTCCCGAAATTGGAGGTCTCAAGGTTGGCAAGTATGACACACTGTGTCCAATATTTTCACAAAGATAAAATAAGTCATATTTTTGGTTCATTTAATTATTCAAACAAATTGACATTATTGCAATCAGTTGATAAAACATTGTCCTTTACAATTATAAAAGCTTTTTACAAAAATCTTCTACTCTGCTTGCATGTCAGCAGACTGGGGTAGATCCTGCTGAAATCCTATGTATTGAATGAATAGACAATCCTTTTGAATGGGGAAAATATCGTTTTTGAATCGAGAATCGCGTTTAATCGGGAAAAAATCGATATTGAATCGAATCGTGGGACACCCAAAGATTCGCAGCCCTAATGGCCACACTTCAGAGTAGTCAGTGTACAGCTGTGTAGTAGTATACACTTACTAGTCAATGAAAATGAGTCTAAACACATTATGGTATTCATTTTAATACGTCAGACTGTTATTTTCCTTTATTTAATATATTTATTTTTAATTTAATTATTTTTTAAATCTAATTAAAGGCCTACTGAAATGTGATTTTTTTTATTTAAAGGGGGATAGCAGGTCCATTCTATGTGTCATACTTGATCATTTTGCGATATTGCCATATTTTTGCTGAAAGGATTTTGTAGAGAACATCGACGATAAAGTTCGCAACTGTTGGTCGCTGATAAAAAAGCCTTGCCTGTACCGGAAGTAGCAGACGAGTAGCGTGACGTCACAGGTTGTGGAGCTCCTCACATCTGCACATTGTTTACAATCATGGCCACCAGCAGCGAGAGCGATTCGGACCGAGAAAGCGACGATTTCCCCATTAATTTGAGCGAGGATGAAATATTTGTGGATGAGGAAAGTGAGAGTGAAGGACTAGAGGGCAGTGGGAGCGATTCAGATAGGGAAGATGCTGTGAAAGGCGGGTGGGACCTGATATTCAGCTGGGAATGACTAAAACAGTAAATAAACACAAGACATATATATACTCTATTAGCCACAACACAACCAGGCTTATATTTAATATGCCACAAATTAATCCCGCATAACAAACACCTCCCCCCTCCCGTCCATATAACCCGCCAATACAACTCAAACACCTGCACAACACACTCAATCCCACAGCCCAAAGTACCGTTCACCTCCCCAAAGTTCATACAGCACATATATTTCCCCAAAGTTACGTACGTGACATGCACATAGCGGCACGCACGTACGGGCAAGCGATCAAATGTTTGGAAGCCGCAGCTGCATACATACTCACGGTACCGTGTCTGCGTATCCAACTCAAAGTCTTCCTGGTAAGAGTCTCTGTTGTCCCAGTTCTCCACAGGCCAATGGTAAAGCTTGACTGTCATCTTTCGGGAATGTAAACAATGAAACACCGGCCGTGTTTGTGTTGCTGCAGTCGGCCGCAATACACCGCTTCCCACCTACAGCTTTCTTCTTTGCTGTCTCCATTGTTCATTGAACAAATTGCAAAAGATTCACCAACACAGATGTCCAGAATACTGTGGAATTTTGCGATGAAAACAGACAACTTAATAGCTGGCCACCATGCTGTCCCAAAATATCCTCTACAATCCGTGACGTCACGCGCTGACGTCATCATACCGAGACGTTTTCAGCAGGATATGTCGCGCGAAATTTAAAACATGCAATGTTAAGATTTCATCATTGATATATAAACTATCAGACTGCGTGGTCGGTAGTAGTGGGTTTCAGTAGGCCTTTAAATTTAGGGGAAAGGGTGGAGTGAGGTATAAAAAACAAACTATAAAAATAATAATTATAAAAAAATGGAAATTGGAAATCCATGTTTCCCTTCAATGAACCGCAGCACTCATGCAACCCAAGACCATGATGCTACCATGCTGGATGTTATCCAGGCCCCAATTATCCTGCCAAAAGACCAGGGATTGTTGCTGGTTTCGTTGCTATTGACAGTTTAAGGCTACGATCTTGGAACAAAGTGTCAAGATGACAAGGCATGATATGCTGCAGGCTGCTATGCCTCATTAAACTCAGAAAGAAAAAAAGGGAGGCAATCATGCTTTACTTAACAATATAAGCTCAGAGAAAAATCTCATTGAAAACATTTGTATGCACGTGCAACACTTAAAACCTTTAGCTTATCAGTATATGGAATTCATTTATGGAATAGATAAAGAAGTATAAAAACGTACTGATATCATCCATTTTAGGAGACAAAATGTTTACAAAGTACAAGAAATAAGAATGTTGATGAACATCTTTAACTTTTTTGAAAATGAGATATTATTCATCTTATAGGCCAGGGGTCGGCAACCCAAAATGTTGAAAGAGTCATATTGGACCGAAAATACAAAACAAAAATCTGTCTGGAGCCGCAAAAAATTAAAAGCCTTATATAAGTGTTATAATGAAGGCAACACATGATGTAAGTGTCTATATTAGCTATTTTAGCCTACTATCAAAGGCTCACGCAAATCTTTGTTAAAAAGGTTGTATTTTAATTTTTATTCTACACATTTTTGCAACATTGGAAATGATTAGTAAAATTGAGGCTTCTCACAGGATGAGATAACTTCTGGAAATTACTGTCTCAGAATGGCCGAAGGTGTACGTGTGTGTCCAAGTCTAAGGAAACGGCAGGCTGACTTCTTCTAATGGATTTATTACAATCTTTGCAAGTTGGGTAACGTTTGCTGTGGTCTGGAACAACATGGCACTCAAACAATGATGAGAAATGCAGCCAATATTACATACATATAATGTGTCATGAGACATGCGCATATACATTAAATACACTGAGGACATAAGTAAAGGAAATTAAATGAGCTCAAATATAGCTACAAACGAGGCACAATGATGCAATATGTACATACAGCTAGCCTAAATAGCATGCTAGCATCGATTAGCTTGCAGTCATGGATTGACCAAAATATGCCTGATAAGCACTCCAGCAAATCAATAAAATCAACAAAGCTCACCTTTGTGGATTCACGCACAGCATAAAACGTTTGGTGGACAAAATGAGACAAAGAAGAAGTGGCATAAAACACGTCTTTCTGTGGCAGCATCGGAGAAAGTTGTACATGTAAACAAACTACGATGAGTTCAAGGGTCGCTGAAATTAGGACAAAACGACGCTTGCCAAATACTCTCATTAATGAAGCATGCATAACAAAAACAGTGGGATTTCTAACAATTGGGAATGTTTGTGTCATGTTTGTTCTCCTACAGAAAATATATTAAAACAAAAAAAATGTTTTTTTCCTTCATCTTTTTCCATTTTTACACATCTCTGAAAGAGGTCCAGGGAGCCACTAGGGTGGCGCTAAAGAGCCGCATGTGGCTCCAGAGCCGAGGGTTGCTGACCCCTGTCATAGGTAAACCTTAAGTGACTTAACTAATTACTAAGATATCTGTTGTATTCATTGTTGTAAATTGTGTTACACAATGAGGACAGGAAGTGAATATGTGCTACTAAATTGCTATGTATTGGATAAGGGCTACATGTACAGTACATGTTGGAATTCATGTTTACCATTAACCATTAGATACTTACTCTTGGGACCCAAAAGGGACCTGTTCATAAAAGTCTCATAAATCAGCAATACCTTTTTATTTGTACTTGAAACAACTTCAGATATATCTATTTATATAAAGTGTTTAATGTTTTTTTTTTTTTTTTTTACAGTTTAAAAAAAATATTTTGACAAAAATAAGTTGCAGAGTTGAATATTTTGGGTTGGGTAATTACAGCCTTGAATAGGTCAATGAGTACAACAACATGGATTTTGATACATTAGACTAGTAGACAAAAAATATTATTTTTACAGGTCCTACTGAGCGAGAATGATAGAGAAAGCCGGCAGGATTTGGTTGAGTTTACTGAGTTCATACAAGTATTATAAACGGTATAATAATGTAACATAATTTTAATTACATTAAGCTGTTTGTTTACATGTTTTTTTTATTTCTCTTTGCTATTTGGGCTTATTGGACCCTAATTAAATAAAAACTAAGAATCATCTTTAGATATGATGTACTTAGTCCATAAGTACACAAACGTGTACTTCATGTTTAGTGACATGTTAATTCTTATTTTTACACTTTTTTTTTTCCAAATTCCACTCTTCTGACACCACCAGATGGCAGTATACGTGTCCACATAAGCACATAAGACCCCAATTCAGTAGTGTACACAATTTTGGAAATAAGAGCTAAAAGGTGCTGTCCACGCACGTGGCCAACTAAGCCTTTAGAGTTAATGGCATTTTAACTCATTTACGCTCATCAAAGCTCTGAAACTTATGCATTCTGGTTTTCTGACGCCATGTGGTGTTTAAGGGGCGCGATTACATCAAAACAATATTTTCCAGTTTTTCATTCGTCAAGGAGATTTGTTCGGTTTTCATGGAAAAAGCATCGTAATATACCAGTCTGTTGCAAAGTAGCAGTTATAATGGGAGTCAATGGAGCCCAAAAAAGGTCTTCAGGAAAAGTGTGTTTATTTTTGTATCCAATTCTAACAACTTTGCAGTCAAAGCCACAATGCAATTTGAGGGGGAAAAAAAAACATAAAAAAAAGACCTGCCGAAATTTCAGACCACTAACCTTCTGACTGAACAATTATATCAACTAAGGAACACGTGTAATGCCCGTTTTGGGTACTAGGGTTGCATAAGGGTTAATGAACCGTAGCTTCCTCCTGTTGGCAGCCCCTGACCATGATGCTACCGCCGCCATTTTTGACTGTGGAGAACATTTTCCTGCAACTGACGGGTGTTGCCAGCTGTTGTAAATCTTCCATACAAGCTGTACACAGACTACTCTAAAGTATATCCATGTTTACTCTCTGAGAAGATAAAGTGTAATATAAAATGAGGTGCGTACTAAATATGTTTCTATTGACCAGGATTCAGCCCGACTTGAGAAGCACAGTTTATCGCATCGGCATCGAGTACGGCGGCATGGAGGAGTGGGACTTTGTCTGGAGAATGTTCAAGAACGCCACCCTGGCAGCGGAGGAGTCCAGGCTCAGGGCGGCCTTGGCCTGCACCAAAGTGCCGTGGCTTCTGAACCGGTACAGTTGTGCTCATTGCTCATTGCCCCATTGTCCCTCATAACTGCCTTCTCTTCGGTGCAATAACCCATTCCACCAACCACCCTGTTTTTGTTTTGTTTTTTCATGTATATATTCATTTCACACCATGTTCATTGCACTTCTACATTTTTTATATTTTTATATATTTGCACATTGTTTTTTTTTTTTGGTTTGTTTTTTGTTTTTTTCTAGCATGCACACATCGCACTGTATGGAATGGCCTCAATCTCGTTACCTTGTGTAATGACAATAAAGCTGATTCTGATTCTGATTCTGATTCTGATAAGTTTACATACACTGGGAGAATTTGTGATTTCTTGGCCATTCTTCAGAGAATATGAATGATAACACAAAAACCTTTCTTCCACTCATGCTTAATGGTTGTGTGAAGCTATTTATTGGCAAACAACTTTGTTTACTCTTTTTAAATCAAAATGAGAAAAGAAAGTACCCAAATGACCCTGATCAAAAGTTTACATACCCCAGTGACTTTGATCTGATAACATGCACAAAAGTTGACACAAACAGGTTTGAATGGCTAATCAAGGTTCCAATCCTCACCTGTGACATGTTTGTTTGTAATTAATGTGTGTGTGTATAAGAGGTCAGTGAGTTTCTGGGCTTCTGACAGACCAATGCATCTTTCATCCAGTGCTGCACAGATGTTTCTGGATTCTGAGTCATGGGGAAGGCAAAAGAATTGTCAAAGGATCTGCGAGAAAAGGTAATTGAACTGCATAAAACAGGAAAGGGGCATAAAAAGATATCCAAGGAATTGAGAATGCCAATCAGCAGTGTTCAAACGCTGATTAAGAAGTGGAAAATGAGGGATTCAGGGAGACCAGCAAAGATTTCAGCCACAACTGCCAGGAAAATTGTTCGAGATGCAAGGAAAAATCCACAAATAACTTCAGCTGAAATACAGGACTCTCTGAAAAATTGTGGTGTGGCTGTTTCAAGATGCACAATAAGGAGGCACTTGAAGAAAAATGGACTGCATGGTCGAGTCGCCAGAAGAAAGCCATTTCTGCGCAAATGTCACAAAGTATCCCGCTTGCATTACGCCAAACAGCACAGAGACAAGCCTCAAAACTTCTGGAACAAAGTAATTTGGAGTGATGGCTTTCTTCTGGCGACTCGACCATGCAGCCCATTTTTCTTCAAGTGCCTCCTTATTGTGCATCTTGAAACAGCCACACCACAATTTTTCAGAGAGTCCTGTATTTCAGCAGAAGTTATTTGCGGATTTTTCTTTGCATCTCGAACAATTTTCCTGGCAGTTGTGGCTGAAATCTTTGCTGAATCCCTCATTTTCCACTTCTTAATCAGCGTTTGAACACTGCTGATTGGCATTCTCAATTCCTTGGAAATCTTTTTATACCTCTTTCCTGTTTTATGCAGTTCAATTACCTTTTCTCGCAGATCCTTTGACAATTCTTTTGCCTTCCCCATGACTCAGAATCCAGAAACATCTGTGCAGCACTGGATGAAAGATGCAATGGTCTGTCAGAAGCCCAGAAACTCACTGACCTTTTATACACACACATTAATTACAAACAAACATGTCACAGGTGAGGATTGGAACCTTGATTAGCCATTCAAACCTGTTTGTGTCAACTTTTGCACTCTTGCAAAGTCACTGGGGTATGTAAACCTTTGATCAGGGTCATTTGGGTACTTTCTTGTGTCATTTTGATTTAAAAAGAGTAAACACAGTTGTATGCCAATAAATAGCTTCACACAACCATTAAGCATGAGTGGAAGAAAGGTTTTTGTGTTATTATTCATATTCTCTGAAGAATGGCCAAGAAATCATACATTCTCCCAGGTTATGTAAACTTATGAGCACGACTGTATATGCAGCACTCGTGCTCGGACGTCACGGTGCAGCCTTTTTAAACGTCTAGTGAACAAACAAACTGTCACCTGTTCGCCAGGTATCTGGAGTACACCTTGGACCCGGCGAGGATCCGCAAGCAGGACGCCATCTCCACCATCGTGTCCATATCCAGGAACAACGTGGGAGCGCCCCTGGCCTGGAACTTTGTCCGAGCGAGATGGAGCGACATTTTCCAGCGGTGAACTCTCACTTCAATCAACTCGTCAAGTATTAGAACTATGACTGTCACTTCTTAGAAGTGCTTTATCAAAAACAGTATACAGTAGCACCTTGCATTCTGGTAGTGATTAGGGCTGGACCGAGTGTATCTGTCCGAAAGCGGATGATATCGACTTGCATTTAAAATCTCCGATACAAGCAACCCTCTTTACTTCTCCGAAATTTGACAGCCAGTTAACATCGAAGTGTCCTCCAATAAACACACAAAGTTGCTCTTTTCTTCTATTTTAGTCATAGGCTTCTAGGAGCTAGCAGCTACACAACAGCTAAGCACACAAGCTCCACATTCGTAATAAGTGTCCTTAATTGAATAATAGCGCAGTCTAAAACATGGCATCCGTCAATATAAACAAGTACCAATTAGTTATAGTTGCATATCACGTACATAATGTCAAGACTAGGTCCTGGGGTTTAGTTTTTCTAGAAGGCAACGGAAAGTTGGCTCGGTCGAGACGGCAATGAGAGTACATAATTTATTTTTTACACTAATAAAGGACAAAAAAAAAGTACAAACAAAAAGCGCGCACAGTGGCGGAGAAACAACTTGGCTATGAAAACAAATACTTGCACAAAGGCAAAAACTATGAACAACAAAAAACACTAACTGTGGCAATAATAAACAAAACTTACTTGGCATGGACAAAAAGGAGCAGCGTGAACGATGGACATGAAAAAAGAGTCAGAAATGTGCAGAGCATAAATGTGGGGATGTCACCAGAAAGACAAACTGAAAACAATGAACTTAAATACTACAGACATGATTAACGAAAACAGGTGCGTGACTCAAAACGTGAAACAGGTGCGTGACGTGACAGGTGAAAACTAATGGGTTGCTATGGTGACAAACAAGAGTGCACAATGAATCCAAACGTGGAACAGGTGAAACTAATGGGTAACCATGGAAACAAGACAAGGGAGTGAAAAGCCAGAAACTAAAGAGTCCAATAACTAAACAAAACAAAACATGATTACACAGACATGACACATAATAAGTCTACAAGGCAGAAGTATACTCGAAAGTACTCAGTAACAAACGTGTCTGCACCATTCAACTCACTGCTTCATGCCCTTATTTTTAATTTAAAATGTGACTCCACATCACTGCTTATCCATTGTAATCATCTTTTCTTTTCTCTTTGTTGTTTTTTTATCCAATTTGATTTTATTGTTGTGATTTTGTACGGTGTCCTTGAGTGCCCAGAAAGGCGCCTTATAATCAAAATGTATTATTATTATTATTATTAGGGCCCGCCATGGCCCATTGCAAAAGGACTCCCACAGGGAGTCCTTATGCAATGGGACATAAGGACCTATTGTTATTCTAAGGTTTTATTATTATTCTTTATTCTTTCTTTATTCTTCCGCAGCTTTGCGCACTACTTTCACCCCCTTAACATGCTTCAAAACTCACCAAATTTGCCGCACACATAAAAAAACGCGAACAAAACTCTTTGGTAAAAATACCAAACCCCAAAACTCAAAATTGCGCTCTAGCGCCCCCTACCTAGTAAACTTGTTCTAACTCCCCGTACGAATGTCGTAGAGACATGAAACAAAAACCTCTATGTAGGTCTCACTTAGACTTAAATTTTTTTAATTTATTTTCTCGGGCAAAAATCTACAGGAAGTTTGCTATTCCCCCTTCAACACTAAATTTTAGTCAAATCAGTCTCTTTTGCCTCTTTCAGCTGTAATTGCACCCCCTTAACATGCTTCAAAACTCACCAAACTGAACGCACACATCAGGACTGGCAAAAACTGTGATCTAATGAAAAAACCTAACCCCAAATTCAAAATTTGCGCTCTACAGAATTTTTTTAATAAAACGGAGAAATAACTGCTTCTCGGAAGAAAATAATTACAAAACTGCCTGTAACTCCCACTGGGAAGGTCAGAGAGACATGAAACAAATACCTCAATGTAGGTCTCACTTAGACCTACATTTCATAAATTGACAACCCCCAGCAAAAATCTACAGGAAGTTTGTTATTCCCCCTTCAAAACAAAATTTTTGTACAAACCGGTCACCTTCCTTCAAAATCTATCTCCTCTGAGCGCGTTTGTCGTTTCGCCTTCAAATTAACACAGGAGAGAGATACAACCCTTGTGATTAAAAGTATAGATGGGATTTGTAATACCTGCTCCGGTTTTGATTTTATGACCCTTCAAAGACCCGCTGCGCTGATGCTCCTGCGGTGCTGTTTTTTAAAGATGGCTGCTTAAAAGCAGGAAGCACTAACGTGCCCACACAATGCAGACAAGGTAGGTACACTAGACAAAAGTCTTGGGACACTTCAGACTAAAAGTAGACAAAAGTATTGGGACACTTAGGACTAGCACCTGCCAAATACGCGGGCCCGAACAACGCTGCTTGCAGCTTTAATTATTATTATTATTATTATCAAAAGCAAAATATGTCGTAAGATGAGTGTTTTTCATACCTCCCGTTATCCGTGTAATTTTACTTTATCAAACCTTTTCTAACATTCCACTCTAGTGGTAGCGAGGGTGTATTTTGTAGCGTCCCGAAAGAGTTAATGCTGCAAAGGGTGGACTACGAGATATAATGACTGATGAACACCTTCGTTGGATAATGAAGGTTGCCTCAGCTCAAAGCCTGAGCCCCGACATTAATGAAATAGCATCCAAGAAAAGATGGCAGGTATCTGTGTTAATTCGGCCACCCTCAGTGTAACCTGTATCACTTTTGATCAAGTATGCATTGCATTCACGTGTGTATGCGTACAGAAGCCGCGCATATCTTGTGACTGGGCCGACACGTTGTTAGAATGGATGAGAAGCTGACGTGACGACAGCTCGTAGAGGACGTTAAATTAGAACAGTGCCTTTAAGGCACGCCCCCAAGACTGTGGTCCGGGTGGACTACGAGATATAATGACTAATGAACATCTTCGTTGGATAATGAAGGTTGCCTCAGCTCAAAGCCTGAGCCCCGACATTAATGAACTAGCATCCAAGAAAAGATGGCAGGTATCTGGCTTGGGCACATCAGATTAGATCAGTGTGTTGCAAACTGAGCAGTTTAAAGTCCTGAATGGTTGGTTTATTCATTGTTATTTTATTTTCAAATGTATTAGCCTGTGGAAAAAGTTAATGTTGATATTTACCTCAGAAGGCTGCAAATAGAAAAGGGGCATTCAATTTTTATTTAAATTGTATTTGATATGCCATTGATATTTTTTATTATTATTATTATTTGAAACTCGACTTTGCATGTCACTATAAAGTTATATAAGCCTTGCTTGTTCAATATTCAATGCAAAACCTGTTTGGGTCCCTATTAAAAGGTTAATTTGTTCAACCTTGGCCCGCGGCTTTGTTCAGTTTTACATTTTGGCCCACTCTGTGTTTGAGTTTGACACCCCTGGTTTAACCACTACGCCACTGAGTAGTAAGTCAAATATTTTAATAGCAAAAGCCTGTTCACAACCTTCAAAACATGTTTTTTTTTTTAAACATTAGACATGAAAAAAACACCCACATACACTCCAATATAACAATAACACTGCCTGAGGCTCAGCCAATCAGTGGCCACGATACTGAACAGCGTGATCTGATTGGTTTTGGCCAATACTACGTTAGTATTGATATTTCTACTTCATTTAGCCATGTTTATGCTTGAAAATCATGAACTGATGGCAAAAATATGTAGAGTATGTTTTAAAAATACCTGCAGTAGACTTTAAAGCGCGATGTGTTGAAGTACGACTGAATTCAAAATATTGTAAATAAAACGTCCTAACATATTGGTATCCACCACCTCTCTGTCTTCATGTGTTCAGATATGGCAAAGGATCCTTTTCCATGTCCAACCTGATCAGCGGCATCGCCATGCGCTTCACCACAGAGTTTGAGCTGCAGGAGGTACGTGACAGCAAACATCAGCCGACTAATAAACACTTTTATGTGTCTGAAACACTCAATGACCCAGTAGACACACACTGATACAGAAGGTAAGGTTGTACAGAACTCAACACCAGTGAAGTTGGCACGTTGTGTAAATGGTAAATAAAAACAGAATACAATGATTTCCAAATCCTTTTCAACTTATATTCAATTGAATAGACTGCAAAGACAAGATATGAGAAACTTAATTTTTTTTTGTTGCAAATAATCATTAACTTTGAATTTAATGGCAGCAACACATTGCAAAAAAAGTTGGCACAGGGGCATTTTTACCACTGTGTTACATGGCCTTTCCTTTTAACAACACTCAGTAAACGTTTGGGAACCGAGACTAATTTTTGAAGCTTTTCAGGTGGAATTCTTTCCCATTCTTGCTTGATGTACAGCTTAAGTTGTGGTATTTTAGGCTTCATAATGCGCCACACATTTTCAATGGGAGACAGGTCTGGACTACAGGCAGGCTAGTCTAGTACCCGCACTCTTTTACTATGAAGCCACGCTGTTGTAACACGTGGCTTGGCATTGTCTTGCTGAAATAAGCAGGGGCGTCCATGATAACGTTGCTTGGATGGCAACATATGTTGCTCTAAAACCTGCACATTAATGGTGCCTTCACAGATGTGTAAGTTACCCATGTCTTGGCCACTAATACACCCCCATACCATCACAGATGCTGGCTTTTGAACTTTGCGCCGAGAACAATCCGGATGGTTCTTTTCCTCTTTGGTCCATAGGAGACGACGTCCGGTTTCCAAAAACAATATGAAATGTGGACTCGTCTGACCACAGGACACTTTTCCACTTTGCATCAGTCCATCTTAGATGAGCTCGGGGCCAGTGAAGCGTTTCTGGGTGTTGTTGATAAATGGCTTTGGCTTTGCATAGTAGAGCAGGGGCGCCGCTAGGGATTTTGGGCCCCATGAAAATAATCTTTACAGGGCCCCCAACCCTGTAAAGATTATTTTCATGGGGCCCAAAATCCCTAGCGGCGCCCCTGCTCTACAGGGCCCCCAACCTCCTCTCTGAGCTGCCACCTTAACGTGGTAGAGGAGTTTGCGTGTCCCAATGATCCTAGGAGCTATGTTGTCCGTGGGCTTCCATGCCCCCTGGTAGGGTCTCCCAAGACAAACAGGTCCTAGGTGAGGGATCAGACAAAGAGCAGCTCGAAGACTTCTATGGAAATGCAAGAACCGAGACTCAGATTTCCCTCGCCCGGACGCGGGTCACCGGGGCCCCCCTCCGGAGCCAGGCCCGGAGTTGGGGCACGATGGCGAGCGCCTGGTGGCCGGGCCTGTCCCCATGGGGCCCGGCCGGGCACAGCCCGAAGAGGCAACGTGGGTCCCCCCTCCAATGGGCTCACCACCCATAGCAGGGGCCATAGAGGTCGGGTGCAATGTGAGCTGGGCGGTAGCCGAAGGCAGGGCACTTGGCGGTCCGATCCTCGGCTACAGAAGCTAGCTCTTGGGACGTGGAACGTCACCTCGCTGGGGGGGAAGGAGCCTGAGCTAGTGCGCGAGGTAGAGAAGTTCCGGTTGGATATAGTCGGACTCACCTCGACGCACAGCAAGGGCTCTGGAACCAGTTCTCTCGAGAGGGGCTGGACTCTCTTCCACTCTGGCGTTGCCAGCAGTGAGAGGCGACGGGCTGGGGTGGCAATTCTTGTTGCCCCCCCGGCTCAGAGCCTGCATGTTGGAGTTCAACCCGGTGGACGAGAGGGTAGCTTCCCTCCGCCTTCGGGTGGGGGGACGGGTCCTGACTGTTGTTTGCGCTTACGCGCCAAACAGCAGCTCAGAGTACCCACCCTTTTTGGATTCACTCGAGGGAGTACTTGAGAGTGCTCCCCCGGGTGATTCCCTCGTTCTACTGGGGGACTTCAACGCTCATATTGGCAACGACAGTGAAACCTGGAGAGGCGTGATTGGGAAGAATGGCCGCCCGGATCTGAACCCAAGTGGTGTTTTGTTATTGGACTTTTGTGCCCGTCACGGATTGTCCATAACGAACACCATGTTCAAGCATAAGGGTGCCCATATGTGCACTTGGCACCAGGACACCCTAGGCCGCAGTTCTATGATCGACTTTGTAGTTGTGTCATCGGATTTGCGGCCTCATGTTTTGGACACTCGGGTGAAGAGAGGGGCGGAGCTTTCTACCGATCACCACCTGGTGGTGAGTTGGCTGCGATGGTGGGGGAGGATGCCGGACAGACCTGGCAGGCCCAAACGCATTGTGAGGGTTTGCTGGGAACGTCTGGCAGAGTCTCCTGTCAGAGAGAGTTTCAATTCCCACCTCCGGAAGAACTTTGAACATGTCACGAGGGAGGTGCTGGACATTGAGTCCGAGTGGACCATGTTCCGCACCTCTATTTTCGAGGCGGCTGATTGGATCTGTGGCCGCAAGGTAGTTGGTGCCTGTCGTGGCGGTAATCCTAAAACCCGTTGGTGGACACCGGCGGTGAGGGATGCCGTCAAGCTGAAGAAGGAGTCCTATCGGGTTCTTTTGGCTCATGGGACTCCTGAGGCAGCGGACAGGTACCGACAGGCCAAGCGGTGTGCGGCTTCAGCGGTCGCGGAAGCAAAAACTCGGACATGGGAGGAGTTCGGGGAAGCCATGGAAAACGACTTCCGGACGGCTTCGAAGCGATTCTGGACCACCATCCGCCGCCTCAGGAAGGGGAAGCAGTGCACTACCAACACCGTGTATGGTGCGGATGGTGTTCTGCTGACCTCGACTGCGGAAGTTGTGGATCGGTGGAGGGAATACTTCGAAGACCTCCTCAATCCCACCAACACGTCTTCCTATGAGGAAGCAGTGCCTGGGGAATTTGTGGTGGGCTCTCCTATTTCTGGGGCTGAGGTTGCTGAGGTAGTTAAAAAGCTCCTCGGTGGCAAGGCCCCGGGGGTGGATGAGATCCGCCCGGAGTTCCTTAAGGCTCTGGATGCTGTAGGGCTGTCTTGGTTGACAAGACTCTGCAGCATCGCGTGGACATCGGGGGCAGTACCTCTGGATTGGCAGACCGGGGTGGTGGTTCCTCTCTTTAAAAAGGGGAACCGGAGGGTGTGTTCTAACTATCGTGGGATCACACTCCTCAGCCTTCCCGGTAAGGTCTATTCAGGTGTACTGGAGAGGAGGCTACGCCGGATAGTCGAACCTCGGATTCAGGAGGAACAGTGTGGTTTTCGTCCTGGTCGTGGAACTGTGGACCAGCTCTATACTCTCGGCAGGGTCCTTGAGGGTGCATGGGAGTTTGCCCAACCAGTCTACATGTGCTTTGTGGACTTGGAGAAGGCATTCGACCGTGTCCCTCGGGAAGTCCTGTGGGGAGTGCTCAGAGAGTATGGGGTTTCGGACTGTCTGATTGTGGCGGTCCGCTCCCTGTATGATCAGTGTCAGAGCTTGGTTCGCATTGCCGGCAGTAAGTCGGACACGTTTCCGGTGAGGGTTGGACTCCGCCAAGGCTGCCCTTTGTCACCGATTCTGTTCATAACTTTTATGGACAGAATTTCTAGGCGCAGTCAAGGCGTTGAGGGGATCCGGTTTGGTGGCTGCAGGATTAGGTCTCTGCTTTTTGCAGATGATTTGGTCCTGATGGCTTCATCTGGCCAGGATCTTCAGCTCTCACTGGATTGGTTCGCAGCCGAGTGTGAAGCGACTGGGATGAGAATCAGCACCTCCAAGTCCGAGTCCATGGTTCTCGCCCGGAAAAGGGTGGAGTGCCATCTCCGGGTTGGGGAGGAGATCTTGCCCCAAGTGGAGGAGTTCAAGTACCTCGGAGTCTTGTTCACGAGTGAGGGAAGAGTGGATGGTGAGATCGACAGGCGGATCGGTGCGGCGTCTTCAGTAATGCGGACGCTGTATCGATCCGTTGTGGTGAAGAAGGAGCTGAGCCGGAAGGCAAAGCTCTCAATTTACCGGTCGATCTACGTTCCCATCCTCACCTATGGTCATGAGCTTTGGGTTATGACCAAAAGGACAAGATCACGGGTACAAGCGGCCGAAATGAGTTTCCTTCACCGGGTGGCGGGGCTCTCCCTTAGAGATAGGGTGAGAAGCTCTGCCATCCGGGGGGAGCTCAAAGTAAAGCCGCTGCTCCTCCACATCGAGAGGAGCCAGATGAGGTGGTTCGGGCATCTGGTCAGGATGCCACCCGAGCGCCTCCCTAAGGAGGTGTTTAGGGCATGTCCGACCGGTAGGAGGCCACGAGGAAGACCCAGGACACGTTGGGAAGACTATGTCTCCCGGCTGGCCTGGGAACGCCTCGGGATCCCCCGGGAGGAACTGGACGAGGTGGCTGGGGAGAGGGAAGTCTGGGCTTCCCTGCTTAGGCTGCTGCCCCCGCGACCCGACCTCGGATAAGCGGAAGAAGATGGATGGATGGATGGATGGGCCCCCAACACAGTGTCATTATTTTTTCTGTATTATAATTTCATCATCTTTAGGGGCCTCTCTGGGCCCCGTCCATCATGGGCCCCTAGAATCCGTCTCCTTTACCCCCCCTTTTCGGTGCCCCTGTAGTAGAGTTTTAACTTGCACTTGCAGATGTTGCGACGAACTGTAGTTACTGACAGTGGTTTTCTGAAGTGTTCCTGAGCCCATGTGGTGATATCCTTTACACACTGATGTCACTTTTTGATGGAGTACCACCTGAGAGATCGAAGGTCCGTAATATCATCGCTTACGTGCAGTGGTTTCTCTAGATTCTCTGAACCTTTTGATGATATTACGGACCGTAGATGGTGAAATACCTAAATTCCTTGCAATAGCTGGTTGAGAAATGTTGTGGGACGGCGTGGCGAAGTTGGTAGAGTGGCCGTGCCAGCAATCGGAGGGTTGCTGGTTACTGGGGTTCAATCCCCACCTTCTACCATCCGAGTCACGTCCGTTGTGTCCTTGGGCAAGACACTTCACCCTTTGCTCCTGATGGCTGCTGGTTAGCGCCTTGCATGGCATCAGTGTGTGAATGGGTGAATGTGGAAATACTGTCAAAGCGCTTTGAGTACCTTGAAGGTAGAAAAGCGCTATACAAGTATAACCCATTTATCATTTATCATTATCATTCTTAAACTGTTGGACAATTTGTGTTAGAATAATTATGTGTAAGTTATCACACAACTCTTATGCTGAAAGGCCATTGCTATAGTTATTAGCTATTGTGCTCAAGTTGTACTTTTCTATCTGTGCAAGGACAAAACTTGTTATCAGTCACGGCATATGAGGGGTTGCCTCGCCGCAGATATTTTGTTTGTCCGAGCCCACTAACAGCCAAGGACTTCAAGGAAGTTAAAGAAAATAAGACGACAGCACACATACGAAGCAGAGACAAGGCAATCACAAGGCCCCAGCACATTCCGTCACGTATTGTGCGTACTGGAAGCTGCTTTGCATGAAATGTGTGGCCACTCCTTTTTAGAGGCGGCCTCAGTGATGTAACCAGGCACCTCCCACATAAATAGAGGAGCACGTGGGCTGGACTTTAGAGTGTAGGTAGAGTAAGGCCCAAAATGTCTCCTAATTGAGCTAAATTTAACTCTGTCTCTGCATGATTCCTTGCTTCTTGTCTGTTTAATAGTTGTCATCAGTGTTTGAACCTGACAATTTGCTCACAAAGTGGTGACCCTCGCCCCGTCCTTGTTTGTGAATGACTGAGCATTTCATGGAAGCTGCTTTTATACCCAATCATGGCACCCACCTGTTCCCAATCAGCCTGTTCACCTGTGGATGTTCCAAATAAGTGTTTGATGAGCATTCCTCAACTTTCTCGAAACATGTTGCAGGCATCAAATTCCAAATGAGCTAGTATTTGCAAAAAATAACAAAGTTTACCAGTTCAAATGTCAAATATCTTGTCTTTGCAGTCTATTCAATTGAATATAAGTTGAAAAGGATTTGCAAATCATTGTATTCTGGTTTTATTTACCGTTTACACAACTTGCCAACTTCACTGGTTTTTAACACTATCATCTTTTAGTGCAGTGTTTTTCAACCACTGTGCCGCGGCACACTAGTGTGCCGTGAGATACAGTCTGGTGTGCCGTGGGAGATTATCTAATTTCACCGATTTGGGGTAAAAAATATTTTTTGCAAATCAGTAATTATAGTCTGTAAATGATGTGTTGTTGTTAAGTGTTGGTGCTGTCTAGAGCTTGGCAGAGTAACCGTGTAATACTCTTCCATATCAGTAGGTGGCAGCAGGTAGCTAATTGCTTTGTAGATACCATACCATACCATACCAACTTTATTTATAAAGCCCTTTAAAGACGAGCACAGTTGAAAAACAAAGGGCTGTACACCACAAAGAAATGAAGGCAAAGGACAGACTAAAAAATAACGTTTAAAACAGAAATAAAAATACACATTTAAAAAGCAAATATAAATTACCCTAAGAACAGTTTGTTAAATAAAAACAGTTTAAAAGTTAAAAACAGTTCAAAAAGTTAAAAGCTAAAAACAGTTCAAAGTCTCATGCTGGGTTAAAAGCCAGTGAATAAAAATGGGTTTTAAGAAGGGTCTTAAAAACAGCCAAAGAAGAGGGAGATCGTTCCAGACTTTGGGACCCGCAACAGAGAAAGCCCTGTCGGAAACAGCGGGAGGCAGCGTGCAGGTAAAAGGGTGTCTAATGCTTAAACCAAAAATAAACAAAAGGTGAGTGCCCCTAAGAAAAGGCATTGAAGCTTAGGGAAGGCTATGCAAAACAAAACTAAAACTGAACTGGCTACAAAGTAAACAAAAACAGAATGCTGGACGACAGCAAAGACTTACTGTGGAGCAAAGATGGCGTCCACAATGTACGTCCGAACATGACATGGCAATCGACAATGTCCCCACGAAGAAGGATAAAAACAAAGTAGATGCGGGAAATATCGCTCAAAGGAAGACTTGAAACTGCTCCAGGAAAATACCAAAAAAAGAGGAAAAGCCACCAAAATTGGAGCGCAAGACAAGAACTAAAACACTACACACAGGAAAACAGCAAAAAACTCCAAATAAGTCACGGCGTGATGTGACAGTACACCTACTTTGAGACAAGAGCTATATTGATGCATGCTTGGTTATGGTTTAAATTCAAATCCAACAATTGCGACGACTTTTTTACTGTCAACTAAGTTTCGTTGTGCCTCTGGATTTTGTCAACACAAAAAATGTGCCTTCGCTCAAAAAAGGTTGAAAATCACTGTTTTAGTGCATTCTTCACTCACGGTTTAAGTGAGGGACGAGGCAAAAAGTAGCCTCAGACCCACCACTCCATCATGATGTACCGGCCCCTGCTGTAGTGCGAGCGTTGACCTTGTGTGCCCTTCTCGTGAAAACAGCTGCAGCGCTTCAGAGAAGACAACCTCCACATCGGCTTCGGCTCGGCCAAGCTGGCCCTGCAGCAGACCATCGAGAGGATCTCGGCCAACATCAAGTGGGTGACGGAGAACAAAGCCCGCGTGCTGGCCTGGTTCTCTGAGCAGTCCACATGAGAGCGGCACAAATAACTCTCTTCATTATTAGTATTTCAATAATCATCACCAGGATGTGTCGGCGGCCGTGACCAGTGACTTTTTAATCGGTGTTCTAACTAGCGTGTGTCCCTACAGCCGATCAGGATATACGTTTTGACGTCATGAAAGGGGAGGAAAAACAAGCTTCGCTACACATCTTAAAATAAACCCAGAGCTCTGCCAACTGTCACTCGGCATGGGACCTGAGAGATGTAAGTTGGTCTTTTCCTTTCTTCAGTGAATATGCTAAAATGTAGTAACTTTTTAATATTACGTTATATGTGATACAAAATGTTTTTAAAACGTTGGACAAGTGCAGAGTTATGTGGTATTTGTAAATATGTGGATATAGTGCATAATTGTGCTTTTTTGGAGACAACTTATTAGCACTAAAGCTACAGTAGAGAACAGTTGTTACTAAAAGTCTACATGACAGCATCAAGGGTACTTTTTGTACTACACTTCAGTATATTATACAGTACTAGTGAACACACTAAAGTAAAGGTATTAGCCAAAAAGTAGTGTAATATACAGTACTGATACAAAGAGTACACAATAAAATGGGTTATTTGAATGAGCATGTTTTAAAAAAACAAAACAAAAAAAACAATCAAAAATATGTCAAGTGTATTTTTCTACTTAGTTTTTCATTTGTTTTTATTGGCAGCAGTGCTCATTTTTTGGTAAAACACAAATATAATATACAGTACTGATAAAAACACTACACTATAATACACAGTACTTGTGAAAACACTACAATATAATGTATACATACTGATAAAAACACTACAGTACCATTAAATATAAAAAGACTGCTGTATAATATACAATATCATATAATATAAAATATGATACTGGAAAAAACACCACATTACAATATAAAGGTAAAAACTACAAAACACTAAAGTATGATATAAAGTTCAATATACAGTACTGATTAAAAAAAGACTACATTATAATATACTGGTAAAAAAGACAAAACACCACAGTATGATATGAAATATATACTGGTAAACACATTACAATTATAATGTATTGGTAAAATATAAAAAAATAAAAAATACAGTAAAATATACAATAACTGATAAAACACTACTGTATGATATAAAATACAATAACTGGTAAAAAAAAAAAAAAAAGTACAATGAAATTAACTACTAGCATACTTGCCAACCCTCCCGGATTTTCCGGGAGACTCCCGAAATTCAGCGCCTCTCCCAAAAAAACCCCAGGACAAATTTTCTCCCTAAAATCTCCTGAAATTCAGGCGGACCTGAGTGACTGTCGACAGCCTGTTTTCACGTCCGCTTTCCCCACAATATAAACAGCGTTCCTGCCCAATCACGTTATAACTGTAGAATGATGGAGGGCGAGTTCTTGGTTTCTTATGTGGGTTTATTGTTAGGCAGTTTCATTAACGTCCTCCCAGCGCGGTAACAACACACAACAACAACAGTCACGTTTTCGTCTACCGTAAAGCAGTTCGTCTGCCGTAAACAGCAATGTTGTGACACTCTTAAACAGGACAATACGGCCATCTAGTGCACATGCATATGTGACAATAACATCTAGGGCTTTTAGAGAGTGCAGTGCACAACTGCGCACACAACAAGGAGACGAAGCAGAATGCATCATCAGAGAGGGTGTTCAGCATGGTTAGAAATATAGTGACAGAGAACAAAACAAGGATGGACAATTCAACCCTTAACTCAACAATGAGTAGATGAGTGTTATGTGTGTGTATGTGTAAATAAATGAACACTGAAATTCAAGTATTTCTCATATATATATATATATGTATATATATATAGCTAGAATTCACTGAAAGTAAAGTATTTCTTATATATATATATATATATGAAATACTTGACTCCTCCCCTCTTAACCACGCCCCCTCCCCCCACCTCCCGAAATTGGAGGTCTCAAGGTTGGCAAGTATGACTACCGGTACTAGTAAAAACTGAAAAACACCACAGTATAACGTATAATAACTGGTAAAAACAAACAAAAACAACTACAGTATAATGTACTGGTAGTAAAAACTGAAGAACACCACAGTATAACATAACTGGTAAAAAACAAAACTACAGTATTGTTAGTAACAACTGCAAAACATATAAAATGGAGGGAAAACATTTTAAAAACTACAGTATAATGTAAAGTACAATAGTAATGATAAAAGAGTACAGTACAAAATGTGCTTTAAATGTGCTGAGGATGCAAAGAGGCCTTCAAAGCACTGCTCCTTAGAAAATGAACTCAGTCAGTCTTAGGTGAGTTATGCTGCGTTCAAACAAACTGGGGAATTGGATTAATGTTCCCAACTCATAAGGTTTGATGTAAAGTGTTCCACTGAAGCGTATGTGCAACAATTTCAGCCTCATCACAATGCTGGTAAAACTCCAAATAAATCTGCAGCATTAAGTTGAATATTCTTTATTAGTGTTTTGAATAAACCACGTGGTGCCATTGAAGTGGTTAGTGTTGTATCCACTGAGGCCATCTTGTGGAAAAAGTTAGTATTGCACACACCTTACATTTATTCAGGCTATGAACATGCGATTTATTACTTGTAACCTGCCTGGATATTAAACAGGGGTCGCAACTTCACTAACGAGAGCACTAAAACTCGAGCCAATGGTTGTTAGCTCGTTGCCCAGCACGACTCTTTAGGCGTAAGAGAGTGAGGACCCGACTAGCATCCACTACACTGTTTTAATGTCAACTCGGAATGGGCCAAAGAACGCACTTGTACAATGACACTCCTGTGCTACCCAGCGGTCACAGGTGGTACTGCACCAAAGGTGGGGCCCAAACGACTCCAAAGTGGCCTGAAACTACGGTGGATGAGAAAGGTCACTGCAATTGTGAACGCCACAACAGAATTAATAACAAAACACAAGTGCAAAAGCTACAATAATGCAAACACCACAACACTACTTTAAGCTACAATATATATTAAAAAATATACATATTATATATGTGTATGTACATGTATATACAAATAAACACACATATATATACTCTCTATATATATATATATATATATATATACACACACATATGTATGTGTGTGTGTGTATATACACACACACAAACACACACATATATATGTGTGTATATACACACATATATATATATATACACACATACATATATGTGTATATACATACATATTAGTGTGTATATATATATATATATATATATATATATATATATATATATATACATACATATAGTATATATACATATATATGTATACAAATCTATATTTATATGTGTGTATATATACACAAATACATACTGTATGTATGTATATACAAATACATATGTATATATATATATATATATATATATGATATGCTCATAGTTTTCTGGTGAGCTCTTGTGGTTATGGGGCGCGATTACACCAAAACTGTCTTGTCTTGTTTTTTAATTGGCAAGAATGAAATGTATTAGTTTTTTGTGGAAAAAGCATTTTAATATACCCCAGGATTAGTCTGTTAACAAATAACAGTCATAATGGAAGTCAATGGGGCTAAAAGAGATGTTAAGAGAAAGTGTGTATACTTTATTTTCATATCTATTCTAACATTGCAATCAAAAACACAATGCATTTTTATAACTTAAATAAACTTGTAAGAAATTTGCTGGTGAAATTGTAATTCCCATTTTGGGCTCGAAGTGTGCACAAGGGTTTAGTTAGTGTCTTTATATTGTTGTAACCCTTTGGTTACAACCCCTTGGGTCATTATATTTTTATTTTTACTTTATTTGACAAAGAATGTTTCCTAATTAATATCGATAAATAAGCAAGATTTATTTTCAATACTGACGTAAATGGGAAATTGATGGTCGCCCCACCCCTTATTTTAGCCTAATGTGTTTTTAGCTGCAAAGAATACTGAGGCCTCATTTGTACTTAATATTTTCTTTAATATTACTTCAAATTCAGGCTAAAAGTGTTTTAATTTTATTTGAACCTAATCCTTTGGCCTTACGTGTACCTAATATTTTGGCCTTACGTGTACCTAATATTTTGGCCTTACGTGTACCTAATATTTTGGCTTTACGTGTACCTAATATTTTGGCCTTACGTGTACCTAATTTTAGTGGAAGGTCTAGCCTCTATGCCTCCGCTGTCTCGGTGGTAAATGAGGCCCAGCTAAAACCAGGGTCTAAAACTACTGAAGAATCAGCCCTTGGACCTATTTAAGACTGGCTAACTAAAAACCTGGAACATTCGCATCCCGTACTAGGAGGGCCATAACCAATGGGCAGGAGAATTATGCATACTAATAGTCCAAATGTAGATCAAATCAGCTGCAAATAAAAAATGTGGCCTTGAGAGTACTTCCCCTTTGCAGAGTACGATGCTTCTGACAAACGGTCCGGTTCTCAGGATTGTGGTCCTTCTAAAGACGGCGGTGCTTGCTGAGTCCATCGGCACACTGAAAGAGAAGCAAAGAGCAGAGACAGGCACATAGCGGAATTATTGTGGACCCAGCTGGTGCGCTTACCACACGGCTGATGTGCATACATTTCAATAGGTCATGAATATTTATTTTAACTATGTTGGCGAGGAAGATGAGCTGTAATTTATTCAACACCAAAGTTCTGTTGGGTTCTTGTAGGAAGCCCAACCACGGTGCTCTTAGGTCTGTCAACAGACACCAGTCGCATTACCTGGAGGGACTAGAACTTTCTGCGTCATTAAAACCGGCAATTAGAACCAAGATAAGAGTCCATGTAGACCCAACCTAGCCGCACCTAATTATAATTATATAATAATAATATACTGTGTAGGTTCTAAACTGGTACAACATTGGTTTTAAAGGTGCTAGACTGGTTCTATACCCATTGTGTATTCTTGAACCTGTGCTTTGAGGTAAACTTGCTTTGGTCCAATAAAGTGCTCCTTGAGAAACAAGTCCTGCAACAGAACAGTCTAGAGCGTTCCGTCGGTCGCTTGTGCAAATCATGAGGTAGCCGAGGTCAAGGTGATCTCATCTGAGAGGTAGCTGAGGTCAGAGGTTCTCCAAAGTGTCGGACTTTCTGGGTTTCTGGTTGACATCAGAGCGTAGGTAGTTGAGGTAGTTCATGTCAAAGGTCATGTCCCTGCGCCTTTTAGTCGCCATCCGAGTTGTCTTCAAGTCAACTTTGGCTCTTTTTTTTGCTGCTGCCGACTCGTCCTTTTTATCTCTCTGTGACTCGTCCTTTTTAACATTTGATGACTCGTCCTTTTTAACTTGTGGTGACTTGTTGTTGTGGTCTGGTTTGATGTGGCTTTGGTGTTCCAGTTCTGGACCGATCTGGTTCCTTCGAAAGAAGTGCCGGATTGTTTTGCACCAGTTTTTTTTGGACTGCTGCCGTGGACATAGACCCGGGGAACCGAGACCTTGTGTCGGCGGATCAGGTCTGCTGTTGGTCTGACAAAGGTTCTGCAACCAGGTCTTCAGCTTGACATGCGGAACAGGTTCATCTGTCCTTTTTTTAGTCCTGAAAAGTTGACAGAACTTTTGCCGCCAGTTCTTTGGGTTGGTGATAAGACCCACGTCAGGTTTAGGGTCAGTGGGGTCCTTGTGGAAGTAATTGGCTGGGCAGAATTTCATCTTGTCAAAGCTGTCCGCCACACTGAAACAACACAGTCAAAAATGGAGACATTCCCTGCCTAGAATTAATTCTGGTCTTCAGGTTCTATCAAAAGTTCTGGATCTTGTTGGACTCACTATAAGCTGCTGTTCCGGTGCTCACTCAGGTGGCTCATGGTCAGGAAGGGGTGCTTAAGAGCCTCCTCAGGGGTGATCCTCCGCTCAGGGTCCATATGGAGAAGACACGTGAGGAGGTCCACAAAGGCCTTACGGTCCTCCAACTCAACGGGCTCGTTCACCTGTGGGTTAAGCTAGAGGAAGTCCCAAACAGTTTGTCATGGTCACATTACATAGTTTAGTGTTTTCTTAACTTCAGCGGACTTACTTTGACCAGGTCGTCCAAACATTTGAAAGACCACGGCAATGCATCAGGACGGACGCCAGTTTTGTCGTGGTACTCCTTCTCCGTCTGCAGCGGAGACGAACACAACTCACGTCAGTCATGGAGCTTCCTCGAAGACAAATGTCCAGAAGACCGTACCATCAGTCGCCACTTCGGGTGATCGCCGTCAATGTCTCTGTTGCTCCTCTTGAAATATTTGTGAGTGTTTTTGCTGGCGCTAAGGAGATGGTCAGGAATACGTCCTACGACCTCGACCATGCTGCGCAGCTGTAGAGACAAGTCCACAAGTAGTGCACACATCAAGTCTTCACGGATCGTAGGTGATGTCGACTGACCATGTTGTAGTTGGAGTTAGCCAAGAAGAGGTAGTTGCCGAGGTACAAGAAGGACAGGACGCAGCCCAGAGACCACATGTCGATGGCTTCGGCGAAGGGAAGACCCAGAGCGACTTCGGGTGCCCTGTTGACAGCAGAGTCATGTGACTTGATGACTGGAGGTAACAAAAAGGGGATCTGTTCTACAGACCTGTTGCCCATGGGCTGCAGGGCCACGCCGTAACTGAGCGGCGCTTCCGAAGTGGTGATGGACAAGCCGAAGTCGATGAGCTTGACCCTGAAGGGCTGAATTGCATGGTTGACTAGCATGATGTTGTCCGACTTCAGGTCTGTGTGGATCACGCCGATGCTCTTAAGAGCATCAAAGGCCGTCAGCAGCTGGAGAAGTGTCAAAGATTTGACTGACGCGCTATTCTTAACTAAGGACCTTTTAATGTGTGTGTTCTACCTGCTGGGCAACGGGTCGGATGTCGTTGGGCGAGAAGGTCTTCCAGCGTTTGTCGTAGACCATGCTGAACAAGCTGGTGTCCAGCAGCTCAAAGACCAGACAAGGGTGTCCATTGAAGGTAAACGTCTCGATAAACTCCACGATGCTCTTCTTTTCCGGGTCCAGCACGCTCACGATCTCCTGCATGTCGATCTGTATACAGCAGACCGCATCACATGTTCTACAGGTTCTACCTTTCACTGAGACCACCAAAGACGCTTGGACGCACCAACCTCATTTTCAAATAAGGCGTAGTTTTTGTGGACTTTCAGGGCCATGTTCTTTGCCGTCCCCAAGTTGCTACATCTGAAGACGTGGCTGCTGGTTCCTCGATCCAAAAGTTTCTGGATGTGGTAGAAACTTGTGTTGCTCTTCACGATGGAACCTTCCATCTCAGCCAGACCGTGGGTTTCCGTTTGGGACGAACACCCTGAAGTATATGGAGAGAAGGCAGACTGTGGGATGGTCAGTGGGGGGGATCATACCATCAACATGCCAACATGCATGATGAACAACCCTATGCAGCAAAGTCCAGGGACTAGAAACACAGGATGGAAACTAATGTAAAAACTAGCACTACATCCTAGTGGGGAACATAGACCAGCGGATAGAACCTAACTTGGGTAGGGACTAAAACTACGTCCTAGTGAGAGGAACATAGGCCAGTGGATAGTACCTAGCTTTGGTAGGGACTAAAACTATGTCCTAGAGAGAGCAACATGGGCCTTGGATAGAACCTAGCTTGAGTAGGGACTAAAATTACATCCTAGGGAGAGGAACATAGACCAGTATATAGACCTAACTTAGGTTGAGACTAGTACTACGTCCTAGAGAGAGGTACATAGACCAGTGGATAGACCTAACTTAGGTTAGGACTAGAACTACGTCCTAGAGAGAGGAACATAGGCCAGTGGATAGAACCTAGCTTTGGTAGGGACTAACACTACGTCCTAGAGAGGGCAACATAGGCCTTGGATAGAACCTAGCTTGAGTAGGGACTAAAACTACATCCTAGAGAGAGAAACATAGACCAGTGGATAGACCTAACTTAGGTTAGGACTAGAACTACGTCCTAGAGAGAGGAACATAGACCAGTGGATAGAACCTAACTTGGGTTGGGACTAGAACTACGTCCTAGATAGTGGAATATAGGCCAGTGGATAGAACCTAGTTTTGGTAGGGACTAAAACTACGTCCTAGAGAGGGCAACATAGGCCTTGGATAGAACCTAGCTTGAGTAGGGACTAAAACTACATCCTAGAGAGAGGAACATAGACCAGTGGATAGAACCTAACTTGGGTAGGGACTACAATTACGTCCCAGTGAGAGGAACATAGGCCAAGGGATAGTACCTAGCTTTGGTAGGGACTAAAACTACGTCGTAGAAAGAGGAACATAGGCCAGTGGATATAACCTAGCTTGGGTAGGGACTAAAACTACATCCTAGAGAGAAGAACATAGACCAGTGGAGAGAACCTAACTTAGGTTAGGAATAGAACTACGTCCTAGAGAGAGGAACATAGACCAGTGGATAGAACCTAACTTGGGTTGGGACTAGAACTACGTCCTAGATAGTGGAATATAGGCCAGTGGATAGAACCTAGCTTTGGCAGGGACTAAAACTACATCCTAGAGAGGGCAACATAGGCCTTGGGTAGAACCTAGCTTGAGTAGGGACTAAAACTACATCCTAGAGAGAAGAACATAGGCCAGTGGATAGAACCTAGCTTTGGTAGGGACTAAAACTATGTCCTAGAGAGGGCAACATAGGCCTTGGATAAAACCTAGCTTGAGTAGGGACTAAAACTACATCCTAGGGAGAGGAACATAGACCAGTGGATAGAACCTAACTTGGGTAGGGACTAGAACTACGCCCCAGTGAGAGGAACATAGGCCAGTGGACAGAACCTAGCTTGGAGACTAGACTAATTCCAAACAAAATAACTTAATCCAGTGGATAGATCCTACTCGTGGGCCTAAGGCAAAGTGGAGATGTATCAAGAATGAACTGAATGTGGAAATGTGCGGCGCCTCACCCCAACTTCACGCTACGTACGCACATTTCTACACGCTGTGGATACTTTGGCGACACACAGAGGTGATGCTGGGTAACTACAGCTGTAACAATCACTCCTCAGACTGACTGATGAGCACATCAGAGACATGAACAATTAACACCTCTCGTGTGTGCAATTACACAAACTCTAATGGTGCACTGCGAAGAGACGGTGTTTAAGGAGACTTGGAGACCTGAACTAAGTCCACATGATAGAACTTACACCAAAGGACAAAAGCCAGGACTAGCCTTGAAGCCAGAAAAAAAAACCCAAGTCCAGACGAGTATTAAATCCATATTAAGAATCTAGTCCAGTGGATTGAACCTAAACCGGAGACTAAACCTTGGTACACATGATAGAACATAGACTAGAAGACATTACCTAACCTGGAGACTAAACTTAAAAACCCAGCTAGGACTAGAAAAATTCCACTTTAAGAACCTAGACCAATGGATAGAACTCCAGTGGAAACTAGAACCATGTTCACAGGATAGTACCGAGACTGAAGATCTAACTTGGAGACGAGTACTTAGTCCACACTATACAACTTAGACTAGAGCAGTGGTTCTCAAACTTTATTTTACCAAGTACCTCCTTAGCAAACACTTGATTCTCCAAGTACCACCATAATGACCAACGTTAAAATACAGTAGCATAGTAGGCCTCAGTATTCATAAAAACAAGGCAGAGGTTTTATTTTACATTTTTGGCCACAGTTTGAACAGTAACACTGTGTTTGAATATAAGAAAATAAAACACTGTACTTAATTATTTGCCGTACCACTAGATGGTTTGAGAATTACTGGACTAGACGACAGAACCTAACCTGGAGACTAGTTTTGAGTCCAGAGAAAACTTACAAAACCCAAAACCAGTGAAGTTGGCACTTTGTGTAAATGGTAAATAAAAACAGAATACAATGATTTGCAAATCCTTTTCAACTTATATTCAATTAAATAGACTGCAAAGACAAGATACTTAACTTTCAAAATTTTTGCAAATATTAGCTCATTTGGAATTTGATGCCTGCAACATGTTTCAAAAAAGCTGGCACAAGTGGCAAAAAAGACTGCAAAAGTTGAGGAATGCTCATCAAACACTTATTTGGAACATCCCACAGGTGAACAGGCTAATTGGGAACAGGTGGGTGCCATGATTGGGTATAAAAGCAGCTTTCATGAAATGCTTAGTCATTCACAAACAAGAATGGGGCGAGCGTCACCACTTTGTCAACAAATGCATGAGGCAATTGTCCAACAGTTCAAGAAAAACATTTCCCAACAAGCTATTGCAAGGGATTTAGGAATTTCACTATCTACGGTCCGTAATATCCTCAAAAGGTTCAGAGAATCTGGAGAAATCACTGCACGTAAGCGATGATATTATTATCAGGCAACACTGCATCAAAAAGCGACATCAGTGTGTAAAGGATATCACCACATGGGCTCAGGAACACTTCAGAAAACCACTGTCAGTAACTACAGTTGGTCGCTACATCTGTAAGTGCAAGTTAAAACTCTGCGATGCAAAGCCATTTATCAACAACACCCAGAAACGCTTCGCTGGGCCCGAGCTCATGCAAAGTGGAAAAGTGTTCCGTGGTCTGACGAGTCCACATTTCAAATTGTTTTTGGAAACTGTGGATGTCGTGACCTGTGGACCAAAGAGGAAAAGAACCATCCGGATTGTTCTAGGCGCAAAGTTGAAAAGCCAGCATCTGTGATGGTATGGGGGTGTATTAGTGCTCAAGGCATGGGTAACTTACACATCTGTGAAGGCACCATTAATGCTGAAAGGTACATACAGGTTTTGGAGCAACATATGTTGCCATCCAAGCAACGTTATCATGGACGCCCCTGCTTATTTCAGCGAGACAATGCCAAACCACGTGTTACATCAACGTGGCTTCATAGTAAAAGAGTGCGGGTACTAGACTGGCCTGTCTGTAGTCCAGACCTGTCTCCCATTGAAAATGTGTGACGCATTATGAAGCATAAAAGTTCCCAAACGTTTACTGAGTGTTGTTAAAAGGAAATGCCATGTAACACAGTGGTAAAAATGCCCCTGTGCCAACTTTTTTGCAATGTGTTGCTGCCATTAAATGATTATTTGCACAAAAAAAAATAAGTTTCTCAGTTCGAACATTAAATATTTTGTCTTTGCAGTCTATTCAATTGAATATAAATTGAAAAGGATTTGCAAATCATTGTATTCTGTTTTTATTTACAAATTACACAACATGCCAACTTCACTGGTTTTGGGGTTTTGTAAACAAGTGGCTATAACCTAGCCCAGAACGAGAGTAATCCAGCCGGCATTTTACCACATTCTTCACGGGAACTCCAACCCTGGCCGTTCATATTGAGAGGCAAGCGTGTTGACCACTGGACTAAAAGCCCTCACTCTCGAAGTTGCCGAGGAGTGAGGTTTTCCAACGTACATCTGGCGCAGCTGGCCCCCGTTAGACCAGAACCGCAGTCGTTTGTCATTAAGAACCAAGTCCGGTGGCTCAACCCTAACCTGGAAACCAGAACCATGTTCAGAGGATAGTACGTAGACTACAACCACTTAGACCTGTGTACAGTATGTAACCCTGTCCAAAGATTAAAAACGAAGAACCCAGACCAGTGGACAGAACCTAACATGGGACCTAGACCCAAGTCTATTTTAGAAGAGACGACAGGGTTTAAACCTGGAGACAAGGACTAAGTCCATAAAAAAGAAATTAATCCAGAAGTGGTCCCAGAGCTCGCTCCTAGTGAAATAAGAGCTGGGATGGTGGCGACGACCTTTAACCCCACGGGTGGTTACCTGGGTCATCTGTGGCCAGGCGTGAGGCGGTCAGGCGGGTGCAGACATGTCCAGTCAGCCAACATGTGCTCCAGCTGCTGACATGAACACAGAAAAGCTGTCAGTCCTCTCAACAATTCTTTGTAAGACCACCATGGAAAAAGTTGCCCTTGTTTCTCGCCCGAATCATCAAAGTTGGGTGATGTCATCAAGGTGCACGAGTGGCATCATTGTCCACTGATGACGCCCAGGTTGAATTATGTCATCCCGCTCCGCCCAGGAGGTGGATGACATCAGCTGACACCTGCTCCTCGCTACAACCGCACAAACATGGAAAACTAACTTTCAAAACGTTTTCATCAATTTTCTTTCCAGACTTCATCGTAACGCCACGACCACGGACTACAAACTTGATATGTATTTTAGTTTTAGTCACATTTTAGTCGACTACAAAACCCAAAACCAGTGAAGTTGGCACGTTGTGTAAATGGTAAATAAAAACAGAATACAATGATTTGCTAATCCTTTCCAACTTGGAATAGACTTCAAAGACAAGATATTTAAGTACAGAAAAGTTGGATCCTCACAAATCCTTGCTAAGAGAGCACAGCTTGTAGGTTTCAATGTGCACAACTGAATAGCTTAGTTCAGTGGTTCTTAACCTGGGTTCGATTGAACCCTAGGGGTTCGGTGAGTCGGCCTCGGGGGTTCGGCGGAGGTCAAAATAAAAACTTCTCCCTATCGGCGTATTACGGATACGGCAACAGCAGAAGTCAGACTGATTTGCAGGTGTGTAATTTGTTGTGAGTTTATGCACTGTGTTGGTTTTGTTGTTTGAACAAGGTGATGTTCATGCACGGTTCATTTTGTGCACCAGTAAAAAAACATGGTAACACTTTAGTATGGGGAACATATTCACCATTAATTAGTTGCTTATTAACATGCAAATTAGTAACATATTGGCTCTTAACTAGTCATTAAGTACTTATTAATGCCTTATTCGGCATGACCCTGACCCTAACCCTAACCAAATAACTCTAAATTAAGTCTTTATTACTTAGAATATGTTCCCCTAGTGTCCAAATAACTCTAAATTAAGTCTTTGTTACTTAGAATATGTTCTCCTAGTGTCCAAATACTGTAACTCTAAATTAAGTATTTGTTTCTTAGAATGTTTCCCGATTGTCCAAATAACTCTAAATTTAGTCTTTGTTACTTAGAATATGTTTCCCGAGTGTCCAAATAACTCTAAATTAAGTCTTTGTTACTTAGAATATGTTCCCCGAGTGTCCAAATAACTCTAAATTAAGTCTTTGTTAGTTAGAATATGTTTCCCGAGTGTCCAAATAACTCATAATTTAGTCTTTGTTACTTAGAATATGTTCCCCGAGTGTCCAAATAACTCTAAATTAAGTCTTTGTTACTTAGAATATGTTTCCCGAGTGTCCAAATAACTCATAATTTAGTCTTTGTTACTTAGAATATGTTCCCCAAGTGTCCAAATAACTCTAAATTAAGTCTTTGTTACTTAGAATATGTTCCCCGAGTGTCCAAATAACTAAAAATTTAGTCTTTGTTACTTAGAATAAGTTCCCCTAGTGTCCAAATAACTCCAAATGTAGTCTTTGTTACTTAGAATATGTTCCCCTAGTGTCCAAATAACTCCAAATGTAATCTTTGTTACTTAGAATATGTTCCCCTAGTGTCCACATAACTCTAAATTTAGTCTGTGTTACTTAGAATATGTTCCCCATACTAAAGTGTTAGCAAAAACATATAACTTTGTCTTGAATTTGAAAAAAATATATATTTTAATTTTTCCCTAAAGAAGGGTTCGGTGAATGCGCATATGGAACTGGTGGGGTTCGGTACCTCCAACAAGGTTAAGAACCACTGGCTTAGTTGCTCAGACAGTAATGTGTAATATAAGTTCTGATTGGGGTATGTTTTGTTGCGTCTGACCAGCCTTCCCTCCCAGGGAATTAAAGCCACTTGTCAATCCCAAGTTCTTTAGATGACATATATGCAGAGTAAGAAGGACCATCAAGACAGAATAGAAATATTATCAAGTTTTACTAAAGCTTAAGGAAACCAGCCCACACCAATACATTCATACCGGCTTCTCGAATTGGTCTAACATTCAAACGGAAGAGACAACTTCTTGAATACGAAAACAGCCCCCACCCTGTCCAGAAAGAAATACAGCCTCATTGTTCTAATACAGATAAGACACAAAAGGGGAGTACTCCAACTCCCACATTCCTTCGACTTTCAAGGTAAAGCACACAGTTTACTTGCGGACATAAGATACAAACACAGAAAGAGTACAAATGGAAAAACACTAGATACTCTAAACATGACTATGAATAAAGAAAGAACTCTTAAA
Organism: Nerophis lumbriciformis; assembly: GCF_033978685.3. NCBI lineage: Eukaryota > Metazoa > Chordata > Actinopteri > Syngnathiformes > Syngnathidae > Nerophis > Nerophis lumbriciformis. Next base: position 14,691,203 of record NC_084553.2, on the reverse strand, counting down.
CATATATGCATTCTCCACAGTATTTAACGGGGAAAGACGTTAATGCCTCGTGTTTTCATGTTAGCATTTAAATCGAGCCAGCTGGCACCAGTAAGGCTGCCGTGGCTCGTGAGTTTACAAAAGTGCAGTTATCGGTTTTTAGATCAATTAAATTGAAAATACTAACCGTGTTGTCGCTGTCATTAACGGCTATCCCTACAATACAGTCTTGTTTCCCGCTTGTGATTGGCTAGATTTCTAACTTGTCCCACCCACTTAAAGACGAAATTAAATATGATTGGATTTCTTCTCTGTCACTTATTTTCGTCTAGTTTTTATTCGTCAACTAATTTTGTCATTGTTGTCTTCAACATGCTTTTGTTGTGAATCGTTATCGTCCTATCTTAAATCTGGGATTTTTTGTAGGTACAAAAACGACAGGCTAAAAAACACCTTTTACCCTTTTTCATTTCTGTACTTAGAAAAAAAATGGAGAAAAAATCTGGGATTTTTTCTAAGTACAGAAATGAAAAAGGGTAAAAGGTGTTTTTTAGCCTCTTGTTTTTGTACCTAGAAAAAATCCCAGATTTTTTCTCTGTTTTATTTTTAAGTACAGAAACGAAAAAAGGGGAAAAGGAGGTGTTTTTTTTAGCCTCTCTCGTTTTTGTACTTAGAAAAAAAACAGAGAAAAAATCTGGGATTTTTTCTAAGTACAAAAACGAGAGAGGCTAAAAACCACCTCCTTTTACCCTCTTTCGTTTCTGTACTAGAAAAAAAACAGAAAAAATCTGGGATTTTTTCTAAGTACAAAAATGAGAGAGGCTAAAAAAAACACCTCCTTTTCCCCTTTTTTCGTTTCTGTACTTACAAATAAAATAGAGAAAAAATCTGGGATTTTTTCTAGGTACAAAAACGAGAGAGGCTAAAAAACACCTTTTACCCTTTTTCATTTCTGTACTTAGAAAAAAAATGGAGAAAAAATCTGGGATTTTTTCTAAGTACAAAAACGAGAGAGGCTAAAAAAACAACTCCTTTTACCCTCTTTCGTTTCTGTACTTAGAAATAAAACAGAGAAAAAATCTGGGATTTTTTCTAAGTACAAAAACGAGAGAGGCTAAAAAACACCTTTTACCCTCTTTCATTTCTGTACTTAGAAAAAAAACTGAGAATTTTTTCTAAGTACAAAAACGAGAGAGACTAAAAAACACCTTTTACCCTCTTTAATTTCTGTACTTAGGAAAAAAATGGAGAAAAAATCTGGGATTTTTTCTAATTACAAAAACGAGAGAGGCTAAAAAAACAACTCCTTTTACCCTCTTTCGTTTCTGTACTTAGAAATAAAACAGAGAAAAAATCTGGGATTTTTTCTAAGTACAAAAACCAGAGAGGCTAAAAACCACCTCCTTTTACCCTCTTTCGTTTCTGTACTTAGAAAAAAATCTCATCCAAATCCAATGAGATTTTTTTTTTGGCTGGGATTTTTTCTAAGTACAGAAATGAGACAGGCTTAACTTTTCACCTACTTTTACCTTCTTTTGATTTTGTCGTTTTTTTCCTGGTTATCGTTGACGATAACTAAGACGAACATTTTTAGTCAACAAAAATGAACACTGCTCCTGACAACTTGCGTCCTCTGCAGTGGACAATAGTGTTTTGCATAACAAAACTATTTTTACCGACAAAATAAAACACCCGAAAACAAAAGTCCACTACAGAGGATACAACTTTATTTTTAAGCCGTGAGCCACCACTTGGACACACCTGCTGCAGCTGTATTTACATTTAGTCAGCAGCTTGTATTGTCTTTTCTGTTTTAAAGTACACAAACATACACAACTCCTCATATGCATACAAAAAACACTTTTTTATTGATTCAGTATAATTATTTTTTCTTTGTGCAAAAATCTGAACATTGAATTGAAACATTTGCTCAGTGTGAAAATGACATAAAAATTAAATATCTCAGACTTTTTACATCTTTTGGGTTTCCATTGAAAGACAAATGCAACAATTGGATTGCAAAACATAAAAAAAAACGTGGAAGTCTTCGCCCAGACAGGAAGTGACCTCAACAACATCCATCAGCTATCAAGCTGGTCACCAAATCATACAAAAATATTTTCTCTGGCATTCCTTCTGACGTTTAATAAGTCAAATGTAAACTAACATCTCGTCCGCCATTAAAGTGAATCATTGTCTAAACTTCACAACATTTTACTAAGTCAAACCTGATCTTGGCTTTGTGCTTTGCTAAGAAAACTTCTGGAAGAAGAATTTATTTTCTGGAGTCCACAGACATGAAATGTACTTGCATATAGGAAGTGTACTTGCATATAGGAAATGGACCTTTGAACAGGAAGTGTACTTGCATATAGGAAGTGTACTTGCATATAGGAAATGGACCTTTGAACAGGAAGTGTACTTGCATATATGAAGTGTACTTGCATATAGGAAGTGTACTTGCATATAGGAAGTGTACTTGCATATAGGAAGTGTACTTGCATATAGGAAATTTACCTTTGAACAGGAAGTGTACTTGCATATAGGAAGTGTACTTGCATATAGGAAGTGTACTTGCATATAGGAAATTTACCTTTGAACAGGAAGTGTACTTGCATATAGGAAATGGACCTTTGAACAGGAAGTGTACTTGCATATAGGAAGTGTATTTGCATATAGGAAGTGTACTTGCATATAGGAAATTGACCTTTGAACAGGAAGTGTACTTGCATATAGGAAGTGTACTTACAAACAGGAAGAGTACTGCCATATAGGAAGTGTGCCTACAAACAGGAAGTGTACTTGCAGACAGGAAGTGGGTGTTCAAATGTCAGTCCGTGGACAGGAAGTGGACTCAGTGCTTGCTGGTGGGTTTAAGGAAGCGTTGTGACTTCCGTCTGCTCATGTGGTGTTGTTGTTGTGACATATAAGCATCGGATATGGACGCCATCATTTTCTGTGGGTATCCATGGCAACAGTGTAAGGGAAGGAGTTACGCACTCAGATGTAAACACACGCACTACACACACCTGTGCTGTGTTTGCGTCTCTCAGCTGAACGCCGCGTACAGAATCATGAACGTCTTTTTTGGGAAGTTTCAACTTGTGCTGCTCCTGGAAGACAAATGTTGCATGTTTTTGACAACTTTCATTGTAGTTGTGTAGTGTGCTTCCTTGTTGTTGTGGTTGTGTAGTGTGCTACCTTGTTTTTATTTTATTTAGTTGTGTAGTGTGCTACCTTGTTTTTCATTCATTTTTACTTGTGTAGTGTGCTACCTTGTTTTTATTTTATTTAGTTGTGTAGAGTGCTACTTTGTTTTTATTTTATTTAGTTGTGTAGTGTGCTACCTTATTTTTAAATTAAGTTTTAGTTGTGTAGTGTGCTTCCTTGTTGTTGTAGTTGTGTAGTGTGCTACCTTGTTTTTAATTCATTTTTAGTTGTGTAGTCTGATACCTTGTTTTTATTTTATTTAGTTGTGTAGTGCGCTACCTTATTTTCAACATTTTTTTAGTTGTGTAGTGTGCTACCTTGTTTTTATTTTATTTTTAGTTGTGTGCTAAGTTATTTTTAATCAATTTTAGTTGTGTAGTGTGCTACATTATTTTTAATCAATTTTAGTTGTGTAGTGTGCTACCTTATTTTTATTTAATTGAGTTGTGTAGTGTGCTACCTTATTTTTTTATTTTATTTAGTTGTGTTACCTTGTTTTTATTTTATTTTTAGTTGTGTAGTGTGCTACCTTATTTTTAATTATGTTTTGTTGTGTAGTGTGCTACCTTGTTTTTATTTTATTTTTACTTATGTAGTGTGCTGCCTTGTTTTTAATTCATGTTTAGCTGTATAGTGTTACCTTTTTTTTTTTTTTATTAATTTTAGTTGTGTAGTGTGCTACCTTGTTTTTATTTTATTTAGTTGTGCTGTGTGCTTCCTTGTTGTTGTAGTTGTGTAGTGTGCCACCTTGTTTTTCATTCATTTTTACTTGTGTGGTGTGCTACCTTGTTTTTATTTTATTTTTACTTATGTAGTGTGCTGCCTTGTTTTTAATTCGTAGTTAGTTGTGTAATGTGCTACCTTGTTTTTATTTTATTTAGTTGTGTTGTGTGCTACCTTGTTTTTATTTTATTTTTAGTTGTGTAGTGTGCTACCTTATTTTTGATAATTTTTGTTGTTTAGTGTGCTACCTTGTTTTTATTTCATTTTTAGTTGTGTAGTGTGCTACCTTGTTTTTATTTCATTTTTAGTTGTGTTGTGTGCTACCTTGTTTTTATTTCATTTTTAGTTGTGTAGTGTGCTACCTTGTTTTTATTTCATTTTTAGTTGTGTTGTGTGCTACCTTGTTTTTATTTAATGTTTAGTTGTGTAGTTTGATACCTTGTTTTTATTTTATTTTTAGTTGTGTAGTGTGCTAACTTGTTTTAATTCATTTTTGTTGTGTAGTTTGCTACCTTGTTTTTATTTTATTTAGTTGTGTTGTGTGCTGCCTTGTTTTTATTTTATTTTTAGTTATGTAGTGTGCTGCCTTGTTTTAATTCATGTTTAGTTGTGTAGTGTGCTACCTTGTTTTTAATTCACTTTTCTTGTGCAGTGTGCTACCTTGTTTTTATTTTATTTTTAGTTGTATAATGTGCTAACTTATTTTATTTTTAGTTGTGTAGTGTGCTGCCTTGTTTTTAATTCATGTTTAGTTGTCTTGTGTGCAACCTTGTTTTTATTTTATTTTTAGTTGTGCAATGTGCTACAGTGCTACCATATTTTTAATTCATTTTTCTTGTGTAGTGTGCTACCTTGTTTTTAATTCATGTTTAGTTATGTAGTGTGCTACCTTGTTTTTATTTTATTTAGTTGTGTAGTGTGCTACCTTGTTTTTAATTCATGTTTAGTTGTGTAGTGTGCTACCTTGTTTTTTTATTTTATTTTTAGTTGTGTATTATGTTAAATTGACATTTTATTTTTAGTTGTGTTGTGTGCTTCCTTGTTGTTTTTTTTAAATGTTGTAGTTTTGTACTTAAGTACCTTGTTTTTTTCTCAGTGTTGTACTTGTGTTGTGTGCTACTTCGTAGTTATTGTCAGTGTTGTAGTTGTGTTGTGTGCTACTTTGTAGTTGTATACTTTGTTACCTTTTTAGTGTTTTTTTTTAAGTGTTATAGTTGTGTGCTACCTTATTATTTGTGAGTGTTACAGTTGTGTAGTGTGTAACTTCGTTGTTGTCGTGTAGTGCGTAACCTTGTTGTTGTGTTACAGTTGTGTAGTGCCTAACCTTGCAGTAGATGTTGAGTTGCGTTCCGAGGACAGTGGGAGGAGCGTAGAAGTTGTCAAACAAACACTCCCAGTCTTTGGTGAAGTGACCCACAAAGTCCAGCTCCTTGACACACACAACCCTCCTACACAAGCGACGGCGACAACATGACAACAACGTAGTGGTTGTGTACACATGTGCATTGTGTGTACCTGTTGGTGACGACAATGTTGGTCTTTCTGTGTCCAGGAAACGGACAATAGTCTCGGAAAACCTCTCCTTCCAGCTGCTTGATCTCAGAGCGCTGCGACCGCACGCACACACACACACACACACACACACACACACACACACACACACACACACACACACACACACATATGCGAACACACACACTTGCAAGTTAACTTTCTTGTCCAATGAGGCGTCAGGTGAGTGGACACGCCCACCTGATGCAGGTTTAGTCACATGGAAGTGATGGCTTCTTCAGTTGTGTACTTTTATTAACACACAAGAGATCATGCTGACACACGGTTACACAACGTGGATACACTGCTACAAAAATATCGCTGGGGCAAACTACAGTATGTACAGAAGTGTATACTGTGCACATGTCCATGAAATGACAGTAAGGAAAGCCTGGTCAAGACGATGCAATCACACCAGCTTTAGTCGACTTCGTGCTGCATGTGAGACAAACACACAAGAAGACCAAGAAGAAGAAGAAGAAGAAGAAGAAGAAGAAAGGTGAGAAGTTAGCGTGTTAGTGAAGCATGCTGGGAATTCTCAACAGGAAAAAGCAAACATGGAGAAGTGACGAGACACTCGTGGAGAATTTGGAATTTCACTGAAGTTCATTTGAAGAATTGGAATTACAGGAAGTGGAATTCAGAGAAATTCCTAATAGCAGTGGTTCTCAAACTTGTGTCGCCAAAAACCACCTCAGAAAACACTCCCAAGTACCACCTTAGTGACCAATATTAAAATACAGTCGTGTAGTCGGCCTAAGTATTCATTAAAAACAAGGCAGAGGTTTTACTTAACAAGTATATTTAATATTTTGTCCACTGCAACATTACACACAGTTTGAACAGTAACACTGTGTTTGAATATTTAATTGATTCTTTGGCGTACCACTAGATAGGGGTGTCCAAACATTTTGACTTGAGGGCCGCATTGGGCTTAACATTTTTGGTAGAGGGTCGTAATGTATACAAATATATATATATATATATATATATATATATATATATATATATATATACACACATATAAATACATACAGTATATATATATATATATATATATACACGTATAAATACATACAGTATATATATATATATATATATATGTATAAATATATACAGTATATACAGTATATATATATATATATACATATATATATATACCCACATGGCAGCACGGTGTGACAGGGGTTAGTGCATGTGCCTCACAATATAAAGGTCCTAAGTAGTCCTGGGTTCAATCCCGGGCTCGGGATCTTTCTGTGTGGAGTTTGCATGTTCTCCCCGTGACTGTGTGGGTTCCCTCTGGCTAATCCGGCTTCCACCCACTTCTAAAGACATGCACCTGGGGATAGGTTGATTGGCAACACTAAATTGGCCCTAGTGTGTGAATGTGAGTGTGAATGTTGTCTGTCTATCTGTGTTGGCCTTGCGATGAGATGGCAACTTGTCCAGGGTGTACACCGCCTTCCGCCCGAATGCAGCTGAGATAGGCTCCAGCGACCCCAAAAGGGACAAGCGGTAGAAAATGGATGTATGGATGGATATATACACATATACATATACATATATATATACATATATATATATATATATGTATGTGTGTGTGTGTGTATATATGTATGTTTATATATACGCGTATATACATATATATGCAGATGTATACATATATACACACATATATGTATATGTGTATTTTTGTATACACATTTATTTATATATACACACACACACACACACACACACACACACACACACACACACACACACACGTATTCTACATATTATATTATTATAATGGATTTATAATGAATAAGTAATACCACTGGATATTAAGAGTATGTGAAAGTTTGACTTCTACCTTGTTTACTTCCGGTACAACCACCTTAAAGTTTTGTAATCAATCAGAAATATCAAGCAGCTAAAATGCGCCAAACATGGACAAGTGTGGATAGTGTTTTGCATTTATCCCATCATGCTTTGTAAAATTAAACGACATTTCATCCATTTAAAATGGGTGAAATTTGGTTTCATTTTTTTTATGGTGCAAGAATTTTTTTTGATGATGTCCACAATGTTCAGTGAGCATGTTGTATTATGTGTGAACATGTATGTTGACATTTTGTGTTGATTAGTTGTTTGTTTTTTTTGCACCATGACTCTGGAAGGTTGTTTGCATTGGGTCATATAAGAAAAAGGTTTGCATAATTACAATCAGCTCATAATTAGAGGTCATTGCCCTCAATTCCTAACTTTGGCCACTAATTTGCGACATAATAGTATTGTCAAAATTGTCAGATTACTAAAATGAAGGAAGTCTCCCTGTCGGTAAAATTCCTTAAACTCATGACATCTCCGTGCCAAATTGGATATACTGGCGGGCCGCATTTGGACACCCCTGGACATAATGGAACCTGTGTACCACACAGTTTGAGAATCAATGCCTTATAGCAACATACATCATTTGTTAATTAAATTATTATTAAATCAATTATTTTAAATACTTTACAAACACTAAAATTAAACACACATTCCCTCCAAGTATCGAAATACATTTGGTACCGGTAGCAAAATATTGGTATCGGGACAACCCTAGTCGAGGGTGGAACCCATTATTCATAATCACATTGTTTCTTGTGGAGAACTTTGCTTCACTATACGAACCTTTCGATTCACAAACTTGTTCAAGAAGTAATTAAGTTTGTAAATCGGGGTTCCACTGTATATGGTTGTGACTTCATGTTTGGGCTTTAATTAATGCTCTATGAAAAAAATTGATTTCTTTATAATATTCCTACTTCGTGGAAATTCGTTTTACACAGTCATGCCTGGTACTAATTAACATAATATACGAGGGAAGACTTTAATTAGATAAAGGAAAGCATTCTGGGAAATGAAGTATTTTCTCACCATTTTTATCATTAGTATTATCATCATCGACGTCCCACTGGGGTGAGTTTTTCCTTGCCCTTATGTGGGCTTTGTACCGAGGATGTCGTTGTGGCTTGTGCAGCCCTTTGAGACACTTGTGATTTAGGGCTATATAAATAAACATTGATTGATTGATTGATCATTATCTGCTTTATAAATGTTTTTATTCTTAATCGTCAATAAAAAACATTTGCCTACGTGAGGTTAATAGTATTAATATTTCTATGAAATGTGTCATATATAGAATCTCCTGCAAAGACAAATAGAAGGACGCATGAAGACAAGAGTCAAAGTGTTCCCACCTGAAAAAGGTCAAAGCCTTGTGACTCTGTTAGGTCATAAGGTCGGATGATTCCGTCCTCTCTGATGAGTCGTACTGGACGAAGTTTGGTCACTTCCTCTGTGGACTCCGCCACCCTGCCACACACACACACACACACAAACACACAGAGCTGTAATACAGGTGAATAATGACGAGGCGGCTGACGCGTGGGCATGCTGAGAAGAGGCAGTGCATTGTGGGTACACACGGTGCTGCAGCGTCTCACCTGATGTGACCTCTGCACGACAGCGTGGAACAGTCACGTCAAAAAATACAAAATAAAACAGGTGTGTGAGTCACGTGACCAATCAGGAAGAGCGAGGTTGGCGCGGCGGACCAAAGATGAAAGAATGTGTGTTGAAATCGACTCGTCAAATAGACTCCACCCGCTGAACGCAAGCTATGGCGGCCAAACTACGTGATCAGTCAGCCAATCACCATGGGGAGTACACATGCACGCGCACATGCACAGTATCCACGCTCAGCAGGCTACTGAACAACGCTGCCACAAAGGCTAACAGCGTTTTTATATAGTCGTCATTTCTCTAATTTAGTGTTGTTGTCATGCGTTACGTTTGTCATCATCCACCATAGTTGAAGTCCTGTGTCATGTTTGTAATCATCTGCCATGTTTGTAGTCCTTTATCATGTTTGTAATCATCTGCCATGTTTGTAGTCCTGTGTCATGTCTGTAATAATCTGCCATGTTTGTAGTCCTGTGTCATGTCTGTAATAATCTGCCATGTTTGTAGTCCTGCGCAGTGTTTGTAATCATCGGTCATGTTTGTAGTCCTACGTCGTGTTAGTAATCATCTGCCATATTTGTACTTCTGCTTTGTGTTTGTAATCAGCCACCCTTTTGTAGTCCTATGTCATGTTTGTAATCATCCGCCATGTCTGTAGTCCTGCGTTGTGTTGTAATCATGTACCATGTCTGTAGTCCTGCGTTGTGTTGTAATCATGTACCATGTTTGTAGTCCTGCCTTATGTTTGTAATCAGCTGCCTTTTTATAGTCCTATGTCGTGTTTGTAATCATCTGCTATGTTTGTAGTCCTTTGTCATGTTTGCAATCATCTGCCATGTCTGTAATCATCTGCCATGTTTGTAGTCTTGTGTCATGTCTGTAATAATCTGCAATGTTTGTCGTCATGCGTTGTGTTTGTAATCATTGTAATAATCTGCCATGTTTTTAGTCCTATGCCCGTTGTGTTTGTAATCATCTGCCATATTTGTAGTTCTGCATTATGTTCGTAATCAGCCGCCCTTTTGTAGTCCTACGTCGTGTTTGTAATCATCCGCCATGTTTGTAGTCAGGTACCCTCTTTGTAATCATCTGCCATGTTTGTAGTCCTGCGTTGTTTGTAATCATCTGCCATGTTTGTAGTCCTGCGTTATGTTTGTAATCAGCTGCCCTTTTATAGTCCTATGTTGTGTTTGTAATCATCTGCCATGTTTGTAGTCCTGCGTTGTGTTTGTAATCATCTGCCATGTTTGTAGTCCTGCGTTATGTTTGTAGTCCACTGCCCTTTTATAGTCCTACGTCGTGTTTGTAATCATCCGCCATGTTTGTAGTCCTGCGTTATGTTTGTAAATAGCTGCCCTTTTATAGTCCTATGTCGTGTTTGTAATCATCTGCCATGTTTGTAGTCCTGCGTTGTGTTTGTAATCATCCGCCATGTTCGTAGTCCTGCGTTATGTTTGTAAACAGCTGCCCTTTTATAGTCCTACGTCGTGTTTGTAATCATCCACCATGTTTGTAGTCTTGTACCCTCTTTGTAATGATCTGCCATGTTTGTAGTCCTGCGTTGTTTGTAATCATTTGCCATGTTTGTAGTCCTGCGTTATGTTTGTAATCAACTGCCCTTTTATAGTCCTATGTCGTGTTTGTAATCATCCGCCATGTTTGTAGTCCTGCGTTGTGTTTGTAATCATCCGCCATGTTTGTAGTCCTGCGTAATGTTTGTAAACAGCTGCCCTTTTATAGTCCTATGTCCTGTTTGTAATCATCTGCCATGTTTGTAGTCCTGCATTGTTTGTAATCAGCCTCCATGTTTGTAGTCCTGCGTTGTGTTTGTAATCAGCTGCCCTTTTATAGTCCTATGTCGTGTTTGTAATCAGCCGCCATGTTTGTAGTCCTGCGTTGTGTTTGTAATCATCCGCCATGTTTGTAGTCCTGCGTTATGTTTGTAATCAACTGCCCTTTTATAGTCCAATGTCGTGTTTGTAATCAGCCGCCATGTTTGTAGTCATGCGTTGTGTTTGTAATCAGCTGCCCTTTTGTAGTCCTGTGTCGTGTTTGTAATCGTCCGCCATGTTTGTAGTCCTGCGTTATGTTCGTAATCAGCTGCCCTTTTGTAGTCGTATGTCGTGCTTGTAATCATCCGCCATGTTTGTAGTCCTGCGTTGTTTGTAATCATTGTAAACATATGTCATGTTTGTAGTCCTGCGTCGTGTTTGTAATCATCTGCCATGTTTGTAGTCCTGCGTTATTTTTTTGTAGTCCTACATCGTGTTTGTACACATCCACCATGTATGTAGACCTGTACCCTCTTTGTAATCATCCGCCATGTTTGTAGTCATGTGTTGTGTTTGTAATCAGCCGCCGGATTTGTAGTCCTATGTTGTCTTTGTAATCATCCCCCATCTTTGTAGTCCTGTACCCTCTTTGTAATCATCCACCAGGTTTGTAATCATGTGTCGCGTTTGTAGCCATGTGTCACGTTAGCTCCTTTCTAAGCAGCCACCTTATCGTGATAGAGGAGTTTGCGTGTCCCAATGATCCTAGGATGAGACGTGTGTTGCGTACATAATCCCCTACCGTATTTGTAGTCTTGTGCTGTTTGCAGTGTCATTTTTGTAGCCATGCGGTATGCTTTTTTCATTTTTCCTCATATTTGAAGACAAGTCTCATATTTTTAATCCTTCGCCATATTTGTAGTCCTGTGGTATGTTTGTAATCATCCGACACATTTGTAGTAATTCACAATATGTGTAGTTCTGTGCTATGTTTCCAGTGCTGTGCTATTTTTATAGTCATGTAATATGGTTTTCATTCTCTGCCATATTTGTAGTCTTGTGTCATGCTTCTAAACATCGGCCATATTTGTGGCCCAATGGTATGCTTTCAGTGCTGTGCCATTTCTGTACTGTAGTCTTGTGTCACGTAAGTGATCCTTCGACATATTTGTAGTCCTGCGACATATTTGCAGTGCTGTGCCATGTTTATAGTCTTCTTTCTGCCTCAACATGCACTACTTTCTGTAGGTTTGGTCAACCAACTCAGTATGCAGCAGGGTTAGGGTTGGTTATGCAGGGTTAGGGCCGGTGTGATGTCATGTGATGTGCATAAATTTGTCACACTTGAACATTGTTTTTTCAGGGAGAACTTACCATCAGTCTGCTGCAGCTAACGTCCAGAATGAACAATACTGAATAAGAAAAAGTGTAATACAGTGGAACCCTTTTAGGTCGACAAACATTACAGCCATTGCTTGAACACTATTTGTGACTTTGGCCAGAGACGTGAGGAAAATGCATGCTAATAAAGGATCTTTCAACTTATGGCAGATTGTTTACATCGTTCTCATCAATTTGTGCAAAATTTAATTGGAGGCACTTTGTCAAGTGCAGAAAAGCGAATGAAAGAGAGCTGAGAAGAAGAAAACCTTTGGCTCTATGTCGAAGCAATCAAGAGGAGGGTTCCACTGTACTCGGAACATCATCATGTGTACTCCAGACTAACTTCATTTATAGAGCACATTTAAAACAACAAAGTTGCGCTTTTCCATCAATAAAAGAAAAATACAAACAAAGAAAGGGAATAAAAAAAATACAAATCCCTTTCTAGTAACTCTACATTCAACAGCATAGAGAGGGTCACTGGTATTTAGTGAACATATAGATGGTTTTAAGAAAAAACGGTGACAGTTGAATGTAAGTTAAAAGTGACTTGATGATGACTGCACAGTGTGATGACCACATACACAAAGTTAGCATGTTAAGCTAGCAGGAGCTTAACATGTTAAATACTCACAGCAAAATAAAGTGACACTGGAGCTCGATTACACACGAGCCCCCCAAAAAAAGAGAACATATGAACATTAGTCAGCAGACGAGAAAAAATGCTGACGTGACGTGATGTGGACCATACCTCTGTATGCCCTGGAAGGTGCTGCTGGCCATGTCCACGATGCTGCCCGTGGGTCGGGCAACCACGCCCACCAAACCCTTCCCGATGCCTTTAAAGAACCCAGCCGTGCCCTCCTTCTTGGCCCCTGCACACAGAACCCAGCAATGGGTCAGCTGGAGCCACATCAGCGCCAACGACCAACACCGCGGGTTACCACGTACCCTCCACAGGTTTGGTGACGATGCCTGTCACTCCACTCATGACGCCCTGCACACACACACACACACACCTGTGCTGTAAGTGTACTGCAGTAGTGCAATCACCACACGGGGGAGCTGCACTGCTTCATTCCCACCTTCAGCAGGCCTTTCCCTCCTTTAGCCAGACTCTCGCCAAAGTCTTTCGGGGGGCGATTCATCTCCTCGCGTCGCTTCTGCTGGTATTCTTTGTCCATGGTCATGGCGGCCAGACCTTTTCCCACCGAGCCCGTGATCCTGGACACCACTCCTGCGGCGCCGCCTGCGGGAATGCCAGAGAAACACACGAGCCTCAGATCATCTCAAAATACAAAGAAGAGTCCGTTCCTCTTTGTCTCACCAACAGTGTGGCCCAGCAGGCTGCGGACGCCGATCACGAAACCTTCCGCGAACTCCTCAGGGCCTTGGACCGCCCCCTGACCCAACAGAGATATGACGTGCTCACTCACTATGCGACAAGCGTGTGTGTGTGTGTGTGTCTTACCTGAAAAGGCTCGTAAAAGAAGGCTTCCACACCCTCAGACAGACCTCGGATCAGTCCAAACGGGTTTCCCAGGACATCAAGACCCAGCACCAGAACATACATCTGCTTGAGGAACTGTACCCACAGACATGACACGCCAATCAGACGACAAGAACCCACAGCACTAGACAGGAAGAAGAGAGAAGCAGGACCAAGACCTGTTCACTGTAGTGCCGCACCGCCGCCCACATCAGCTTCTCTCTGCGGTAAAACTGGTACTTGACCTCGAAGAAGGCCAGCCTGTCAGGGGGCAGAACACAGCGGCCATTCACACGTGAGCACAGTGCCGTGCGAAAAGAGGCGTGTTACTTGAAGATGAGGTCGTCCACGTCCGTCAGCGTGGCGCCGATGCTTTTCAAGAGCAGGTTGAGGGATTGAACAACGGCCGCGTCTTGAGCCGAGTCATCTCCGCTTGAGCCCAGGGACAAACTGAGGTGGAGCTGAAGGACGGAGACACACAATTGAAATCGCTTGAAATGAAAAGCAGACTTTCTTCTCAATCTAACATAAATAAACAAAATGTGTAAACAACTGGGATTGACCGATTATGAGCGCTGATATTTGCCATTTTGACTTATATCTTTTTTTTAATGTATTTTTTTTACAACAGAACTACATCGCAGATACAATATACACATATGACAACGGTATTTAAAAAAATTATAATTAGTGAAGTAGACAGTACGGTTGTCCAAAAATGTTGATTTTCGGATTAATCGCAATTCTTATTTGGAACGATTCTTAATCGATTAAAAATAATCTAAAATCAATTTTTTTTATTAGATTTTTTTTTTATCTGTACTGTCCAGCCACTCAGGCAAATCATATTGTTGATTAGGGCTACGAATCTTTGGGTGTCCCACGATTCGATTCAATATCGATTCTTGGGGTCACGATTCGATTATAAATCGATTTTTTCGATTCAACGCGATTCTCGATTCAAAAACAATATTTTTCCTGATTCAAATCAATTCTCTATTCATTCAATACATAGGATTTCAGCAGGATCTACCCCAGTCTGCTGACATGCAAGCAGAGTACAAAAAAGAAGAATTATGAGAAATACTTTCAACCTTATTGAAAATAAGATATTCTTCATCTCAGTATGTTAATAATGACTGAATTAATTAATTAATTACATATTACAAAACTGTTGTATACTAATTCATAGATGTTATTTTATTATATAAAAAGGTCAGTAAATGATTCTATATATTTGTAAACGCTTGAAGTGGGAAAGGGGTAGGATTAAATAAGCTTTGCTTCTTCCTACTCCTTTTCGGGCATGATGTAAAATGAAATGATATGAAATTGTGTGATGTATTATGATGTAAGTGTGTTCATGTTCGAAATAAACTAAAGAAAAAAAAAGAAAGAAAGAGTAGTAGATTTTTGTAAAAAGCTTTTATAATTGTAAAGGACAATGTTTTATCAACTGTTGCAATAATGTAAATTAGTTTTAACTATTAAATGAACCAAAAATATGACTTATTTTATCTTTGTGAACATATTAGACACAATGTGTTGTCAAGCTTATGAGATGCGATGCAAGTGTAAGCCACTGTGACACTATTGTTCTTTTTTTTAATTTTTTTATAAATGTCTAATGATAATGTCAATGAAGGATTTTTAATCACTGTTATGTTGAAATTGTTACTAATATTGATACTGTTGATAATATTCATTTTTGTTTCACTACTTTTGGATTGTTCTGTGTCGTGTTTGTGTCTCCTCTCAATTGCTCTGTTTATTGCTGTTCTGAGTGTTGCTGGGTCGGGTTTGGTTTTGGAATTGGATTGCATTGTTATGGTATTGCTGTGTTATTATTTTGTTGGGTTGATTAATAAAAAAATAAAAAAATAAATAAATTAAAAAAAAAATAAATAAATCGATTTTTGAAAAATGAGAATCGATTTTTTCACACACCCCTATTGTTGATGTAGATGCCCGTATTTGCTGTACATATTTACTTTAGAAAAGAGAAGTGTTGGATATTGTATGGAGGAATGTAGTTAATCATAGAACTGGCAAAGAAAAAAGAAATCCAGATGCGATTCTGAATCGTTATACCCAAGAATCGAATAGGAATTGAGAGGTGCCCAAATATTCACAGCCCTAGTAGACAGTAATAACCACTGCTCTAGCATAAGCCCTTTGGCCCTGCTTGAGAAAAGTAAAATTTGTTTCGCTTAAGAATAAAATGACTCTATTGTCAAGAATTCTCTCCAAAGCTGTTTTGATGTCTAACAGGGCATTTATTTGATTTCTTGTGACAATTCTTCTTCTGGGCCTTGCGATGAGGTGGCGACTTGTCCAGCGTGTACCCCACCTTCTATAAATAAAGTTGATTTGATTTGATTTGATTCCGCCCGATTGTAGCTGAGATAGGCTCCAGCGCCCCCCGCGCCCCTGAAGGGAATAAGCGGTAGACAATGGATGGATGGATGGAAATCTTCTTCTGTCTGTTCATCGGCTTCCTCTCTCCTTCTAATGCAGGGCTGGTCGCCTGCAGTACGTCTCCTCTGCTTACCTGTCTGCTGGGAAATCCAGTTTTTGTCCTTCTTTCTAGGTGTCTTCACGGCCCCGTTTTGTTTGTTTTTGATGGAGTCTGCCCGACAAGCCTATGTCCGCAACACTCGGAGTGTGGGCTCATTAAAGGAGCCTGAGAGTTTCATGTTCCGTGATTCAATCAAATAACGTGACAGAGATGGATGGACATGAAGACCGCAGAAAGGATATCTCTGCCAAAAATCTAAACTTTTTCTAAATATCTTGACAAATAGGAGACTTATTCTAGAAGTAAAGAAGAGCAGGCAGCAGCTCACACATTTTCATACTTTTTGTAACATCCAGGATGAAGTTATGTCAGCCATCTTGAAAAATGTCTCAACTATAATCTAAGTGAATAAACCCAGAATTGTTTTATTTAAATGTTGGCAATATTTCAGGGTTCCTCACAAGGAAACCTTATAACGTATTAAATCCATGAACTGTTATAAAATTGTATAAAATTGAGGATAGTGAGTTATTGGGATGTAGAGAAATCCCATATTTTTACCAATTTTCCCATGAGATTCCCCATATTTTCAAATGCAAATGTTGATGCTACTTTTATAGACACAAGTAATAAAGATGTTTATGGAATCCCCTGATGTTTTTTGCTGCTAAATTAACCACAACATTAGTGCCGCATAAATGTTGCTATCATCCATCCATTTTCTACTGTCCAAGGTTTCCTAAAAAAATAAAACAACTAAAAGCCTTGTCCAGCTGATTGCTGACGTATACTATTAGTTAACTTTTACTGCAAATTAATTTCGGCTGTAAATATCAGTCATCGGCCTTCTTGACCACTTATAATCGATATCTGTATCGTCCCTGAAAAAAACATATGAGTCGATTTCTGGTAAACAAACATAAAACATGTTAGTGTGTGTGTGTGTGTGTGTGTGTGTGTGTGTGTGTGTGTGTGTGTGTGTGTGTGGACCTTGATGGGAGAGATGTGGAAGTGCTCAAAGAAGTTCAGTCCTGACGTGTCACTCAGAGAACTTTCCATCAGTTCAGCCTGCAGCTGCTCCACGTCTTTTTTGATCAGCTGAGTCTGAAACACACCAGTCACATGAGGCCCGTGCGCGTCACATGACACCTGGCGACACGCCCATCGCTACCTCCTGTCCTTCCGCCTGAGGGTCAGCGGCGGGCGTGAACAGAGCCAAGACGGCCGACAGGAAGCCCTGATCGATCTTCACCGCCATCTCCTGGACCAGGGCCATGAAGTACCTAGGCGGTGACACGTGCGTAGTGCTCGTCACTTTGTCGCTATGACGATCGCCCGCGGTTACACACTCACTTGAACTGCATGACGTTGCTGTGCTGGTTGAAGCGCGTGATGACGGACACGTCGATGAAGGGCTTCGGCTCTGTAGAGGCGGAGCTTGGGGTTAGACCACAGGACAGTGACATCACAACAGGAAGTGTTTGGGACGAGTTGACCACCTGAATCCAAGGCAATGGACTTCGGGGGAGGAACCGGGTGGAAGACAATGGGGAAGATGGCGCCCGGCAGCTGGTTGTCCACCTGGACATGCGTGATAACATACATAAAAGTGTGTATGTGCTCACCTGTGTGTGTGTGTGTGTGTGTGTGTGTTTACCTGCAGCCAGTGTAGTTGGGCCCTCAGGCTGCGCTGATGCTGAGACCGTTTGAACTCAACCTGGATCCCAGACAGGAAGTTCCTCCTCACTGGGCAGGAAAAGGGCTTTCGCATCATCATGATGGCGCCACTGAGGTTCACCTAACAAACAGGGACATTTAAACGTTTGAACAATCACTTTCACAGTCTGTGAAAGTGTTGACCTCTGACCTCCACGTTGGTGTCTACTTTGACCCAGCCGCCCTGGGTCTTCGCACTGAGTTGATTCTGGTAGGTTTTCTCCAATAAATTGATGATCTTCTGACTGAATGCCTTCCAACGATTCTTCCTCTTCATCTCCCACACTACACCTGAACTGTAGCACACGCACACACACATATATTATTTTCTCAAGTTCTAAAGGTGTCACAAAATACCAGGTGCGCCGAGTTGGAGTGGACAAAAATGTATCTGTGCTCAACACACACGCCAGGTTAACTTTCGCTTTCATCTCTGCCAAGGCGAGGTTGCAATATGGACAAAAGCTCATGAGGAGGGCAACCATTTTAGAAAATGCGCCAAACTTTAGACGGCTCGGTCCTCTCTCCAGCGCTGGCATTGCCATTGTCTGTACTTAATCTTTGTTAATATAATATAATAGTCACTTCTCATTACTTTAGACAGCTTTAGAATTAAATAGTCTGGGTGGACTTTTCCCCCGTAAAGGGTGGGTCCCAATGAAGGCAACACACAGTAAAGTCACATGTCAGAAATACACATTGATCCTACGTGCAATGGAAGCCAATATACATCGGTGTCTTACACTTATTTACTTATTGTTTTTTTAATACCTAATCAATCACTTACCGTCACGTCGTTATTGATTCAAAAACATTGATTAAAAAAACACACTGATATGGTTTGTCAATTAAATGTCATATTGTATTATTAATATTATTATTGTCCGAGGGGTAAGTGTGATTAGAGTTACTAGCATCCTGCCAAAAAGATACAACAAAAACAATGCAGCACTTGGATGTTTTATCATCTAGTTGTATTATCGTGAGAATATGTTTACATATTTGTAATCTCAGGGCATTCAATCGATCGCAACTGGACGGTTTGGTTTGTCTTAGAAGACGTTTCGCCACTCATCCGAGTAGGCTTCATCAGTTCGTGCTCATAGACTTAGATTGGTCACATCTAGTCTTAGACTTAGATTGGTCAAATCTAGTCTTAAACTTAGATTGGTCCATCAGTGTGTGAATGTGTGTGTGCGAATGGGTGAATGTGGAAAATAGTGTTAAAGCGCTTTGAGTTTCTTAAAAAAAAAAAAAGGTAGAAAAGCGCTATACAAGTACGAACCATTTACCATTTACATCTACTCTTAGACTTAGATTGGTCACATCTAGTCTTAGACTTAAAGTAGTCAGATCTGGTTTTAGACTTAGATTAGTTAAATCTGGTCTTAGACTTAGATTGGTCACATCTAGTCTTAGACTTAGATTGGTCACATCTAGTCTTAGACTTAGATTAGTCACATCTAGTCTTAGACTTAGATTGGTCCATCAGTGTGTGAATGTGTGTGTGCGAATGGGTGAATGTGGAAAATAGTGTCAAAGCGCTTTGAGTTCCTTAAAAAAAAAAAAAAAAAAAGGTAGAAAAGCGCAAGTACGACTCATTTACCATTTTCATCTAGTCTTAGACTTAGATTGGTCACATCTAGTCTTAGACTTAGATTAGTCACATCTGGTCTTAGACTTAGTTTAGTCACATCTGGTCTTAGACTTAGATTGGTCACATCTAGTCTTAGACTTAGATTAGTCACATTTGGACTTAGACTTAGTTTAGTCACATCTGGTCTTAGACTTAGATTGGTCACATCTAGTCTTAGACTTAGATTGGTCACATCTAGTCTTAGACTTAGATTGGTCACATCTAGTCTTAGACTTAGATTGGTCACATCTATCTTAGACTTAGATTGGTCACATCTAGTATTAGACTTAGATTAGTCACATGTAGTCTTAGACTTAGATTGGTCACATCTAGTCTTAGACTTAGATTAGTCACATCTAGTCTGAGACTTAGATTGGTCACATCTAGTCTGAAACTTAGGTTGGTCAGATCTAGTCTTAGACTTAGGTTGGTCACATCTAGTCTTAGACTTAGATTGGTCACATCTAGTCTTAGACTTAGATTGGTCACATCTAGTCTTAGACTTAGATTGGTCACATCTAGTCTTAGATTTAGATTAGTCACATCTAGTCTTAGACTTAGATTGGTCCATCAGTGTGTGAATGTGTGTGTGCGAATGGGTGAATGTGGAAAATAATGTCAAAGCGCTTTGAGTTCCTTAAAAAAAAAAAAAGGTAGAAAAGCGCTATACAAGTACGACCCATTTACCATTTACATCTAGTCTTAGACTTAGATTGGTCACATCTAGTCTTAGACTTAGATTAGTCACATCTGGTCTTAGACTTAGATTGGTCACATCTAGTCTTAGACTTAGATTGGTCACATCTAGTCTTAGACTTAGATTAGTCACATCTAGTCTTAGACTTAGATTGGTCCATCAGTGTGTGAATGTGTGTGTGCGAATGGGTGAATGTGGAAAATAGTGTCAAAGCGCTTTGAGTTCCTTAAAAAAAAAAAAGGTAGAAAAGCGCTATACAAGTACGACCCATTTACCATTTACATCTAGTCTTAGACTTAGATTGGTCACATCTAGTCTTAGACTTAGATTAGTCACATCTGGTCTTAGACTTAGATTGGTCACATCTAGTCTTAGACTTAGATTGGTCACATCTAGTCTTACACTTAAATTAGTCACATCTAGTCTTAGCCTTAGATTGGTCCATCAGTGTGTGAATGTGTGAATGTGTGTGTGCGAATGGGTGAATGTGGAAAATAGTGTCAAAGCGTTTTGAGTTCCTTAAAAGAAAAAAAAGGTAGAAAAGCGCTATACAAGTACGACCCATTTACCATTTACATCTAGTTTTAGACTTAGATTGGTCACATCTAGTCTTAGACTTAAATTAGTCACATCTGGTTTTAGACTTAGATTAGTCACATCTGGTCTTAGACTTAGATTGGTCACATCTAGTCTTAGACTTAGATTGGTCACATCTAGTCTTAGACTTAGATTAGTCACATCTAGTCTTAGACTTAGATTAGTCACATCTAGTCTTAGACTTAGATTGGTCCATCAGTGTGTGAATGTGTGTGTGAGAATGGGTGAATGTGGAAAATAGTGTCAAAGCGCTTTGAGTTCCTTAAAAAAAAAAAAAAAAAAAAAAAAAAAAAAAAAAAAAAAAAAAAAAAAAAAAGGTAGAAAAGCGCAAGTACGACTCATTTACCATTTTCATCTAGTCTTAGACTTAGATTGGTTACATCTAGTCTTAGACTTAGATTAGTCACTTCTGGTCTTAGACTTAGTTTAGTCACATCTGGTCTTAGACTTAGATTGGTCACATCTAGTCTTAGACTTAGATTGGTCACATCTAGTCTTAGACTGGTCACATCTAGTCTTAGACTTAGATTGGTCACATCTATCTTAGACTTAGATTGGTCACATCTAGTCTTAGACTTAGATTGGTCACATCTAGTCTTAGACTGGTCACATCTAGTCTTAGACTTAGATTGGTCACATCTAGTCTTAGACTTAGATTGGTCACATCTAGTCTTAGACTTAGATTGGTCACATCTAGTCTTAGACTTAGATTGGTCACATCTAGTCTGAAACTTAGGTTGGTCACATCTAGTCTAGCGGCTGGTGCCAAAACCCCAAATACTATACTGTACTCCAAAAACCATTAGGGTGTGCCTGGGCAAGGATGGTTTCGCCCCATCGTAGTGAGAAAAACAATTGCTTTGATGCAAACAAGACAATCCTAACTGTCAAAGCCAACGACAGTCGTTGAAGTGTAATTTCCCCTCGTTAGCATTAAAGAAATTGTGTGGCAGAACGATCGCTGTGGGTCGACTACTACCAGCCCAAAAATGTCAGAATCATCCACGTTATTGTTCCATTCAGTTGTAAACAAATGGCATTCTGGTTACAGACATTTCTAACTCCTGTTATTTGTTGGAGGCTAAATTGCAGTCTTTTCGGAATGGTTGAAAGGACAATGTTGTATGTGGGAGAGAGGTGGTGTCGCACACCTCGCCCTTTGTTCAGGGATAGTTTTTCAACCTTTACATAGATGGCTTCCCTCACTCCTCTTTAGTACCAAGCGTCCTCCCTGTCCAGAATCTGTAAATTTGTGTTCTCAAAGGAGTGCTGTTTCTCCCTGAGGTGCAAGTAGACAACTGAGTCTTTGCCTGAATATTTTTGCCCGTCTATGCTGTGCCATGCGTAGGCTTAGTGGTTGTTTTGTTAACATATTTGCATCTAAATATATAGTTTTTATTTTATTTTGTTATTTTTATTATCATATATATATTTATTATTTTATTTGCAATGTTTCTGTTGCTTGTTTTGATTGTACTAGTTGTATTTTAACCATGAGAAGCACTTTGTGAGCTCTCTCTGTGAGAAGTGCGATATAAATAAAATTGACTTACTAACATATCTAGTTACACATAATTATATTGCATAATTACTGTAAGTTTACAAGAAATTGCGCAGATCCAATATACATGTCCTCAATGCTGTTTAGCTCCATTTTAAACACCTAATCAAAAATAAGGCAGCTCTTTGTCACATACAAGTATTTCCTCGATACAAACATGTGTTTATCTTACCACAGCCTCCATTAGTGTAGAACGTGTCAGGGCTCTGTGCGTAAAGTTACTCTTATCAGTTTTGTTTGTTTTTTTGTAGTTCACTAGTGCACAAAATACGTTCCTAATAAATGTTAACTTGTGATGTGTTTTGATAGCCCTTAAAAAGTAGGTAGTTGAACCTCTAAAATTCAAAGCTTTGATGCATTTGTGAACAGCTAAAATTATGCACCAAGCAAACTATAACCTGCTACCTAAGAATGTACAACAATTCTTCCCAACAAAAGAGGAGAAATATACCAACAGTTAAAACCTTTAGTATATTACTATGTGGAAATTAATTATGGAATGGATTAAGCAAAGAAGTCAAACAATGTACTAATATGATCCAGTTTAGACAGCTGTTTAAACTAAAAGGGTTTGCAAAGTTCTGTACAAGGAAGAAGAATAATGATAAATGTTTAGAACTTTATTGAAAATTAGATATTATTCCTCTCATTATGTGAATCATAACTGACTTAAATACTTATTAAGATAGCTGTTGTCTCTAGAATTCAGTGACGTAAATTGTTTTACAAAATGAGAACAGGAAGTGAATATGTGTTAGTAATTACTAATTGGAAAAAGGGGTAGGAGGATTAAATAAGCTTTGCTTCTTCCTACTCCTACTCCGGACATGTTTCAAGAGAAATGAAAAAAATCTAATATGTGATGTATCATATTGTAATTGTATACATGTTCGAAATAAACTTAAACCATAACGATATTAAATAAAACAAATCCTAATATTTCCATGGTGTTAATAGCAGCATAACATGTGTAAAAAACACACAAATACGATACCTGGGAATGCCGATGTAGGCGACTTCCTGTCTGCTGGCATTGTTGACCAGAGAGAGGCCAAGGTTTTGGAGTGAGACCTTGATTTCCTGTTCAAACTGTTCCAGTTCTTCGGCCTGTCGAGCTTTGGTCACCACAGCAACATCTTCGGTAAAGAGCAGCACCCGCTGGCGTCCGTCTAAGAAGGACACCCAGTGGACCTGGGACAGGCTGTCGTAGGAGAACTGACCGACCTCGTCCTGTGACAAAGTTCAGAAGATGTCAAACTTGGAGGGTCCCTGAAGTCAAGTGCACTCCAGTGCGTCAGACCTTGAGAAGGTCCGTCTGTCCAGAGTGTTCCATGCAGCTCCAGCTGAGGGTTCGAAGCCCAGCAGGGTCGTCCCAGGCAAAACGTCGAGCCTCGCCGGGTTTCAGCTGATGTACCGCGTCACAACCACTGAGAAAGAAGAGCAGATCTGAGTGTCTTTTCTACTCTAAAGCCGCAGATGTCTCAGTGGAGTCCAAGACATACAGTTAGCATCGGCAGACACAAAGCAGCAGAGATGTGAGCACTGTTTAGAAAAAAGTGGAAAATTAAGAAAAAAAAGAGGAAAATTGAGAGAAAAAGGGGACATTTCTATCAGCACAAAGTGTTGCCATGCAAAACTCGAAAATAACATTTTGAAAATCAAGACTACATTTCCTGCAATTCCTTGTATTCCGTCATGTGACTTCTTCCCGGAATTGAAAAGCAGTGGCTGTCAACCAAGCTAAGATGGCTGTTATACAGCAAGCAGCGCGTAAACTACCTGAGTACAAAACAGGCTTTAATCTTCCTGCAAAAAGCAGATATGAGCAAATATTAAACTATGCAATGGAATAGATCCATATAATTTATTGAAAAAAGATTTGTCAAGTGATATCCAGGATTATACGTTGGTCGCCTTACCAGACATATCTAACGATTGTGCTCCAGACATAATTCTACACAGATGAAAACTTGGAAAAGCAAGGAGGTCTACAACTTCTTTGTGTGTGGCTAGGTCAAGGAAATTGGTATCAAGACTCTCCTGCATCGTTTCTCCTCAGGTAAGGTTGCATTTCATGAAATTGCGCCTACTTACAACTGCCATGTTTGTTGCTGTTGCACGCGTTGTTAACGAGTTGCGTGTTTTTCCCGCCTTTATCAAAATATAACTACAGATGTCAACATTGTGTATGTGCTGAAAGTTTCATTTATGATTGTTGCCTTTGGTAAAATCTTAACTCTTTCAGGTTTTGCTCACATTTGATTTATTTTATTTTGGCTCGCCGAGTTGGTGCTTTTCGAAACACTCGTAGCAAACGTGTTTAAGAAATACAAATAATATCAAGATAATACTTAAATGGGAAATATTAAACGTTAAAAGTATATCAAACAAAACTTTAACGAAGTGCGTTCTTCAACTCTGCTCCCTTGGACTGTAGTGTGAGCTGCTTTTCTAGATGTCGTCTTGTAAAATCTTGCATCATCCGCCCTATTGATAACCTTTCGAAGTCTGAAGAAAGGTTTATCTTTTGAACGATTTGTACAGCTGAAAACAACACAATAATAAGGCATTTTTCATCTAGAAAGGCTAAATGGCACCTAGTACCCATTGAGAACAGCGCGAGCTTGACCACCACACATATTTATTGGGCGGGATGTGAGATGGACGTGGCATCAGTAAAATCCAAGCAATAAGAAGGTTGCATATGACATCACATCTGTTTTTCTTCTTCGCGGCTTAATTCACACGAAGGTCAAGCAGCTTGAGCGTAGCATTAAGTGAGAGTGAGTGTAGAAGTTGAGCAGAAAATGCCGTATTGCTGTTCTGTTCTGTTCTTGGGTGTTCCAGTCAGTCAAACAGAGAGATAGGAAAGAGCTTTCATAGAGTCCCAAAAGAAGTGGTTCATAAAGGTAATGAAGTCAGGGAAAAACCTAAGTGCGTCGAGGGAAATGGCTCTTAAAATTAATCACTTTCATCTTTGTGTGGAACACAATTGGACCATGCTTGTGTCTGCAGTGATCACTTTGTAAAATGTTTGTTTGAACATTTGATTTGTTTGAGAAACTTTCTGTGATGCAATCGAGTTTATTCTCTAGTATATTAGTAGTGTTTGAGAGCACAACTAAACGTAAATAAAAAAAAACAATAGATCACATTAGTTTGTGTTATTTTGTGGTTGCTATGCCTAAATATAACTAACTACAAAGACCTGCTTGCGCAAATAAACTAACTTCATGTTAAGTCCTAATAATAAATATCATGATTGTTGGTCCAATCCACCGTATTTTCATTGACCATTTTCATAACAGAAACTAAAAGCTTAGTTGTTGTTGGTATGCAGGAAAGCCAAGTGCTTTATTGGACACGGATGACCACATTATAGCGTCTTTGGTGATATTTGTTAGCATCAAGAAAATATCCTTAATACTTTTATTAAACTAGATGAATACATCTCTCATAGACTCAACAGCTTGATATCGCTAACAAACGTTGCTGAACAACAGGGAGATATACAGCTAAACAATGAGACAAAATACGAACTTCACAGCATAAAAACAACTGCAGACATGAATTGTAGATGAGACTAATATTTGTAGCAGGAAATCAACTGCAAACAAACGTTTCCTTTTTCTCATTAGCGTCACGATCACAGCAGCTCGGTACATCATTTTCTCACATTATGATAATTGAAAATGTAAAGCAAAATTCTATAACCTGCATGCAAAAACCTCAGAAAATGTTCCCCATTTGGCAACTCTAACATGTAGCCACGCTCCCTTGGGTAACATATTTTCGGTGACCTCTGTTTACTATCCGTCACGTCAAAAATACACCTTCCTGCTGGCTACTAATACTCTAGAACCTATGTGTCAAAGTCAAGGCCCGCGGGATGGATCTATGGCCCCTGAGATGATATTTGATTAGTATTAGAACCAGGCCCGCAGGCCACAGCCGCCTGCTGCTGCACGCACCAATACTCCATCAGTGTTGGCGCTAGGAATTTTCAAAATCAAGTCATAAAAATGGGGTCCCACAGTAAATTTTAGGGGGGTCCCAGTTTTTTGTAACCGTTTTGAAAACAAATGATAAATGTATGCATTATCCTGTTATATCTTACATTCTATATTGTGTTTTGGAAAAAGGTTGTCATAAACGTTACTTAATTCATAAAAAAAAAAAATGTTATGCATATGTAAATGTATTCAGTTATAAACATTCATTCACTTTCTGTTTCTTCTTTACTTCATGGATTTAAACTTTACCGCTGCCGGTATTTTTTTCTATATTTTTATTGTATAATTTTAAGAATGTGTTTGTTCTATTTTTGGCCAAAGTAAGACAAAGAAAACAATCTGAAGTTGTCTTTATTTTTTAGTTTTAATGCCATGATTTTAATATCCTGACCCGCTCTGCACAGATTTTCCTCTATGCGGCCCCTGAGCTAAAATGACTTTGACACCCCTGCTCTAGAACTACAACTGGTTGGGAACTAACAATGTTTGGATTGTAATTATCCAAATATGATTAGCAAAGTGGATAACCGGCATCAACGTTGTGGCTCGGAGAGCGAAACGAAGGAGATAACTAGTAAGCTAGCTTGATGGTTAGTAAACTAGCGAGCTTGTTTCCCGTCTTGCAACTCGGTGCTGCATTTTAGACAAGAGAAACAGCGAGCGTTCAACACATTTTGTGTGGATCCTATTTTTATTGATATTTCATTTAAAAAAAGCACAAGTGATATTTCGACGCAAAAAATGTTTTGTTTAAAAATGCGGATTTGCACAATTTTGTGGACATTTCACATGCCTAAAGTGGCAGTGGTAGTGTGAGTGGGAAGCAGATTGACCTCTGACCTCTGTCTGTAGCTGAGGTTGACCCACGGCGTGTGGTTGACCAGCAAGGCGGGCGCCGCTCCTTCGTAGTAATCACTGAAGCTGATGACCGTCGAGTGGTCGGAGATGTTGACGTCCACGATGATACCGCCACACTGCATGAATAAATATTTCCTCATCAGTAAGCTGCCATGTGAATGGTCCAAAAGGAGATACCCACCGTGGCCAGGCACAGCAGCGTGCCGTTGTCCTGGCGATTAAAGAAGAAGAACTTGGAGGCCGACTCGGATCCAACCACGCGCACACACAGTTTCTCCGAGCTGCTATCGGGCCATAGAGGGAGGCACTGCAACGGCGTGACCACAAACTCTCAGCACGCGTGACATGCTCGATGACGCAGGGACACGCAGACAAGATCCTCTCACCTCAGTGGACGAGATGTAGTGCCACCTTGCCGTCGTCGGGCTGGTGACCTCTCCCACCTCCAGCTCATAGGAGGACTTGTTGACAAGGGTGTAGAAGGGACTCATGGTAACGATCTTGGTCAGGTTAAAACTGCTCATCTGGATGCTCACGCCCACCTGTGTTAACGTGTTCGGTGTGGTCAGCTACAGCCGATCAAACAACTAAAGCTGCGAGCATGTAACTCAGGGTTCACGCAGGTAAGCACTTTTTTGGGCAAATCTTCAGAATGAGAGTTTGTCACCATGCCTCGCCCACACACTGAAGCGTACACTGCAAAAACTAAAATCCAAGTAATATTAAATATCTCAAATAAGGGTGATCTTTGCTTATTTTCTGTCTGATAAGATAATTCTTCTCACTAAGCAGATTTTATGTTTAAGTGTTTTACTTGTTTTAAGGGTTTTGGTCCTAAATGATATCAGTAAGATATTATAGCTTGTTGCTGAGATTTTATGACCTATATTGAGTAAAACATGCTTGAAACTAGAATATCAAGTGTTGCAAAGCTGTGTCATCAACACTCACAAGTTTAAAACTACTTTTTTAAAGTAATAATTTCTTATTTCAAGCATGAAAAAAAAAAAATCATGACTTTGACACAATTGTGTCTCATATTAAAACAGATGACAGCCAAATGGACTTTGCTGTTTCATTTTTAATGAAACAATAGAAAATACGTACTCATATAGTAGTACAGTTGTTATTAGTGAGAATATACTTAGTTTAAGGTATTTTTGGGTTCATTGAGGTTAATTTGAGTTGTTTTGGAAAGTCTTGACAAGCCAAATGTTCTTGTTCTATTGGCAGATCATTTTGCTTAGTTTAAATAAAATACCCATAATTTTTATATTTTTTATTCTCGTTTTTGAACACTGACTTTTTGCAGTGTAGGCAATTCAATTTGTCATCACCCATTTGTGGAGTATCTGGGATTTATTTGAAATCATTTGGTCAAAGTCCCTAAGATGAGTTCGTAATTTTCAGCAAAAATGGCCCAACTTCAACATGGACTCTTGAAAATGTTATGTGTCCTGTCATGACAGACGTCTCTCCCAGACTTACTGACAATCTGTGAAACTGGTGCCAAGGGCAATTTTTTTTCCTTTTGAATTTAGGGTGCGCAGCTGGGTGAGTTAAAGTACTCCATTTTGTACCAAGCCTGATGGACTCGCAAACTTTGGTCAGTTTTCATACAAGTTAAGGCACCCAAAAATACAAGGAAACATTTGGAAAATAACAATAATAACGAAACATTTACAATAACTATGTGGACAGAAGTAGAGGGACACAGGTACCATTCACATTTGTACCAATACCGTACCGATTCCCGATACCTGGGAATCGATACCGGTACTCAAGGGTATCAATTTTCAGTACTTTTTTGTGTGTTACTAAATATCACCATAAGTTACGGACATTAAGCCGCTACTTTTTTCCAATGCTTTAAACATTGCTGCTTATAAAACTGTGCGGCTAATTTATGGATTTTTCTTTGCTGACAGCCATACTGCAAATAGTTTACAAAAAACAAAAACAGTCAAAGACACTGAAATATGTGTGTGCTATGACGCTCTTTTGAGCGTGTTCGCTCACGGCAGTTGCTGCAGTGCCATTCTGTTTAGAGCTTTAAACGGGAAGTACAATTGCCGTTCCGTCTTCTAATCATCCAGACCGTTTCTACTCGTATGGATTCTTCTTTCATCACTCCAAGCAACCTTTGTAAGTTTTACAACTAAAAAAATTCATACTTAAATTGTTCCATGTGTAATGTCTGTAGGAGTGTTTTCATGCATATTTGTACGTGCTATCGTAATGTAATGAAGCTAGCGTTGTTAGCATTAGCTAATATGCTAACACGTATACGAGTGTCAGTGTTGGTATTAACTTAGAATGGCGTTCTTTTTGTATTGTTTCAGTTTTGTAAACTTACCAAAACGTCACCGAGACGTTATTGAGTCTGTTTAGCTGATTGGAGATCTAGCTTCTGCAGCTAGTGGGTCCATGACATTGACTTCTGTTTTGTTTGATCAGCTGTTTTACTGCCATGTTACAGGCACCGTTTGGAAACAATTTAATTAAGGTATGTAAATAAACATTTATAAAATATTTCTGTGTAAATAATTCATTTCACAACGCACATATACATATATATATATATATACATATATATATATATATATATATATATATATATACACATACATACATACATACATATACATACATACATATATATATACATACACACACATATATATATACTGTATATATATATATATACACAAAATAATGTTTTTTATTTTGACATTTAAAAATGAGCTGATTATGGTAACTGCTGTCCAGTTGTTGCATATTGTTTTATAACCACATTTCCTAAGTCTCACATTTATGACAGTTGCAAGTCCAAGACGTTAGAGGGTAGTAATGTATAGTTTACGGTGTGTTGTTTTGGGTGTTGTTGCGCCTTAACAAGTGTTAATACTGTAAATGTTGTACTTATTACACACCAGGTGTTTGATTGTAACGTGCATCTAAGTTATAGTTTCCATCAACAGATTAGGAGGTGTTGAAATCGCCATGTATAATCGCTAATGCTAATAAGTAGCATGTCAAAAGCAAAGCCAATGTATATTGGCATCAAACTAGTGCATTTTTGGAAAAGTTGAGTCTTACGTTACTTAGGTTGGAGCGTTTTTTTGAGTCAATTTCTTTGTAGCCGTTGAAAATTGCAACATTACCTAGAGGTAGTTTGGCTGAGACCGCTCTCAGTGCTGCTGGAGTGACTGCCGTGACGTCATACGCAACCCAGGTACTGTAACATGGCATGGCTTTTACGTGAATCGGTAGGACTGGACGGATTCGGATGGTGGCAAAAAAATCACTCGATTTGGTACCTATCCTAGACACGGGTCTTAATACATAAATGAAACTTTTGGACGAGAGTTCTTATTGTCCTGAATTATTCATTTCATCAAGACATTTTGGACAACTGTATGCATTGTCAAAAGGTCCTTGTCTGTTCTAGGTTTTCATATCCGTGACCTCTGACCTCCCCAAGATCTTGTAGAAAGAGTGCAAGCTGTTATAGCCGCAAAAACAAACCCATATTTTCACGTTTCACTTCCTGCAGCTGTCCCAATACTTTCGTCCACATAAAGTAACAGCGATGAGTTGTGAGGACAAGGCGGGGTGTTACCAGGAAGTCCAGGTTGTTGGCAGGACAGCGAACGCAGCCATAACTTCCCACCGTGTCCAGAGAGAACCCATCGGACCACGAGCTGGTAGAGACGCACAACTGCAGCTGAAATGTCAACACAAAAGATTACTAAGTTGACTTAGAGTGCGGAGGGACGCAAATGGAGAGTTCTGATTCGGCGTCTGGTGGTGCCGAGCAGTCGCACAGCATCTGACCTTGTTCTTGCTGAGAAGGTTTTTCCTCCTGAAAGAGAACAGGATGATGTCTCGGAAGTCAGCCGGGTGTTTGACCAAGATGTCGTCCGATCGGTACTGCAGCACCCGGGACGTCTTGTTGATGATCCAGAAAGGACTGAAGAGGGACAGCAGCAGGCGGCTGGGCGTGCGCGCCACGTGCACACTCACGTCCACCGTCATGCTGGCGTTGGCGTCGCTCGTGAGGCACACGGGGAAAAACTCCGGTATGCTTTGCTCCACGCGAATGTGCCCGTGCCAGTCGTGACCCTGGTACTTCATCAGAACCAGCGACATGATCTCGCCCGCCACGCGAGCGTTCAGGAGGTCCGACGTGCTGCCTTCTGGAAGCTCACAGGAATCGGCAGAATTCTGGTGAGGAAACATTATCAATTATAACGACAAAGTCGCAATACCTTCTGATTTTCTGACAGACGCAGCAGCATTACGATGCCATCTACTGAATGGAGTTGTAACTACCAGCTATACTCACAGAGAGTCCCATTATAATGTGTTCATGAGCGACGGCGAACAGGTAGCGCCAAATAATTGTGGCGGTCCATGTCTTTGTGGCCATATTATTTCTCTACACATGAATTGTATGAGAAACACTGAAATAACTGATGAATGACTGGCAGCTGGACAGGACAACAGAGCCAACTCGCCCTGGACGGCAAGCATACTTGCCAACCCTCCCGATTTTCCTGGGAGACTCCCGAATTTCATTGCCCCTCCCGAAAATCTCCCGGTGCAACCATTCTCCGAATTTCTCCCAATTTCCACCCGGACAACAATATTGGGCACTGCACTGCCTTTAGCGTCCTCTACAACCTGTCGTCACGTCCGCTTTTCCTGCATACAAACAGCGTGCCGCCCCAGTCACATAATATATGCGGCTTTTACACACACATAAGTGAATGCAAGGCATACTTGATCAACAGCCATACAGGTCACACTGATGGTGGCCGTATAAACAACTTTAACACTGTTACAAATATGTGCCACACTGTGAACCCACATCAAACAAGAATGACAAACACATTTCGGGAGAACATCCGCACCGTAACCCCGCCCCCATCTCCCGAATTCGGAGGTCTCAAGGTTGGCAAGTATGGCGGCAAGGCCCGAGAAAATGTCGGGCATCATGCTAACAACAGTGCAGCATGATACCTTGAGTAAAATGGCAGCCATTATATGTGATAAAGCTTGTAAAACAATGTTTTTTTTTAAAATTGTCGTAGTTTAGAAATTAGCCCGTATTGAGATTTTTTTCAATGTTTTCTTCTCAATAATACTGTGACGCATGACGGTTTTAAACTGGCGTTTAAGCTTTGGCCTGGGCTGTGAATAAACTACATCTCTCAGAATCCTAGATGGGGGCATTGAACGCCATAAGCACGAAGTGAAGTGTGTTCGTACTTGTCGTAGATAAAATGAAATCTTTTTGGACATTACATCTGTCCATAACTGGTTGAGTAATGTTGCTAACAGACAAACAAGCACAGGCCAAAACATAACCTCTTTGGCGGAGGTAAGAAAGTCTGCATTCCGCAAAGCGAAGCGCGCCGCTTTCGTTTGGAACGTTTCCAAGGCGACACAGAGTCAGCCGATCACGGTGCATTGCACGGTTTTAATTCACCCAAAACAAAAAAAATATTTACGCGGGAAATAATAGTAAACTAAAAAGCTACTTGATACATCCTCAACCCATCCATCTATTTTTCAATGCTTGTCTGTTGATTTCGCGCGGCGGATGGAGCCTATTCCAGCTGCACTCGGGCAGAAGGCAGGGTTGGACAAGTTGCCACCTCATGAACTGTCAAACAGAAAAGATAATGGAAGCCAGTGAAGCCAAACATGAGTTTGTGAAGTACTTACATTATCAAAAGTTATACTGGTAGTTTACTTTTCTGAGAAACAACATTTTCCAGACTGATGTAAAAAATGACCACTGTAGAGCAGTGGTCCCCAACCACCGAGCCGAGGCCTGGTACCGGTCCGTGGATCGATTGGTAACGGGCCGCACAAGAAATTAAAAAATATATTTATATTTTTTAAATTAAATTAACATAAAAAACTAAAGATACACTTACAATTAGTGCACCAACCCAAAAAACCTCCCTCCCCCATTTACACTCATTTGCACAAAAGGGTTGTTTCTTTCTGTTATTAATATTTCTGGTTCCTACATTATATATCAATATAGATCAATACAGTCTGCAGGGATACAGTCCGTAAGCCACATGATTGTATTTTTTTATGACAAAAAAAAATAAAAAATAAAAATTTTCAAGCGTTGACCGGTCCGCAGTTACAAAAAGGTTGGGGACCACTGCTGTAGAGGACACTGCTTCCCATAATGTAAACATTGAGAGACACTAAACAGTACATTTTTGTTTTACACTTTTAAACAGACTTTAAATAACTTTATAGTTATTATTTTAAATATTTGCTTGAAACAGTGGATGTTCCTGCACAATTATTTGAACATAGAAATATTTGTTTGCAGTAATAAATATAATTGGAACATTTTAACATAATGTTTGTGTTCCATTACACTAAGTGTGTTTGTTCATCCTAAACATTCCTGACACTTCATTTTACACACTATGGCATTTTTAAGTATTTTCTTTGGACATAAACCGCAATAATATTGTTTTGTGGCTTTAATACTGTGATAATATCGTATTGTGAGATTTTAAACTGTAACATCCCTACTAACTAACTAACTAAACTTTGTTTATATATTTATTTTATTTTTACAGCTTGCAATATTTTAGATCAGGGGTGTTTAAACTTTTTCCACCAAGGGCTGCATAC
Source organism: Nerophis lumbriciformis (assembly GCF_033978685.3). Classification (NCBI taxonomy): domain Eukaryota; kingdom Metazoa; phylum Chordata; class Actinopteri; order Syngnathiformes; family Syngnathidae; genus Nerophis; species Nerophis lumbriciformis. Next base: position 14,657,330 of record NC_084553.2, on the reverse strand, counting down.
TGAAAAGTCAAAGTGTCAAAGTATGTGGGGGCCATTTGGATATTTTTCCATTTAAGAAAAAAAATGCTAAAAACAGATATTGTATATGTATTAAAAAACAAAACTTTGTGTCATATGGGATTAAGTATAATAATATTAATTATTAGTTAGAACTATTCAGCTTTTTCTAATTACATTCCGATTTTTTGCTCTTTTTTTTTTTTCTTACATTTTTACTCTTGCTGCTTTTTTTCCCTGTATAAATAGAATAATATTATTGCAGTTTTCTAACTGCAACTTACCATGAATTGATTTACGTGGAGTTGAAAAACTTATTCAGGTGTTACCATTTAGTGGTCAATTGTACGGACTATGTATTGTACTGTGCAATCTACTAATAAAAGTTCCAATCAATCAATCATAACCTAGTGTTTAAAAAATGGTGCCGTTTCAAAAGTATTAATGTTCAGTTACACATTTTACAGTGTTTATTATTGATGTTGTAATTTTTCTAATATTTAAGCATAAATGACTATTATTTTTTATTTTTGAACTAACTAACTATACTTTGTTTATATATTTATTTTTTTATTTTTAGAGCTTGTAATATTTTAGATCAGGGGTGTCCATACTTTTTCCACCAAGGGCCGCATACTGGAAAGTATGCGTGGGCCCTTTTCATATCTTTTCATTTAAAATAAATGCTGAAATCAGATATTATGTATATTTAAAGACAAACCTTTGTGTCAGATTTTTGTTATTATAGGTGACTAAGTATATTATTATGAATTACTTTTTTTCATTACATCTTAATTTTTTGCTCTTTTTTCTTACATTTTCACTGTTATAATATACTGCGGGCCAACAAAATTTGCAGGAAGCACTTTGGACACCTGTGCCATTGGTGTTGCAAACCCCCAGTTTTTGATTGTAGGTGGCGCTGTAACTAAAACATAAACCTGGCCAGATAAGCCGACTCAACAAAAAAAATGAAGCAAGACAAAAGTGTGATGTCCTGCTTTGCAAAGATGAGTGAGCGTCCTGGTACCTCCATCATGTAGCGGACTGTGTACGGCAGCAGGTTTCGCAAGGTGGCCACCGGGTGGAGGTGGATGACGTAGGCGGGGTCCCAGTCGTCCTCGCCGTAACTGGTGATGTGGCGCAGGACGTCTGGCATGGCCAGGGTGCTGACCATGAGTGGCAGCAGGCTGCTGTCGGCCGCCGGGCACTGCAGCACTGCGCGCACCTCCGAGCTACGGTGAACCTCCTCCTTCCACGCCACGCATGTGGACGACGGCCCGTACTGGTGGTCCAGACGCCCTGCTGGACGCACGTACAGCTGGCACCTGCAAGGAGAGCGGTCAGAGTGGGCTCATGTTGTGTGACGCCACATACGGGCAGCACGAGGTTACTACCTGTAAGTGTCTAACGGGATGTGGAATTCTTTCTCGGGGTGGGCCTGTCCCAGACTTTGCAGGCTACGGGATTTCGGACAGAACTTAAGGATGCTGAAGGGCATCGCAAAGTGATTCTTGATCTGAAAGCAAGAATGTTGAATGGACGCAGTAACCATGACAACACAGACATGTAGATGGGGCAAACCTGCAGAGGAGAGCGGATGGTGATGACCTTGTTGCCCTCGGCAGCATCGATCTGCATCAGCACGGACACGGCTTCCTGCAGCATCGGACCCCGGATGTTGTAGAGGCAGCGGCCCGGTTTGTCCACGGGAATTTTGGCAATCTCGCTGTATCCCGTTGGCACTGCGGGATCAGAGACAGTCGGACATCTTTACCCTTCATTCTCAGAAACGCCTTCAGAATAAATGAAAGAAACGTTCTGACCGATGGTGAAGTAGAACAAGGAGCTCTCCTGACGCTGCAGAGCTGACAGTTTGCCCCGAGAGGAGGATTCAAACACGGAATGTTCCAGGTCCATGGTCTGGTCCACCGAAAGCTCGAGAAGCTTCCCTTGCTGTGGGACGCCCACCGGCCTCAAGTTGGCGCTGTGCTGCACGATGACGGGGATGCCTAGAGCGTTGCGAACGGTGAATGGAGCCTTCTCCTTCATGGAGGAGTCAAAGGTGGAGGCGGTTCCCTCTGAGAAGGCCTGATCACAGCATGAACAGCATAATTATTGTGAAAAGCGTTCGTGTTGAAATTAGTGGCTGTCAACAACAAGATCAGAAACTTAACCATAAAGTGGGTCTGGGTTAGTTTTTGCCTCATCCCTCACTTAAAGCGTGAGTGAAGAATGCACTACCGGCCTAATAAGACCTGATACGTCCGAAAGAGAAAGATATGATTCAGTATTATCTGCTCAAAGATGCCACTTGGTGGTTATTTGAGCACACTGCAGCTAGACCTGGATAGTCCCACATTTTAATGCTTCAGTTACTCGTAGGATTCTCAAAGGAATAAGGCATAAATACAACATTCCCGACTGTATACTTGTGACTTTGGCCAGAGACTTGAGAGGAATGGATGACAACTAGAGATGTCCGATAATGGCTTTTTTGCCGATATGCGATATTCCGATATTGTCTCTTAATTACCGATTCCGATATCAATCGATACCGATATATACAGTCGTGGAATTAACACATTATTATGCCTAATTTTGTTGTGATGCCGCGCTGGATGCATTAAACAATGTAACAAGATTTTCCAAAATAAATCAACTCAAGTTATGGAAAAAAATGCCAACATGGCACTGCCATATTTATTATTGAAGTCACAAAGTGCATTATTTTTTTTAACATGCCTCAAAACAGCAGCTTGGAATTTGGGACATGCTCTCCCTGAGAGAGCATGAGGAGGTTGAGGTGGCCGGGGTTGGGGGGGCGGGGTTTAGGGGTAGGGAGTAGCGGGGGTGTATATTGTAGCGTCCCGGAAGAGTTAGTGCTGCAAGGGGTTCTGGGTATTTGTTCTGTTGTGATTATGTTGTGTTACGGTGCGGATGTCCTCCCGAAATGTGTTTGTCATTCTTGTTTGGTGTGGGTTCACGGTGTCGCGCATATTTGTAACACTGTTAAAGTTGTTTATACGGCCACCCTCAGTGTGACCTGTATGGCTGTTGACCAAGTATGCTTGCATTCACTTGTGTGTGTGAAAAGCCGTAGATATTATGTGACTGGGCCGGCACGCAAAGGCAGTGCCTTTAAGGTTTATTGGCGTTTTAAAAAGTCATACATTTTACTTTTTGAAACCGATACCGATAATTTTGAAACCGATACCGATAATTTCCGATATTACATTTTAAAGCATTTATCGGCCGATAATATCGGCAGTCCGATATTATCGGACATCTCTAATGACAACAATATATTTGTTTGTTGGCATGCTTTTTCTCCATTTGTAAATGTTATTGTTTATTACTCTGTTTTCATATGATCTCACACTATAACACAGCTGCTGCAGTAATCTCGTTGACTACAATGGCAATAAAGCTTTCTCACATATGCAAATCTTTTTTCCTGTGGCTAAAAAGTCAACAACATTTTTTTTAACGGATTAATTTTGTTATTGCTGTGGTTAAATCCTGGCTAATACTGCCATGCTTTTCTTGTAAGGATTACAGTACTTTGCACTTAACAGGAAGTCCATGTATGGCCTTTTCAAATGCTGTGTAAATAGACAGTGTTGCTGTTGATGAAGTCAACAATACATCGACATAAACTGATCAGCTTTTTTTTTAAATACAAATTATCTCTTGGGTTCTTGTAGTTAATGTCGAGAAAAATAAATCGCCATGTTTGTTGACATTGACCTCAGCGGGGACTTTTTAGTAATTTTAAGAACACGGTGGACCAGGGGCCTCATGTATCAAACGTGCATACGCACAAAAACCTGGTGTACGCCATTATTCACGGAAATATTGAGATGTATCAAGAGCAGTGATTACTTTTAAAATGTAATAAATTATAGTTATTTGTTACTTTGCCAAAAAGTAATTTAATTGCTAACAGAATTACTCTTTAATAAATGTAATAATAATTGGGGAATTACTTATTGTGTTACTTTAAATATATTACATGTGCAGTTGAGATGTTTCATGAGACCAAAGTGTGCTGGTGTGCCTTTAAAAGGTGGTATCTGTTGCTAAGTGAAGTGTGATGTCAGCGCCCAGACAGAGCAGCAACAGCTCAGTTGTGTTTGTTAGCTCAGATTCGCAGTTTGCACGCAATGACGGCAGCTCTGTTAAATCTTTTATCTAAATTGTGTTCGCACTAGTTAATAAAGAGATTGACTGTGCTTGGGTGGCTGTAGACTCATGTTCACAAACGGTGTATTGTAGCATTGCAAGTTTGTCACTTTGAACATTCATTTGTTGCTCATTATTCCCTCTTTGTGTGTATGAGTGCGTGAACTTGTGTGATATTTGCTGTGTGATGTTGCCTCCTTCTATTTGATATCAAGTTAACGGTGATAGTTATTACTTTCATTAGCAAAAATATATTTCCTGCATTGAACTTTCTGTACTTCTGACGCTGTCTTGTTGACATACAACCACATCAAAAGTAGCATGCCACGTTACATCAAACGTCTCACTAAGGTTTTGTGACATATATAAAAGTAATTAATTAGATTACTTGTTACTATTTAGTAACGCTGTTATTATTATTTCGAAATGTGCGGTGCCTCACGCTAACTTAATGGCTGTCGTACAAACATTTCTACAAGCTGTGGACACAGAGGTGATGCTGGCTAACTGTTTAAACGAAGAACTGTTAAACAATCACAATTGCACAAATGGACATAAAAGCATAGGCAAAGTGCTGCAAAAAACATAACATCATTGGCACGTTAGCCAAGTATATTAAATGCCCATACAACAGGCCAACATTAAAGCTCATTTTGAAGCAACGGCCAGTTTTCCTAATGTAATCGAAGGTATCGACCACACACACATTGCTATAAAAGCGCCGTCATTTGACAAAATGTACATGTCAACAGGAAACATTTTAATTGATCAATGTACAGATCGTATGTGATGCGTAAATGTATGGAAGCAACGTTGTAGCGATGTGGCCTGGTTCAACGCATGATTCTTACGTTCTAAGCAACAGCATGGTTGTGAACAGACTACAAGCTGGCATTGTGTGATCTGTAGGTTCTTGGTGAGTACATTTATTGATGTAATTGTCCTAATATTAACCTGACGGGAAGCACATGTGCCTCCCAAATGTTGTACCTCTTCTTTACAGCATCAGTGGTTAAAGTTGGCAGCTTGCTGTTTTCAACAATAGTAGAATATACTACTCCAACAAGAAGCACCTCCAACTCATTGTCTGTGAAATTCTTATTTTTTGCTGTCTTGCTCGTTATCTTTGTGTTTTCTGACTGTGTGGAGCGCAGAATCTCAGGCACTTTGCTAATTTAAATATGATTTGAGTATTTAAATGTGGCTGTAGATGGGGAGTGGCGGGCCACTCCAACACGTGCGCTTTAATTCTACGTTAATTGGGATGTACAAAATAAATGTGCTTGGATTTATGCGTGCGCACATTTTAATACATCTGAATGTTTTTGTGCGTTTAGTAGGAAATCCACACAAGTCTTAAAGGGGCTGCATTTTTTGGGGAATTTTGCCTATTGTTCATAATCATTATGAGAGACATGACGATGGATTTTTTTTTTTGCATTTTGAATATTAAATAAATGCAATCAAAGTCCGCTTACAATGGAGCCTATAGTAACAGCGCAATTCCGACCTACAAAGCCCTTTAAAAAACATCCAAACACCCCCATTACGGTTTTATATACATAATGTAAGTATATATGTAATATAGTAACAGGCACAATTATAATAAGATTTATGTATTTTGCTTATTTTAAGCTTTCGCGGCGCATTAATTTCAAAAGCCCATCACGACGTTTTCTTTTTTTTCTTTTTCTTCATCACTAATTACTAACTGCAGACTTTATGAGAGCCAACAAACATAAAAAAACATCACTTACTGTGCAATGTCTGCTGTCATTAGGATGTCGACTGCTAGGATGTTCCCATTTAGATGAAAAATGTCTCATAATCATCACAAAATGGGGTGGTGGGGCAGCGGGGAAGAAGCGCTTTTCGTATCTTTCTCGCCAGCTCCAGGTCCTAAACTTGTCGGAATACCTACTCAGACATCTACTTTCCAGGTGAAATGCATGATTTATGATCTACAATAAACTTCCAAGGAGCAAGGAAGCAAGAAAGCAGCAGACCACTCGATGATGTAAACATCGGCCCACAGGCTTGTGATCACGGCGCCACTTTAAATAGTTTGTCTGTGTTAGCGCTGGTAATAACAATATCACTAATACTTGGTTAATAATTCAAGTCACGAAATGTAAATGGAGTATTGTTGGCACTTTTTGGATGGTTATTTATTGGATTTTATGGGCAAAATAGTGGAGCTCCCTTTGGCTCCACTATTAGCAGACTTTTATTTACGTTTAATTAATATTTAGAATGTATTAAATTTAAAAAATCCATCCGTCGTCATGTCTTTCATAATGATTGTGAACGATAGGCAACATTTAAAAAAAAGTGTGGTTTCCCTTTAATACATGAGGCCCCAGGTTTTGTGGACATAAGCATGACCTACTCAGAGGCCTCGTAACCTACTCAGTGGCCTAGTGGTTAGAGTGTCCGCCCTGAGATCGGTAGGTTGTGAGTTCAAACCCCGGCCGAGTCATACCAAAGACTATAAAAATGGGACCCATTACCTCCCTGCTTGGCACTCAGCATCAAGGGTTGTTATTGGGGGTTGAATCACCAAAAATGATTCCCGGGCGCGGCCACCGCTGCTGCCCACTGCTCCCCTCACCTCCCAGGGGGTGATCAAGGGTGATGGGTCAAATGCAGAGAATAATTTCGCCACACCTAGTGTGTGTGTGACAATCATTGGTACTTTAACTTTAACTTTTAACTTATCCATTTTCATTGTATCATTAAGATCATGCACTGTAGTTATGAAGAAGTTTACCTTATCTCGATAAAACTTAGGAATAATGTACAGTAGTTATTTGGAGTATGCAAGGTTGTACTTACTACATGTTTTACTGCAGGGATGATGTAATTATTAGTTGTCTTACCTTAGCCAGGTTGTTGAAGACGTTGACAGTGCACTGAGTCATTGTTACGTTCATGGTGTCGGTGGAGCAGATGTTGATGGCCGTAAGAGGTTCAGGGAGGATGACAAAGTCGTCTCCATGGACAGGACTCTTGTCCTGAACTGCATTGCTTTTTATCTGCAGGACCAAAAACAGCAGACTGTAATGAAACTGAGAAACAGAAAATGTGCTTCATCACATCCACTTTGACTCTTTTCGACACTCTTTGACATGGTTAGCTGCACATTTGATGTATTTCTAAACACAGCAGCTCTGTTAGCAAAAACAGATAGCAGTTAGCATCAGCATTTAAAAGCTAACAGTGGCACCTCGAGGTCCAGGTTCCATCTGCGTGTGCCGCCGTCGACTCGTTCAATCAAAGGCTCCCACACGGCATGGATCTCGTTAAAGTAGTTCACCTACACAAAAACGAGTTCCATGGCTCTTATTATTGTGCAGCCATGACGTTTGACAGATGTATGTATGTATGGTAGGGTGAGCATTCACTACCTCCAGCGTCATGTTGGCTTTCAGCTGCAGCAAAGACGACCAGTTTTGGGCGGAGCCGTTAAAGGAGGACTCTGCCAGCAGCAGGGGGACGGTCCGATGACCTAAACCAGATTCCAGCGTCACCTGGATGACCTGCGAGGAAAGAACACCATCAAGAACACCAAAAAATCAGCCTTTGAGATAAAAACGTTTTTTCCAGAAGCTGGAAAGTCTTACTTTGACCTCGGCGGCAAAGCGCTCGCCCACATTCAGTCCATCCTGGTCTCTGAAGCTCTCTGTGACCTCGGTGGCCTGGTCCACTCCCAGAAACCAGAAGTTACACGTGTAGATGTTACTGACAGACCACAGGGTGCTGACATCCGGCCGCAAGTCATGGCTCTGCTCGCCGCTCTTCTTCGCTGTCATGGCCGCTGTTATAGTGCTGACTGTGTTGAGGATGAAAGGTGAGATCTGCCGAAAGACGATGATGATGAGGACATCGCGATCCATAACTTTACACGATTAAACATCTCGCGTAAATTATAACTTTTTTTGTTTTTTACCTTGACAATGACCTCTTCCACCGTCACTGAGCCGCTTAGTGGCTGGGTGGGATTTTTTTTGGTTTCCAGGACAACGGAGCAGGGCCTCAACACCTATTTGACAAAGTCAGCATGTCACCTCAGTCAGGAGATTCCTCCCTTTTCACGTTCATATACACCAGGGGTGTCAAAAGTGTGGCCCGGGGGCCATTTGCGGCCCACAGATAATGTTTTAACAGCCCACGGCACATTGTAAAAATACTATTAAAGAAAAAAGCAAACAGTTGAAATGTAATGAGAACAAGTTGCCATGTTGACTATAATAACACAAAGCTGACAAGCAAGCTGTTTTTTTCTTTAAAACTGTCATTGCTCAAAAAATAATATTGAATCACAATCAACGCTGTTGTGAATTATTGACTTATCCAAGGCGGCAATTACTTCACCTCTAAGATTCACCACTTTGAAATATTTTTTGGGGAAAAAAATTGCATAATTTGTGTATTTGCCATATAAATGTTTTTTTTTTTTTTTTTACAAATAAATAAAAGAAATACATAAAAAATATCAACTTATAATCGACAAATAGAACTGAAGTTGATCTAGAGACTTATGCGTTAAAAGTAAAAAAGAGAATGTATGACTTATTTTTAAGACTTTTATGAGTGGGTCCCTTTTGGATTTTAGTGGGATTTTTTAAAATAAATACAAAATAAATTAAAATACATTTTGGTATGAATTATTGACCTATTTAATGTTCCAATTACATCAAATGTTACGCTTCGACATTTTATGGGGGAAAAATGGCATATTTCGTGCTTTTGCCATATAAAACAAGGCTTGACAAAAAAGGGCATAAAACATAAAACAAACAAACAAAAACAAAAAAAACTTATATTGACAGATATACTTCTGAAGTTGATCTAGAGATTTAAGTGTTGAGTAAAAAAAATAATATAAAACATGACTTATTTTTAATATTTTTAAGACTGAGACCCTTCGGGGTTACCGGGACCAAATTTGAGGAGAGCCCTAAAGGTTAAAAAAATCTTTATGTTGTATTGGTCTTGAAAATGAAAAATATCAAAATGACCCCCTCATGCTTTGATTTTTCAGTGGAAGATGTTTGGACACCCCTGATATACAGTCCACTCTTCCTAAGCAGACTGTCATTAAACCATTATAATAGGTGGTTCAGTCCTTACTAAAACATTCCCACACATCATCACTTTGGGAAAAGTTACCGTGGTTACGGCTTTGTCCTGCTTGTTGCGGATGAAAGGACAGGCCAGGACCCTGAGTGCTCTCAAGTTAGCTCTCATGGTCTGGGCACCGTCATCCTCCACCTGCATGTTGAAGTCACACTGGAAAGACACCACCAGGGAGGGGGCGTCAGCCTTCATGAGGTTGGCCACAAACACCACCTCTGGGTCCACAACCACCGCACGGACACGTGTCCTCGTCATGGACGCTGCCGAGTAAAAAAACAAAACGTGTTTGCATGTTAGCATCTTAAGAACTTGGTTTTCTTGATATCAATGAAGCATCTGGATTATTGATTATTATTTGGGACTGAGAACACATTTAAGAATAAGGGCAAAGACAACAAACGTAAAAAATGTTAGGTTTAGCTCTAACTTTATTAACTCTTCAATGAGTTTAGATTTTATTTAGTTGTGGTGTGCCTCAGAGTTCAGTCCTTTGCCTCTATCTTTTCTGTCTCGTTCACCCAAATAAGATGGATAACTGAATAAATTAACAGCTACAGAATGCATGTTCTTATTTTGAAACATCGGAGGTCTTCCCTGTCTGTTTCTTACCGTTCTTCACATCAGTTTGAGTTTCTGCCACCTGTTTGAGGGCCAACCTATCACTCGGTGCTGAGCTGACACCGTGAGTCGGCACCTGCGGCAGAGCCTGGAGGAAGAAATCTGCAACGGCCATCAGGAACTCCACGCTGGCACACACATAGAGTTTCTGCAGTACGGCCACCACCTCGCGTTCCCCAGCACATTGCCGGTACGTCACATCGATCATCACTTCGGAGCTATCCGAGTCTTGCCGGCCGACCATCCTGCGGGTAAATGTTTAGTTTCGGCGAAACCAAAATGACCACCATGTGACTTGTGCTCAAACTGGATATAGGCGGACTAACCGTGAGGTCACCCTCTCCATGCCCGTCCTCTGGTCATCCAGAATGCAGTTAGTCAGGATGGTGCTGACCTCTATGCTGCCGTTGTTACGGATCTTCCCTGAAGCCTTCAAGAGGTGGAGGGCAAACTCCCCCAGGCGGAGGTTCTCCTGGTGCTGGACGCCGGAAGACTGCAGGACAGACCACTGAGACTCAGACTGCCGGTATATTGAACCAAATCACCTAATCGTGGAGCACGTGATTGATATGATACAGATACTATCTGATGTCAGTTATAGCTCTTTAAGAAGAGGTTCTGTTTCCACAGGTCCACGCTAAATATGTGTTAAATCTAAGATGAAGCGTCTGGATCCTTGTTTCAAAATTTTAAACTTCGGAATTCAGCTCTTGTCTGAAAATAATACAATCAATTGAGGTTTCTTCACCAACCTGTTTGGCTTCATCTCTGTACAGAACCAGACCAAGAGATTCAATGCTGAAGTTAAACTTCACAGACTCCAAAGTTTCATCCTTTTCGTCCAAATTCACACGTAGCTTCTCAGCGCCACCTGAAGCACCAACACATCAGCAGGATTGTAAGTATTTAAAATATCTTCAAGTTTGTTGGAACAAACTACAAAACATGAAGAAGATAAACCCTTTTGAGACCTGTCTGAGGGCCAACAGGTGCTTGCAGCGGTAGACTTGCTTCTGGTTTTGGGGCACTTGGTTCCATTTGAGCAGCCTCTGCAAGGTTCTCTGTGAGAATCTTCAGCAGCACCTTAAGATCTTCCTGGCTAATCTCCACCTACAGGGCCAAGCAGTATAGAACACCGAAGCATGAGTGATCAGATCAGATGAGAGGGATCCAAGGTCCTAGTTTAGCCTAAGTAGACCGTTCTGGTTTTCTAAACTATAGCCAGGGAGTCTCTGGATGTTTCTCAGCATCAAAGATAGTTCCAAGGAGGATGGGGTTGGTCTGAAACTGAAACCCAGTCCTTCTGAACAGTCCAAGATCACAAAACAAGCGTGGACCAAAGTTTTGAAAGAAAGATATTCCTTTGACACAGAGAAACAACTTTTAAAGCATGGAAGTCCAAACCTGTTGACTTGGGGCTGCATTGAGCTAAAAGAATTTGGCCAGCCGACTGCATGTAAAGTAACACATACTTATATACATACATACATATGGCTATATATACATATGGCTATATATATATATATATATATATATATATATATATATATATATGTATAAAACACTATATATAACTGAATATATATACAATATAAATTGAATATAAATATATATATATAAATATTATGGATGTATGATTAATAAAATGGATACATAATTGATATAAATGAAAATTAAGAGTATGTGAAAGTTTGACTCCTACCTTTTTTACTTCTGTAACGACCTTAAAGTTTTGTAATCAATCAGAAATATCAAGCAGCTAAAATGCGCCAAACTTGGATGAGTGTGGAGAGTGTTTTACATTTTCCCATCATGCACTATAATGGATTTAAATGGGTGTAATTTTCAACTATTTTAAGGTGTTTTCATTATATACACGATGTTCATTGAGCAGGTTGTGTTATGTGTGTGGACCTCTATGTTAGTTGCATATTTTTTTTGCACCATGACAAAGAAGGTTGTTTGGATTGTGTCATATAAGTAATTGCTGTGCTACTATTCAAAAGTGCTTTTAAGGGTCATAGATCTGATTTACTCACATTGTCCCCAAGATGGCAGTAAATACGTAGTAATCGGGGTAATTAAGATGAATTTAAAAGCACTCCGTAGTGCGATGCTTTGTTGAACTCATGATGTCTTGCAGGCCAAATTGAAGGGGCTGGTGGGCCGCACTTGGCCGACGGGCCATAGTTTGTAGTTTGGACAGCCTTGTTTTAAAGGATCACAGGTACAAGTGGAACTTGAAAGGAAGGGTAACTCTCAGACTAGCAATATTAGCGATAATACTCTCCAGGGGACCTGAGGACACACAATACCTTCGGAGGATGACACATGGACTGGATGCAGGGACAACGAGAGACGAGTTAGCATCAGCATCAAATCACCACAAAACTTTGTTTCGTCTTTTTGCACAAACAATCCACTTCCCTAAAAAACATCCTCCTGAAACTCATCATATACTGATCCTCTTGCCCTTTCAGACTGATCCTCCATTCTTCCGAAATAATACCGAACCTCTTACTCTTCCTACCTTCATTGGTTTAAGGTCGCCGTCCACCTCCACAGCAGCCATCTTCTTGTACCAGGATGCTGCCAAGTTCCTGTTGACCCTCAAGTGCAGGTTGACGGGTTCCAGCAGATCGCTGGAGGGTCGACCCAAAGTCTGGTCCAAACAGATCCTGAAGGACAACAGATATTATCCAACAAGTCACTCTGCAAAGGAGAGCTTCGTTCACCTATCACAGTTTCCGAAGGTGGATCTTTTCAGCTAGTCTTATTTTCTATAGCGGGACTGACCTGGATAGTTTTAGCTGTGTCAGCTGAATGTCCATGTTGTCGATGACGGCGGGGAGGGGGCATCCGTCAACTGGCAGGAGAGAGAAGGTGTTTGCCACTGTGATCAGACCCAGGTCCATCACCAGGGCATCATGGGAGGTGGATGACTGGGGGATGATGATGAGTGGCGCCTTCAGTTTGACGTCCAAGGACAGGCGGAAGCTTTTCTGAGCAAAATCCCGGACGCTGGATGCCGCCCTCTCCGCTGCCTGAGCTGTGGCGGCACTTAGAGCTCCCTTTGCTGTCTGGAAGTTGTTGGTGAAGTTCTAGAGGCAAGGTCATTGACACCGAAGTGAGCCACATCCATTGTGGACGTCATAATATTCAAAACGAACAAAGGGATGAGCTGAAACGTGTCAAAAAGCGACTTTGACTGAAAAGAGGACACAGCTGAGACTCACCAGCAGCGACATGACCAGCTTGTGCAGGTAGACCACCTGGATGCAGCCCACGTTCAGCTTCACACGGCCATCGGTTTTGGCCGTGTCTGCGTATCCAGAGCCTTCTGTGGCATTGGGAGTCAGACTCATAGAGAAACTGAACACCTCATCGCCCACGATTGAGATGGCCTGAGGATGGCAGAACACATGCGGCCGGTGAACTTCATTCACAAAGAAAACGTTTGCGAAGACACTGATGGTTTCCAACTTTCTCATTCTTTGCTGTAAAATAAAGGTGCATATATGACCTTCTTGTGGATGCTTGCAGGATCCACGTTGAGGACGATGAAGTCCTTGAGGCGTGCTGACATGTGAGTCTGCGGTCCTTGCACCAGCAGCGAGCCGTTTATACCTGTAGAACATGTCAAGTCAACATGTCAAAACAAACACGTAAAACTGGGGTGTCCAAGCGTTTTCCACTGAAGAATCAAAGCATACGGGGGCTATGTTAATATTTTACATTTTCAAAACCAATACAAAATATAGATTTTTTTTTTTTACTATCAGCGCTCCCTTAAAGTTTGTTCCGAGGGACCAGAAAGGTCCCAGTCATTAAAATGTTAAAAAATAAGTCACATATTTTTTTAAATTCAATACTTAAATGTCTAGCTCAATTTCAGGCATCTGTTAATATAAAGTAATTTTTTTAACATTTTATGCCCTTTTTGTCAAAGCCCTGTTTTTTATGGCAGAAGCACAAAATATTTCCCCGCAAAAAAAATTCTAAGTGGAATATTATATCTAATGTATTTGGAGTCTTAAAAAGGTCAACAATTCATGACAACACTGATTTTAATTAATTATTACTGTTTAAGCAATGACAGCTTCAAAAAAAATCCAACTAGAATTCTTAGGAATCCAAAAGTGTTAAAAAAAAGGTTTAAATCTTTTTTTCTTTTCTTTGTTTTATAACTTTCAATTTCAATTAACTCTCTACATTAACTTCAGATCTATTTGTCGATAACAAGTTTTAATTATTTTTTCATATTTTTTTGTTTGTTTTATGCCCTTTTTGTCAAAGAATAATAAGCACAATATGTAATATTTCCTCCCAAAAATATTTCAAAGTGTAATTTTTGATGTGAAGTAGTAGGAGCCTTGAATAGTTAAATAATACATAACATTGATTTTTATTTATTATTATTTTTTTTTAGCAATTACACTTTAAAAGACAAACACAGCCTGCATGGCATCTTTGTGTCATCAGAGTGAACATTGCAACTTTATCACGTAACATTTCACTTGTTTGCTCTTTTATTCCACTTATTATTTAACAGTATTTTTAAAATGTGCAGCGGGCCGTTAAAATATTAGCTATGGGAAGCGAATGGCCCCCGGGCCACACTTTGGACACCCCTGACGTAAAAGATGGACTCCAAACTGCTGTGACTTGGTACCTTGGATTTTGATGTCGGCCATGTTGCTGCTCTGGTCACACACCAGGACGTTGAAGGCCCCTAGTGTCACCATCACCTTCAGGTCGATGACCTCGCTATGTGCGGGCGACGTGGACACGTCTGACAGAAACCAAAAAAAGGAGTTTATCCACTGTACAACTGCGTTTTGTTCAGGAGAAAACACAGAAAAGCTAATACAAATAACAGAAAAAATTAACAAATTAAAAGGATGGTTTGACAAAAACAGACTATCTTTGAATCTCAGTCAAACTAAAATAATGTTATTTGGTAACAGTAGAAGGGAAAGTCAAAAGACATTGAAAGGGTAAAATAAGTGTAATAATAGGTGATAAAATGAACTTGAAACCTCATGTAAAAAATATACAACATAAAGTAGCAAGAAATACATCAATAATGAATAAAGCAAAATATGCTCTGGACCAAAATTAATTTCATATTCTATACTGCTCGCTAGTGTTACTATATCTGAGTTATTGTGTAGAATTATGGGAAAACTACTACAAAAGTACACTTCATTCACTAATAGTGTTACCAAAAAATATCAATTAGAATAATACATAATGTTTGATATAGAGAACATACAAACCCTTTATTTATTGAAT
Source organism: Nerophis lumbriciformis (assembly GCF_033978685.3). Classification (NCBI taxonomy): domain Eukaryota; kingdom Metazoa; phylum Chordata; class Actinopteri; order Syngnathiformes; family Syngnathidae; genus Nerophis; species Nerophis lumbriciformis. The sequence goes on along the minus strand of NC_084553.2, from coordinate 14,642,096 downwards.
CACAAATATTGAAATTCAACGATTTGGTGAATTTGCAAACAGCTAAAATTATGTACAGAGCAAACTATTACCTGCTACCCAAGAATGTACAACAGTTCTTCTCAACAAAGAACAGAAATATAACCTTAGAAAAAAATATAATTTAAAACATTTGTATGTGCGTACAACACTTAAAACCTTTGGCATATTAGTATGTGGAATTGAAATATTGAATGGATTAACCAAAGAAATCAAACAAAGAATCAATATGATACAGTTTAAGAGACTGTTCAAACTACAAGTGTCCACAAAGTACATAGAAGAACAAATATGATGAACATCTTGAACTTTTTTTTTTTTTTTTTAGATAATGATTATTTATGTATTTTATATTTGTTTACTTACTATGGTATATTCATTATTTATTTATTCACTGTTCGGTTACAGAGAACAAGGAAATGGGATAAAATTGCTAAAATATGAAAAGGGGTAGGATTAAATAAGCTCTGCTACTTCCTACTCCTTTTCGGACATGCTGTAATGAAACAACAGGGAATATGTGATGCATTACATTGTATCGTATGCATGTTCAAAATTAACTGAAACTGAACAGAACTGAACTGTAAGAGTGTCTCTTGTGAAAATGTACTGCTGTGACTTTGTACGTACTCGACTTGGCGGTCATCATTTTGCTGTCTTCCGCTTTGAGCCTAACAGTTTTCTCTGAAGACGTCATGCTGCTTGAAGACAGCGCTCCTGACAGGAAGTTGACGGCAGACAGGAGAGCTTGGGTGTGGAGCATGAGGTCGAGCGAGGCGAAAGTCACCTGAAAGGGAGGACAATTGGAGAAGATGTACTGTACTGTACTGTACTGACGAGGTGGTCTGTTGGAGCGACTATGGCATTACAGTGGATCCCTCACCTATTGGCGGATTTTTGTAATGAAAAATGATTATTGGTAATTATTATTGACAAAACCTGGCCATTTGTGTTATGAAAAAAATAACAAAAACGTATAATAGACGGATAGATCTAAGTTGATCTAGAGCAGGGGTGGCCAACAGTCAGACATTGTATTGTAGGATTGCAAGCTTGTCACTTATTTGATTTGTTGTTCATTATTCCCTCGTAGTAGTAGTAGTTGTAGTAGTAGTAGTAGTAGTAGTAGTAGCACACGCCCACTTCTGCTTAGCCAGATTTATTGTAAATGTCACACACCAACATAATGACAAAAATTGCCTCCTACAGTCCTAAGACCACAGGCCAGTCTCAATGTCTCACACAGGCAAGGTCAAAGTTCCACCAAGTCCAAGGCGCTGAAGATTTGAAATGTGCTAATGACATCTGACGTATAAGGTAATAATAATAATAATTTCAATAAATATTAAACATCTTAAAGTGCATTTTTTTGCCAGTTAAAAAACAGGGTTGTGTTGTCTTTTTGTTTGTTGCCATCACGTGATCACCGCATTTTGCTTGTTCATCCGTGTTAATGGGCATATATTGCCCATCCAATTTGAAGCTGAAATATTCCTATTTTTTGTTACTTTGCTGTACACTCAAATGGCTGTGATGGCGGGGGAAAAAACAAATACTATTTATTTATTTATTGCACTAATCAAAACCTCTGTGTCAACTCATAAGAGCCTCATGAGAGAGCCGCGGGGTTGGCTAGGCCTTATCTGGAGACTTAAGCAGCGGAAGTAAAAAATGTATGACTTATTTTTCACTCTTTTATGGGTGGGGCCCTTTTGGATTTCCAATAATTTTAGTAGGATTTAATAAAAAACTGTCATAAAAAAAAAATAATACATGAAAATCAGTGTCGTGATTAATTATTAAGGCTCCCATTACTTCACATCAAATATTCCACTTTGACATTTTTGGGGGGACAATATTACATATTTTGTGCTTTTGCCATAAAAACAGGATTTTGACTAAAAGGGAATAAAACATAAAAAAAACTTTATATCATCAGATAGACCTTGTAAAGTTGAAATAGCAATTCAAGCGTTGAATAGGGGAAAAAAAAGATGACTTATTTAAAAAAAATTCATGACAGAGACCAATCCAGGTACCTTGGACCAAATTTGAAGGGAGACCTAAAGGTTGAAAAAGTTTATATACTGTACTGGTTTTGAAAATAAAAAATATCAAAATGGTAGAAAATGCATGCTTTGATTTTTCAGTTTGCGGCTCTCAGTGGAGAAAGTCTAATGTTACATTTTCTCATACGTATTTGTATGTACTGTACTCACGTTAATCATTTGCTCCGTGTTCTTGTACACGCTGGAGAAATTGGGTCCGTGGCGATCAGCCTGAAGTTGTGGAAAAATCGTTAAGATAAAGGCAGTCCGAATTTTTACTTTGCTGTCAACTAGGTTGGCAGCACCTACGTCCCACAATACACCTGGTGCTAGGAAAGGGCATAATAATCCATGGTCAATTTTTCTCAATAACCAATTAAATCAAATTGAGTGCCTTGCCCATCCCTGCCTGGTGAGATCAGGTGATCAGTGATGTCATCACCTTGAAGTACTGCACTTTGAGCAGCTCGGCTCCAGACCCCACCGATGAGTTGACGAGACACAGCGGCTCGCCGTTGGCGTCTGGTGCCACGGACAAGGGGTGTCGACAAAGTTAGAATATGAAGCAGGTGAAAAGAGGGCAACCGCTGACCTTTGAACTCCAAACAGGTGAGGAGCATCTTCTTGATGTAGGTGGTGGCACAGGTGTCGTACTTCCTGACTTTAGTGTCCACGCCCAGGTGAGCAAGGGTGAAGACCAAGAAAGGAGATTCCTTCTGCTCGCTTGGCTTCTTTTTCTTCACGGTCAGCAGAACCTTGAAGGACAACCTATGGTCACCCACCATCCAACATCCGGCACGCTCACGCCGCCACACTACCTCTTGGACTTCAAAGTTGAGCAGGACGTTGACGGTGTTTTCACACGGACCGCCGTTAGCGATGGCGCCGCCGCCACGTTCCGATGGCAACGTCACCTCTACCTGCCGCTCTGCAAGCTCCGCAGTGTCTGTGGATGCAAATAAATGGTCCAATCACAGAAGAGAAGAGATTCATTTTAACATCACCATCATCTCCCAACATGCTCACCTTGAGGTTTGCGTGGGTTGGCGTCCATTTTGTGCTCTCTGCTTCCTTCTCCAATGTTCTCCAGCAGAACCTTCATCAGCACACTCACGTCTTCCTCTCCTAGACCCACCTGGCGGACACACCTAACGTGAGTGTCGCTGCGACCACAAAGCCAACACTACACCCAAGAAGTGTTACCTTCAGGGACCGCAGGACTCCTTGGACGTGGACACCAGGGATCTTGGTGTACCAGGCGGCGGCCATGTTCCTGGTGACGAGGAGCTCAACGTTGATTGGCTGCAGCATCTCAATCTCTGGCAATGAGGAGTCTTTGCTCAGCGTAGTTCTGTGGAGGAATGCCAGTTCAGTGGCGTTTGGTTTCTGATGCTGGTGTGTAGCGGCTACCTGGAGAGCTTTAGCTGCGTCAGACGAACGTCCATCTTGTCCACCACGGCCGGCAGTGAGAAGCCTTCGGCTGGCAGCAAGGAGAAGCTGTTCGACACCTTGATGAGACCCAGATCCACTACCACGGCATTCTGGGAGGTGGACGACTGGGGGATAATGATGAGCGGCGCCTTCAGCTTGATGTCCATGGACAGACGGAAACTCTTCTGGGCAAAGTCGCGAACGCTGGACGCCGCTTTCTCGGCTGCCTGAGCGGTGGCGCTGCTCAAAGCTTCTTTGGCTGTCTGGAAGTTGTCGACAAACATCTGGAAGAAGAATCAGAGAGGAGAGGCAGACATGACGCCACGAGATGAAGACCTCCAGTAAAGAATGCCAGTTGATTTCCTGCTTCAAATATTAGTCTCATCTACAATTCATGTCTGGAGTTGTTTTTATGCTGTGAAGTTCATATTTTGTCTCATTATTTAGCTTTATATCGCCCTGTTATAGAGCAATGTTTGCTAGAGATATCAAGATTCAGTTTATGCTGTTGAGCCTACAAGAGATGTATTCATCTAGTTCAGGGGTCGGCAACCCGCGGCTCTAGAGCCGTTTAGTGCCGCCCTAGTGGCTCCTGGAGCTTTTTCAAAGATGTATGAAAAATGGAAAAAGATGAGGGGAAAAAAAATTTTTTTTTGTTTTAATATGGTTTCTGTAGGAGGACAAACATGACACAAACCTCCCTAATTGTTATAAATCCCACTGTTTATATTAAACATGCTTCACTGATTCGAGTATTTGGCGAGCGCTGTTTTGTCCTACTAATTTTGGCGGTCCTTGAACTCACCCTAGTTTGTTTACATGTATAACTTTTTCCGACTTTCTAGGACGTGTTTTATGCCACTTCTTTTTCTGTCTCATTTTGTCCACCAAACTTTTAACGTTTTGCATGAATGCACAAAGGTGAGTTTTGTTGATGTTATTGACTTGTGGGGAGTGCTAATCAGACATATTTGGTCACTGCATGACTGCAAGCTAATCGATGCTAACATGCTATTTAGGCTAGCTATATGTACATATTGCATCATAATGCCTCGTTTGTAGGTATATTTGAGCTCATTTAGTTTCCTTTAAGTCCTCTTAATTCAATTTATATCTCATGACACACTATCTGTATGTAATATGGCTTTTAATTTTTTTGCGGCTCCAGACAGATTTGTTTTTGTATTTTTGGTCCAATATGGCTCTTTCAACATTTTGGGTTGCCGAACCCTGATCTAGTTTATTAATACTATTAAGGATATTTTAATAATGGTAACAAATAAAACCAAAGACGCTATACTGTGGTCATCCGTGTCCAATACAGCACTTGGTTTTCCCGCACAACAACAACTAACTTTTTAGTTTCGGTTATGAAAATCGAGAAAAAAAATATACGGTGGATTGGACCAACAATACAGCTGAAATATAACAATATTACTAGGACTTAACATGATGTTAGTTTATTTGCACAGCCACTTCTTCATAGTTATATTTACACAGAGCAACCTTTCTTTACGTCTAGTTCAGCTCTCGAAAACTAATATAGTCGAGAATAAAGTTTCTCAAACAAATCAAATGTTCAAACAAACATTTCACAAAGTGATTGCTGCAGACACAAGCATGGTCTGATTGTATTCCACAAGATGATGAAAGTGATATTTTCAAGAGCCAATTTCTTTGACACACTTTTGTTTTTTCCCTGACTTTATTATCTTTATGAACCACTTCTTTCCCGACTCCATCAAAGCTCTTACCTATCTCTCCATTTGAACAATTGGAACATCCAAGAACAGAACAGCAATACCGCATTTTCTAATCAAACTCTACACTCACTCTCACTTGTTTTAATGCTACGCTCAAGCTGCTTGACCATCATGCAAATTAGGCTGTGAAGAAGAAATATTGTGTCATATGCAACCCAGCTATATTCATGCTAAAAAAATAAAAGTTTCTAGATCATAACTTTGTCCCAAAGTAGTCTTTGGGGTCTCTCACAAGGTCTGCCATGAGTAGTAGTGTTGTTGTTGTTGTTCAAGGAAAGAGCAAACGTTTTAATGAGTCTATTAAGCCGTTTGCTTAAAATGAGCAAAATACGTAAAGGTTACATGTTATTCTAAATGTGGCTGTTACTACATTAGATATACACTATATTGCCAAAAGTATTTGGCCACCTGCCGTGACTCACATATGAACTTGAAGTGCCATCCCATTCCTAACCCATAGGGTTCAATATGATATGGGTCCACATTTTGCAGCTATTACAGTTTTAACTCTTCTGGGAAGGCTGTCCACAAGGTTGCAGAGTTTGTTTATAGGAATTTTCGACCAGTCTTCTAAAAGCGCATTGGTGAGGTCACACACTGATGTTGGTCGAGAAGGCCTGGCTCTCAGTCTCCGTTCTAATTCATCCCAAAGGTGTTCTATCGGGTTCAGGTCAGGAGTCTGTGCAGGCCAGTCAAGTTCATCCACACCAGACTCTGTCATCCATGTATTTATGGACCTTCCTTTGTGCATTGGTGCACAGTCATGTTGGAAGAGGAAGGGGCCTGCTCCAAACTGTTCCCACAAGGTTGGGAGCATGGACTTGTCCAAAATGTTTTGGCATCCTGGAGCATTCAAAGTTCCTTTCACTGGAACTAAGGGGCCAAGCCCAACTCCTGAAAAACAACCCCACACCATAATTCCTCCTCCATCAAATTTCACACTCGGCACAATGCAGTCCGAAATGTAGCGTTCTCCTGGCAACCTCCAAACCCAGGCTGGTCCATCAGATTGCCAGATGGAAAAGCGTGATTCATCACTCCAAAGAAGGCGTCTCCATAGAGTCCAGTAGCGACGTGCTTTACACCACTGCAACGCTTTGAATTGGACTTGGTGATGTATGGCTTAGATGCAGCTGCTTGGCCATGGAAACCCATTCCATGAAGCTCTCTGCACACTGTACGTGGGCTAATTGGAAGGTCACATGAAGTTTGGAGCTCTGTAGCAACTGACTGTGCAGAAAGTCGGCGACCTCTTTACACTATGCGCTTCAGAATCCGCTGACCCCTCTCTGTCAGTTTACCTGGCCTATCACTTGGTGGATGAGTTGCTGTTGTTCCCAAACTCTTCCATTTTCTTACAATAAAGCCCACAGTTGACTTTGGAATATTAAGGAAATTTCACGACTGGATTTGTTGCACAGGTGGGCATCCTATGACAGTTCCACGCTGGAAATCACTGAGCTCCTGAACGCGGCCCATTCTTTCACAAATGTTTGTAGAAACAGTCTCCATGCCTAAGTGCTTGATTTTATACACCTGTGGCCGGACCAAGTGATTAGGACACTTGGTTCTCATCATTTGGATGGGTGGCCAAATACTTTTGGCAATATAGTGTATACTTACACCCTGTATTATAAAATGTTGATGGAGGTGGATGTTTTTAGCACGCTTTATAGGCGGAATAGAGCGAATCCGATTTGCTCCATTGTTAGGTGACTTTTACAAGCGTTTATTTACGAGTTAGAATGCATTGAAAAAAGAAAAACATGTGTTCTTGTCTTACCTAAACATTGTGAATGATAAACAGCAGTTCCCCTTTAAAATAAAATTGATTCTTCATGAATCCGCCTGGATGAAGCAGGAAGTGAAGAAGGAACAGGCAGGTCATATGACTGTGAGGGGGCGGGGTTAATGGATGGAAGTGCTCTCAATTATGTTTACGGGACAGTGCCTGGTTTAATTAATAAAATTTTTTTTAAAAAAAGGCCGCTCAAGTTAAGGTAAAATCCGGCATATGAGATTTGAAAGTCTGCTGTTGAAGTGTCACTTAGATTATCTAAATGAACAATTTGCAGCTAATCAAGACTGAATCAAAAATCGTACATGATATGTTAGAGCTATAAACAAAAACAGGCTTTCTTGGACCAACAACAAGCAAATGATTACTGAGGTGTGAAGGTGTGATGGGGTGTCGTGGTGTGGTGTGGCCGCATGCTACAGGCTATACCTCGTCAGCAGACGCACAATGAAAGCTTAAAGAAGCCTGAAAGGACAAAAGACATGACAAAAAAGACAGGAAATATGAGCGACAGAAGGAAGGGGCGCAGGAGGGAGAAACCTTCGGCCGGTTCTTCAGCACGTGTCAGGATTTGAGTACATGACCACGCGCTTCTGGGTATGAATGTGTTTGTGTTTGTGTGCAGTTGTCTGACCAGCAGGGACATCAGGAACTTGTGCAGGTAGACGATCTGAATGCAGCCCAGACGCATGGTGACTTTCCCGTCCACCTTGGACATGTCGCTGTAGTTGTCCCCCTCGGTCGCCCCCGAAAACAAGAACAGTTGGAAGCTGAACACCTCCTCCCCTACGATGGAAACCGCCTGGTGAAGAAGGACAAGATGCCAGTGAGCAATGAACAACTGTCCTCTTTCGTGTTGTTTATGTGTCCCTCTTGTTTTCATGTGTTTTTTGACCTAATATTTTTTAATCTGCACTGCAGCCACATCATTTGCCTATTGTGGGATAAATAAAGTCTATCCTCTCCTATAAATCAGGGGTGTCCAAACTTTTTCCACAGAGGTCCGCACAATGAAAAATCATATCATGCGGGGGCTGTTTTGATATTTTTAATAATAAAAACCAATACAATATATTGATTTTTTTTCACCTTTAGGACTCCCCTCAAGTTTAGTCCCAGGGGCCCAGAAGGGTCTGAGTCATAAAAATCTTAAAAATAAGTCATACAATATTTTTTTTTCAACACTTAAATATCTTGATCAGTAAATCCACTTCAGATCAACTTTTGATCTATCTGTCAATATTAAGTGGATTTTTATGATTTATGATTTAACCCTGTTTTTAATGTCAAAAACACTAAATATGCAATGTTTTCCTCAAAAAAATTCTAAGTGAATTATTTGATCTGAAGTCATTTGAGCTTTGAATAGGTCAATATTTAATAACAACATTCATTTTTATTCATTATTATTTTTGAGCAATGACAGTGAAAAAAAAAATCCCACTAAAATCTTTAGGGATGGAAAAGGGTTAGTGTTAAATATATGTTCGATCTCGATTATAAGTTTAAAAATTTTTTTTTTGGGTGTTATGCTCTTTTTGTCAAAGAAAACTTTGTTTTTTATGGCAAACACACAAAATATGCATTACTTTCCCCAAAAAACATTTCAAAGCGGAATTTTTGATGTGAAGGAATCGGGGCCATGACTAAGTCAATAATTTATAACAACATTAATTTTGATTCATTATTATTTTTTGACTAATGACAGTTTTAAAGGGAAAAAAACAGAATGCATAGCAGTTTAGTGTTATTAGAGTCAACATTGCATTTTTTTCTTGTTACATTTCACCTGTCTGCTCTGTCATGCCACTTTTTAAGGTTTTTTTGGGAATATTTCTTTGAATGGACCGTTAAAGAATTAGCTGCGGGCCGCAAATGGCCCCCGAGCTGCACTGTGGACACCCCTGTTATAAACAATAAATACACAAACAGTAGTAAGATAACATTGAGGTTCAGAACTGCGGTGAGAAAGATGTGGTGGGTGGGTCTTCACGGGGACTCCAACAAACAGACCTTGGTGTGAATGCTTTGAGGGTTGACGTCTCTGACCACAATGTCTCGGAGTCGGGCAAAGACCTCGGTCTGCTTCGCTTGCACCAGCACTGACGCGTCAATACCTGCAGGGCGGCGACAGTCATGCGCACAAACATCACAGCAACAAAAACAACCCTAAATTCTTCCCTTCATATTTCCTACCTTGGACCCGAATGTCGGCGATGCGACGGCGGTCGTCACACACCTCCACGTGGAAACATCCCAACATGGCGAACAACTTGAAGTTGAACACTTCAACATTTTTAACTCCTTTGGACACTGGAGGGGCAGTTAAAAATCTTAGCTTACTGATGGAATGTACAAGCATCAAGCATCTTCCGACTCACCCGTCCAGCCCCGTCCCTTTTCCACTTGCTTCCTTGCATCAGTGTTGCGAGGAGAGAGCAGCTGTGGTGGCATCGCGCTGGTCAGGAAGTTGATGGTTGCAAGCAACGCTTTAGCATGAAGGAGGAAGTCCAGGGAAGAAAACTCCACCTGCAGCAGAGCGACACCTTGAGGTCCAGGCTGCACGGATAACATATGGCTTGTGGTAACTAGGGAAACGCTTCTTTGTCCCACCTTCAGCGTTTGCTCGGTGTTATTGAACAGTGTTTGGAAGCTGGGCCCGCTAGGATCAGCCTGCACGACGACATGAAAATAGTCAAAGCGGCGTCACCTTTGGTGTCTCAGTGGAAGGGACTCCTGTGTGTTATTTTGTTACTTACCTTGATGAACGCCACCTTGAGAAGGTCCGAACTCTGCTGCTCGGAGCAGCTGATCAGGTGAAGTGGAGGACTGCCGTCATCTGCAAAGTTAAAATACGCTGCCGTGATTGTCCAATTAAATATGGCTTGACAGATCCTTTATTAATAACCCTGTCACATTACGCTCGGCTCTCCATTTCAAGGCCAGCAAGGCCTTCTCTGCTGGCCTAAACACTTTCAAAAGCACTGACATAACTTCACTTCTAGTATTTGTTCCATGAAACGGTACTCGTTATTCCATATAGTCTATTATTCTTCATTTTGCAAAGTTTCTTTTGACTGCACTGCTAGATTTTTACGTCCAATCAGATTTCATCTTCTATGTGTTGCCATGTCAAAGTTCTGTGCCCAGGGCCTTCAGAATTAGTAGCGCAGGCCGATGTCACTTGAGGGGGACCTATGATAAATGTAGTCTTTTCTGACTTACAAATGTTTTTACAATGTTGGATACTCATGTTAAACAATGTCAAAGAACCAAATCATGAAGTTCATGTATTTTGGCGTGAACTTGTTTGCAGTTTTGGATGCCTTTTTCTGCAGGGTTTTGCAGTCTGGCTACGTTGTGACTTGGGGGGCCGCATTGGGCTTGTCAAATGATACGAAAGCATGTATTAATCAAAAAGATGATTAATCATTTAACACATAAACCATAAACCTTAGGTCAGGTTAATTCGTAAAATAAGTACTAATCAAATATACCGTATAAGAAGGGACTTATTAATAACTTGGAAATACATGTACATATAATCATGTGCCAAAATAAATACACTAAATTAATAATTAATATGTTTCTTAACTTAACTGTTCATAAAATTACAGCTTTACCACTTAAGTCATAAATTCTGCGCTTAAACTTCTCTATGACTTAAGGTCCAGACATTTTCTGTTTGTTGAGATTGTCATTACTGCCACAAGTGGGAGAAAAGTGAATTACAACCGAGTACTGTTGCGCCCCATACAGAGAAACATATCTTTTTTGGTGGCCATCTATGGAGCCCTCTTGGCCCAGCTATGGTTAAGAAACACTGGTTTAGACCACAAAAACGTTTTTTCAATGTAGATTAAACTCATGTAGATCAATTGATTAACGTGGACACCGACTTAAACAAGTTAAAACACTTATTCGGATGTTACCATTTAGTGGTCAATTGTACGGATAATGTACTGTACTGTGCAATCTTCTAATAAAAGTTTAAATCAATCAATCAATAGACCCCCCCTTAATCTATAATACCAATGGGCCTGTTTATTTAACCAATTAGATTTCTAAACTATATTATTGATGGTTTATATAATTATAACGTGACAGTGGCGGTGTTAGGAGGTGGATTAAGCCGGTTAAAGCCCATGCACGAACTGCACCGCACAACACCGGAGCTAAAAACAGCATTTACTGGACTGGACCACCTGGTGGAAATGGGATTTTAAAAGTTAAAGTACCAATGATTGTCACACACACACACTAGGTGTGGTGAAATTATTCTCTGCATTTGACCCATCACCCTTGATCACCCCCTGGGAGGTGAGGGGAGCATTGAGCAGCAGTGGTGGCTGCGCCCGGGAATCATTTTTGGTGATTTAACCCCCAATTCCAAGCCTTGATGCTGAGTGCCACACAGGGAGGTAATGGGTCCCCATTTTTATAGTCTTTGGTATGACTCGGCCAGGGTTTGAACTCACAACCTACCGATCTCAGGGCAGACACTCTTACCACAAGACCACTGAGCAGGTCAGGTTTAGAAGTTTCCTAGCAGATATGTTACCTGGAACATCACAATAATCCAGCGCGACTGTGCGCAGGTATGACGTGATGCTCAGGTCGAAGCTCCGACTCTTCCCCTCAGCTCCAAGCTGACAGACACTCAGCGACAGCACCGTCTTCTCCTGGTCCGCTTGCCGCGTCAGCTCTAACAGCACCTGAACGCAACACTGTTACTTTCACCTGAACTGGACGTAGTAGAAGGAGGCAAACGGCAGCAGACCAACCTCTTTGACCTCAAATTTGAAATGAAGGTCTGTGAGATCTTCAACAGCCAAGCGCTGATGCTCATCATCAGTGGACTTCCCGCTGGCGTCCTCATCGGAATCTGACATGTGACAGAATTGATCCCAATGACCATACATTAGAGTAGGAGCATCATCATCATAATTACCAACAACAATAAACCTGTCTCTGCCGTGCTGAGGAGGGCGGGGGGAAGACTGAGCGCACGTGGTCGCGATTCCGCCAATGAGAGCACCTGCAGAAGGAAACACGCCCAAATATAGTCAACGATATCTATCAATCAAATAAAAGTTGAGTTGCCCTAATGAACTGCTATTGAAATATCTAATGTTCTAGAATGGTTACCTTCTCAGTTGGAGTGGAGGGGGTTGAGCCCACGTGTGGCAGAGGAATGCTGTCTACCAACTCCATAATGTTTTGGATCTTCTGATCTGAGATCTTCACGTGCAGGAGCGGCAGCTCGCCTGAAACCTTCAACCTGCAGCACGAAGAACAGAGCGGATGAGGTCGGAGGTGTGCGAGCCAGTCATTGGCAGTGGCGTCAGAAAGGTGGGAAGCGTACCTAGGCATTCTGGCGTCATTGTCCACCATACACTTTGACAAACGCACAGTGAAGTCCAGCGGCTGAAGGATGTGCTGGACGGACGAACTCTGCAACCGAGCTGACTTCCAGGTCTCACCTGAGCAGGAAAAGACAGTGTGACGCCTTCCCCACAAGCAAAGTTGTGTGTGTGTGTAAGTGTGTGTACCTGACTTGCTGTAGAGGACTTGGACTCTTCGCAGCTCTATGTTGTATTGCTCGTACGCCCGATCCATGATCTCCTCCAGAGACGAAAAGGATGGCGATAACGTCTGATGAGCGTTCTGCTCCACGCTGTTGAACTGCCACACATGGTGTCCACACGTTAAGCATGCACGCTCTACTCAGTGTGTGTGTGTGTGTGTGTGTGTGTGGTCTACAAGGGAGGCCACGCCTACATTGGCTCATTCAGGTGCGACTCACTTTAAGGCTGCCAAAGTCGACAATAATGAGCTCAGACGTGTTGCAGTAGAATCCTGACTTGGGTAACAGCAGATAGGACGGACGCAGGTCTATCCTCAAGTCCAGAACCTTACGGGTCTCAATGATGTGGGATAAACCTGCAAAGAGCTGAAACTGAGCTGAACTGGGTCAGAAAGCTAGATCAGGGGTGTCCTAAGTGGTTTTTTTAACGGTTTGCAGCACATTCTGAAAATACTATTAAACAAAAAAAAAAGTGGAATAAAAGAGCAAACAGGTGAAATGTAACAAGAAAATGTTTCAATGTTGACTAATAACACACAGCTGCCATACAGGCTGTTTTTTTTCTTTAAAGCTGTCATTGTTTAAAAAATAATAATAAATCACAATCATTGTTATGAATTATTGACCTATTCAAAAGTTCAATTGCTTCACATAAAAAATTCAACTTTGAAATATTTTTTGGGGGGAAATATTGCATATTTTGTGTGTTTGTCATAAAAAATTGTTTTTCTTTCAAAGATTAAAACATAAAATAGCTCTAAAGTTGATCTAGAGACTTAAGCGTTGAAAGTAAAAAAAAAAAAAAAACAGACCTAATTTTAAACACTTTTATGAGTGGGGCTCTTTTGAATCCCCAAGAATTTTGGTGGGATTTTTTTTTTAACTGTATTTGCTCAAAAAACAATAGTGAGTTACAATAAATTCTGTCATGACATTGACCTATTGAAGCCTCCACATTCCTTCAGATCAAATATTTTATTTAGACATATTTTTTGGGGTAAAATATTGCCTATTTAGTGTTTTTGCAATAAAAACAGGCTTTTGACAAAAAAGGCATAAAAAATAAATTAAAAAAACCTTTATATTGACAAGCTGATCTAGAGATTTAAGCATTGGATACATCTTCTGGGTTTTTTTCAAATTACATGAGCCTTTTTTTTTAAAACATTTCGGGTCCCCAGAACCAAACTTGAGAGAGGCCCCAAAGGTAAAAAAAACCTTAATTATTTTGTATTGGTTTGAAAAATATCAAAATGGCCCTTGCATGCTTTGATTGTTCAGCGTGCAACTCTCAGTGGAAAAAGTTTGGACACCCCTGGGCTAAATCATCAACATTCTAAGGAGGAGGAGCCAAATGACGACAGATTGAGTCTAAATTTCCCCTAATGAAGCCTCTAGGACTGTTCTAATGCTCCGAGAACCTGTAGAACAATCTAACTAACCTGTTGCTGTTTTTTCTTTAAACTCCTCCAGTTTGGAGAGTGTAGCAGAGGCCAAGACCTCCAGGTCCACACCCTTCCCCATCTTGAAGAATTCTACCAAACTGTTGACAGTCATCTGAGGAAGGAACACAAGCAGAGAGATGAGCAGTGATCCTGCGATTTTGACACGCTGACTGCAGTGTTGGCGTTTACAGCGTCATAGATTATTTCCACGGGCTGCGAGTCCACCCTCAGCAGCTGGTCGGCGGCGCTCTCTTCTGGGTTCAACTCAAAGGTAAAATTGAGCAGTGAAGAGGTGGAGTCACCTACTGAAGCAATGAGCGAGGGCACCGCCCCCTGCTGCAGTAAGCCTGTCACATACCAGTGCTGCAGGGCCGCCTCCACCCTGCAGGGGCACACAACAACACACGTCAGAGTGTAGACACGGTCACATTACAGGAGAGTCCAACGTGTGACCTCACACACCTCACGGCCTGAGCTCCAGGGCGCTGAGAGATTTTAGAACTAAGGTCAATCATCTGGACCTTGAGGATCTCTGGGACGTCCGGCTGGTCTCGGATTGTCACCGAGGTCCTGCAGAGCTGGAAGGTGACCACCACGGCGACGTACTGCGGCGTGAAGATGAAAGAGATCAGATGGATATGGACACGGCGGACGAGGACCCACGCAGCCCGGTGGGCGTGTCTACCTGTTTGGGTAAAGTCAGGTTGTGAGAGCTGCCGCTGTAGCCGATGGCAGTGTAGAGCTTGTCCTTCTCCTCTGCAGTCATGATCCCGTCCAAAGCTGAACCTGGGGAGCAGAAAGACGCTGGCGTCACCTGACATTTTCCTTGCCGTCACGCAGTCGACCACCCACCCTCAGCCTCCTTGCTCTCCTCAGGATCCTGCTCCTCCTTCTTGGCCTTTCTGCTGAAGAAGTTGCTAAAGAAACCGCCTCCTCCCTGCTTCTGCCCTCCCGATGCCTTCTTGCTCCCCGGCTTCTGCCCTGAGCGGACCACCTGCAGGAAGGGGAAAGATCTAAATACCTCGCAGCCTTATGCATCATCATCATAGTGTAAGGCTGGGCGATATGGCTAAAAATATATATCATGATATAAGTGTTTTATATCGGTCGGTATTGAAAATCATTTATATTTTTTATGACCTATCGAAAAAAGGACCAGGACTAAACATATTAAATGTAACCATTTCTTTTTACACATAACCTTCTATTATAATCCCCTCAGCTATCAAGACAAAAAGGAAACAAAATGTTACCACAAACATGGAAAACAATCAATGTAAACACATTTATAAAATCACATTGAACAATAACCTCTTAAAATCCAAAAATAAGGAATATGTAAGAAATGCTTAATAAAGTGTAACAAAATAGTGCAAAACGTGAAAATGTAAAAAGAGAAACTCGAGAATAACCATTTTTTGCAGGTTTAGTGCTTGGAAGGAAGTAACAGCTGTGCTCTAAAGGTGGTGTGGTATTACTGATCTTGGTAGGGACGAGCCACTTGCTAAATTTACAGGCCAAACTGGTCTGACTATGATCCGTTTGACAAAATCCCCCCAAAAACTGCCATACTGTTAAGTTTTATTTATTTATTCGCTCTCTGCAGCACTCATTTTTACTTTCTCTTCTCATTCCATGTAAAGAATCAACAGCGAGACAACAAGATGGCGAAACCAATCTTGATAGTTGACACTGTTACCTGATTGGCTGTTAGCGTGTCACTCCCACTGATCTTATCCTGTGTTGCTGGGTTACCATAGAGCGACTGCCTTTGTTCATGCAACCAACCTTAATCGCAACTTCAGAACTGTCTTCTGCCATGGAATTTCAAAAAATAATCAAACTTAGACTTAGACATTTTTTAAATTTGTATACATATTTTATACATTTTTAGCATTTTTTTTATAGTTATCAATTACGTGTCTATCGCGATATGTATTGATATCGTTTTATCGCCCAGCCCTACCATAGCGTTACCTCCATCTGAGCTTGCTGGCGAGCCAATGTGATGCTGAACACATCCAGAACTTTCTCCAGGTCCTGGCAGAAAGACAAAGAAGTCACATGAGGCTGTTTGATCCACTGAGAAGGCAGGGGTGCGGGGATGGGGTTGTCCATGAGACTCTTTGGACCTGAATGTGGCGCTCGGTGTCGGCGTTGAGCTTGTTCTGGCTCAGTACTTTGGTCTTGTAGGCCAACTTGTAGGCCTTCACGTTCTCGCGGTGGTGTCTGATGTTGGACCAGGACCACATGCGGCTGGTGTGGCGGATGTGGACCTCCAGGATACTGTTGAAGGCGTAACGCCACCTAGTGGAAATGAGATCGGGAGAAGATTTAGATTTTAGCCACCGTTGTGTAAAATCTAACTTCTTCCAGCGAATTTGAAATAAAATATGCATGCTGCTGTTTGAGGTATAATTTCCCTCATTTGGACAAAATGGAACACCTTAGAAATGACTAGATTTGGCCTTGGTTCTGTTTGAAGAAAATAATCACAATGAACGCACCCTGTGTTTTATATCTATGCACCCTCACACACACATATATCATTATTAGCCGGGAGAGAGAGAGTGGAGGAGAATGTGTGTGAGCTAGGCACACACGTCAAGTTAACTTTCAGTTTTGATTTCCCCCAAGGCGTTGCAAACCAAGGAGGACAAACGCAGATGAGGGGGGTGTCCATTTTAGAGATTGCTTCGAGCTTTAGGTAGCTAGGTTCTTTCAATTGTTAAACTTTTATTGTAGCCACCTCTCATCATTTTAAACAGCCTTAGAACTAAATGATCTGGTAGGAGTTTTTCCTTCTATGAGGGAGGGTCCCTATACTGCAAATACCCCAAATGTCTCAAATCTATCCCCTACTACGTGATGTGATGTTTGCTTTAATGTTGGACTGACCAAACTTTGGCGTTGGCATGGATGGGAGTTTCAGGCCTAAACTTCCTGTAAGGAGTGTTCTTCACCATGCGGTCAATGGACTCCAGCAGCTCCACCATGGTGGCGTACTGCACGTGACAACACACAAACATCTGCACTGAGCCAGTATGCATTCAAGTGATGGTCAAAAGCTGCTAGTCATGGACAACAGTGGTCATGTGACCTCAACAGTCAGGCAGACATGTTACCTGAGGTCTGGTCATCTCTATAGCGATGTCCTGGACCTCCAGGTGCAGCTTGGCTTTTGGAGATTGCAGTTCCTGCTCGGCGTTTGGGTTGATGCGCATTTTGGCGGACGCAAAGATGGGTTTAAATACTGAAAAGCACAAACAAAGCGACCCATCGGCCAGTAAGACGAGGCGAACGATGAAAAGGAGACTTGGCTGAGTTGTTGGTGGACTCACTGTAGTGATATTGAGGTAGCTCCTGATCCTTAGTGCTGATCCCACATTTCAATTTATCCTGCAACACACACACACGATTAGTTGGAATTACAACGCTTCACACATAATCAATGCAGAAAAATTACATGTGTTTTATTTAGTTAGTATTAATTTTATCTTTTACAGTGCTAATATCTAATGGCTGAGCTAAATTGAAAATAATAATGTCAGTGTTTTACATTCATTTATTTGTGGCACACGACCACTAGATTTGTCGCTATCTGTCCGCCCTTACTCATAAACACATTATAACGGAACTGTCTGTCAATGTAGCTTGTGGCGGCATGCACCATATCTCCACTTCTAATACGTACCTGGTCTGTCAGAAAATAAAATGACTCAGCAGGAGGGATGAGTATTTCGCAAGCTTTAAAAAAAACGACTAGCGATAAATCTAGCAACTTATTTTTTTTCTAAACCTTTTTGTTTTGCTCTTCATTTTTACTTGTTGTCTCTTCCACAGCATCCAAAAATGACATGCACATGCGTCATGGCCAATTATACACATTATAGGATGACACTGCAACCCACTGCCACAAATAGATTACAGTCCTGTGCAAGCCATTGAGGGTCATGTGAAATCATTAAATGTAAAAAATAATCCTACTACATTGTAAATCATGATTATGACAGGAGACATGGAAATGTTTCACAGCTGCAGAACCCTTCATGTAATGCAGGATTAAAAATGTTTTTTACATTTCAGGCAAATTGATGCACTTTAAATATTTTCTGTAACAGACCAACAAACAATGTTGGTAAAGTTATTCTTTGTTGTAAGTTGATCTATATATATTTTTTTAAATGTTAATAAGGATAAAATGTTGTGCACAGGTATACTTTACAACAATTTTATAGACAGATTATACTATTTACAGCGGAGAGTGGGGCGAGGGCCGCAAAATGTTTTCTTCTTCCTAAGGGGGCGTGACAGAAATAATTGAGAAGCAATGCTCTAATGGTTGACCATGTTGCAGCAAGGCATGATGGGAAGGATCCATTACTGTTGTTTAAATAGAATAGAATAGAAAGTACTTTGTTGATCCCTGGAGGAAATTCAGCACCACAGTTCGCTCACAATAAACAATAAACACTTAGGTATTTTTACATGTGAATAATATAAATACAGTCTATTATACAGCATTATTCACATGGGAATAATATAAATACAGTCTATTATACAGCATTATTCATAAGTGAATAATATAAATACAGTCTATTATACATTCAAGATAAATAAGGCAGTCTGCACCCCTTTTCAATTGCAAGTAGTGTTAGTAGATCGCACGCAACACGCCCCCTTTATAGTACATGCTATTTTATGTTTTGTACACCTTGTTTACTGCATGGTGTTTGGATCTTAGTAAATCAGGCCCCAAATAATTCAAGCTAATATTTAAGAGAATAACTTCCAGTTGATGTATTTAAAGTAACAATGTAAACAAGTGTAAAACAATAATGTACAGTTTAGTGCAGGTGTGTCAAACTATTTTTAGCTCAGGGGCCGCATGGAGGAAAATATATTCCCTAGTGGGCCGGACTGGTAAAATCTAAGCACAATAACTTAAAAATAACGACAATTTCAAATTGTTTTCTTTGTTTAAAAATAGAACAATCACATTCTAAAAATGTACAAATCATAATGTTGTTGTTTTTTACACTTACATGTTGCGGCTAATAGAATAATATTATATCTTCATTCTTCAAAGAGGTTATGTTTTGGCCTGCTTGTTTGTCTGTTAACAACATAACTCAACCAGTTATGGACAGATTTAATGTCCAAAAAAACGAACATAATTCACCTCCCGCTTACAGTGTTCAATGCCCCCACCATGCCGTTCCTGCGCTGAGCAGAGGATTCTGGGAGATGTAGTTTATTTACAAAACGCCAGAAAAAAAATACACTCACCAAGTTTTCGTTTGATACAGTCACCTTATTATTGAGAAGACTTTGGATACAATGTTGTGCATAGGTGTACTTTATAACAATTGTATAGACAAATTACACTATTATAGTCATGGCGGAGAGTAGGGGGAGGGGCGCAAAATGTTTTCTTCTTCCTAAGGGAGTGTAGCAGAAAATAATTGAGACCATGGTTGACCATGCTGCAGCAAGGCATGATGGGAAGGATCCATTACTATTGTTGTGTATTTACTGGAAACATTTTCTTCTCTCCTTTTAAATTATGAATTTCTAGTTATTGAGTTAGTCCCTCCCGTTCCTCTACGTAGCCAAGATGGCGACTACAGAGGGTGGTAAAAGGTCCATCACTGCACACTCGGCCTTTAGACTTCTCAATGTAAATACTCAAAAGACTAAGGGCCTGATTAACTGAGATCCTAACACCATGCGTTAAACAACGTGTGTAATATATAAAATAGCGTGTACTATAAGGGGGCGTGTTGCGTGCGGTTTACTAACAATACTTGTGCAATTGAAAAGTGGTGCAGACCGCCTTATTTAAAGGGGGATTTTGCGTGTACTGTACGGGGCATCGCCACAAGGACAATCTTATTGACTGCATTGCATCTACTGAAACCACTTTTTTTTTTTCAAAACGCAAAAAATGCATATTTAGTAGATATGTCCGATAATGGCTTTTTTTGCCGATATTCCGATATTGTCCAACTCTTAATTACCGATTCCGATATCAACCAATACCGATATATACAGTCGTGGAATTAACACATTATTATTTCGAATTTTGTTGTGATGCCCTGCTGGATGCATTAAACAATGTAACAAGCTTTTCCAAAATAAATCAACTCAAGTTATGGAAAAAAATGCCAACATGGCACTGCCATATTTATCATTGAAGTCACAAAGTGCATTATTTTTTTTAACATGCCTCAAAACAGCAGCTTGTAATTTGGGACATGCTCTCCCTGAGAGAGCATGAGGAGGTTGAGGAGGGCGGGGTTGGTGGGGGCGGGTTTTAGGTGGGGGGGTGAGGGGTAGAGGGTAGGGGGGTTGTATATTGTAGCGTCCCGGAAGAGTTAGTGCTGCAAGGGGTTCTGGGTATTTGTTCTGTTGTGTTTATGTTGTGTTACGGTGCAGATGTTCTCCCGAAATGGGTTTGTCATTCTTGTTTGGTGTGGGTTCACAGTGTGGCGCATATTTGTAACAGTGTTAAAGTTGTTTATATGGCCACCCTCAGTGTGACCTGTATGGCTGTTGACCAAGTATGCTTGGCATTCACTTGTGTGTGTGAAAAGCCGTAGATATTATGTGACTGAGCTGGCATGCAAAGGCAGTGCCTTTAAGGTTTATAGGCACTCTGTACTTCTCCCTACGTCCGTGTACCACTCCATACAGCGGCGTTTTAAAAAGTCATAAATTTTACTTTTTGAAACAGATACCGATAATTTCCGATATTACATTTTAAAGCATTTATCGGCCGATAATATCGCTAATATTTAGGATTTTTTTTTCATATAAGAAGTATTTTAATAATACATATTATAAGTAAATTAAACAAACGTCATTAAAAAATACTAAAAGACACCAAAACGCATCAATAGAATTTGTTTTCATTCGCCGCTTAATTCCTCTGGCAGCTATAAAATGATGTAGCTAAATAAACAATGTGTCTAATATGTTTTATTTCTGACCGTGCAAAATGTTGACACACACACATGTAGGACGGGGGATTCTCGTCTGTCCATCATTTGTCTGTGCAGCACGAGCACTGATCATGCAGCCGTGTGTGTAACTGTCAGTTTTCTCGTCATTCTGACATGACATATAAAACGTAAAATAGTGCTCGCAAAACGGTGAAGAGTGTTGATAAATCACATTACGCGAGCTAAATTATCTATATTTGCATCTTCTTCTCCCAGTATTGTGGGCCTTTTGCTGATCAGCATATATTTTGTATATTGATGAAGACAGAGACGCAAAATGGCTTGCACGCCTTATTTTACTCATTTAACAGACGCAATCCACTTTGCACACATTTATTAGATCAGCTTTACGTGCGCTATCAAGTTTGCACGTGTTTCAGTATACGCCTGGAAGTGTGTGAATGGGGACACAGCCATGATCCCCTGTTTCCAAAGATTGTACATACTGTAGCTTGTTTGTGACCTCTTAAAACTCACCACAATGTCCTGCCATGAGTCTTTGTAGAAAATCTGACTGTTGACGTTCCAGTAGGCGCACAGACACTCCAGACGGCCGAGCTAACAGGTCCAAACATAAAATGCATCAATGATGATAAGAACAAACAAACGAGATCTACGTAATTGAAATCCTCACCTTGTAGGTGATCTTTGCTGCTTCGTTGAGGATGCAGCACTTCCAGTTCTCATCAGTGGTCTAAGGGAAGACAAAGATGCAAGAGCAGGATGAGAAGACGTCTTCAGACCAAGAACACACAAGGGCATGTCTTACCTGCAGGCTGAGTTCTGACAGAGTGACTCCCATGGACAGGGGGCGCTGTGGGTCAGAAACCTAAAAATCCACAAACATCTCCAGGTAAGTCAAGTTTCATGACCAGAGCACTCATAATCAAAGCCTTAATGGAAAGATGGACCTCAACTTCAGTAGACAGTAGGGCTGGGTGATAAGTCGATATCAATATATATTGCGATAGACACGTAATCGATATCTATAAAAAATGTGTTTGATAAAACGTTATATGTATATATATATATATATATATATATATATATATGTATATATATATATATATATATATATATATATATATATATATATATATATATTTATATATAGTATGTACACATATATATATGTATATATATATATATATATATATTTATATATAGTATGTACACATATATATATGTATATATATATATATATATATATATATACATATATATATACACACACACGCACACACACACACATTTATATGTATACATAGATATACACACCTATGTATATACATACATACAGTATGTACTGTATATATATTAGGGCTGGGCGATATGGACGAAAAAGTATATCTCGATATATTTTTACTTAAACTCGATATTTGATGTATATCTCGATATATTTTTCAGTGAAAGTATATGTATAATGATATTCATTTTTGAGCGATATTCAGTGAAATTGAAGTGAATGACAACTGTACTGTAAACAGTCAGTGGCACTTTTATTAACCCAGTTAGTCAAGATGGGTATTAACAGCACAGAAAATAAACAAAAGTAGCACAGAATTACACAACATAAATAAAATAGAAAAATATTCTTTCTACGTAAAATAAATAACATAGCTGTGCAAATAATACAAAATGTATCAAAAACTCCGATAAAAAATACATTTGCAGGCAGGCACTTTGTGATTTCCCTTCCTGGTTCCATGACCCGCCCTATCTTGCTTCTGATTGGCCTGTCTCTAACCAGTCGTGACTCATCATAGTAAACAACCAACCAATCATGGATGTTCTTATACGTGCAAGCACGTCTTGGAAGGAGGTAGGGGAGCGGTTTAGTAGCCCTTGAAGGGGAAGCGGGGGAGAACAAGGAACACAACAAATAAGCGGCGTTTGGCAATTTTAACGTGAAATAAATTATATCGATATTACGATATTTTCTTAATACATATCTTGTTTTAAAATATATCTATATATTTTACAAACTCGATATATCACCCAGCCCTAAAATATATATATATATATATATATATATATATATATATATATATGTGCGTGCACACACACACACACACACACACACACACACACACACACACACACACACACACACACACACACACACACACACACACACACACACACACACACACACACACACACACACACACACACACACACACACACACACACACACACACACACACGGCGCTCGTCCCCACCAAGACTGGTAACACCACACCACCTTAGCCGCGCTCACCCTTTAGAGCACAGCCAACACTTCCTGGCACTACAACTGCAGAAAATAAATCTTCTCAGGTTTCTATGTTTACATTTTCACACTTTGCACTATTTTGCTACACTTTATTCAGCATTTCTTGCATATTCCTTATTTTTGCATTCTAAGAGGTTCAGAGTGTTCAATGTGATTTTAGAATTTTATTAACATTGATTTAGTGTTTTCCATGCTTGTGATGACATATAATTTCCTTTCTGCCTTGATAGCAGGGGGGATTACAATCAGAAGAAGGTTACATTTTTAATTTAATTTTTTTTTGTCCTGGTACATATTTTTGATAGGTCATAATGATGACACAGATGATGATACAGTTTTTAGCCATACTGCCCAGGCCGAGTAGACAGAACCAAATCCTGACTGGAACTTTAACCTAAAAATTCCTACACTTTCTTAAGCCTGGCTGTAAAAAGCAAAGCTTACATCATCCTCGTAGCGCAGGTGGATGCTGCTGATCTTTACTTGCAGGTTCTTGATCACCTGGGTGGCCAGTTTCTCCATGAACGTGTCCTTCTTCTCCTCCTGAGGCTTTTCTGGAAGCAGCAAGCAGAAGACTCCTAAGATCTAAACCCGGACTGACCAGACGCGGTCCTAGACAAAAGCTTGAATCAGTAAAACGTCTTTTAGGCGATGAAGATGCTCCCAAAAACCACATCACATCTTTTTTGCTCAGTTGAAACTTCACTCTGGAGGTTAACGCCATCTTTGATTGGCAGTAAAAATCATTAGACTCACCTGATTTGTTCACGCGATGTTTCAGCTTCTTCAGAGCTTTTTTGTGCTTTTTAAATTTTTTATGTCCTTTGGGGACTTTGGCAGCATTAAAGAAAGAGAAAGCAGTCAATAGGAGAGAAGGAGAAAGAAGGAGGTCAAAAGCGCCCACCTGGAGGAGGTAGGTGGACGTGTGAGTAGAGCAACTAATCACTGAGCAGAGTTTAGAACGCACAGCAAAGACATTTGGAGGTTCATATTGTAGTTTGAGGAACTGAATGAAACCTTTGCACATTTATGTCTACATGTGTATTGGATGATATTAATGTGTTATCGGGAAGAAAAGGAACACACATTCTTTTTTAACATTAAATTCCACAATACAATCACGGGAACCATGTTAACCTAGCTTTAGCATGCCAGTGCTACGCTAGTGCTACTTTCAGGTATGCATGCATGTGTGTTTTACCATCCACGGGCTCCTTATAAACAACGCTTTCCAGACTGAAGAGCAGCTCGCCAGTGTGCGACGCTGTCAGTCAACGCAGCGTGAACACAACACAACACAAAATTGTTACGTTCGTCAAACACTTTCACTGGACTAGAACTCTTTTTTTTTTTTTCTCCTGAGAACCACACGTCATGTAACATACAGTAGAACCTCTAAAGTGGAACACAATCCCTTCCAGGACACCAGTCTCAGGGACAGTCTGAAATGTTCAGATTTAGAAGCCGTTTTTTTCAACTTAAGAAATATTGGAAATGGAAATGATCTGTTCTAGAGTCCAGCTGTGGCCATTGTAAAAGCTTTTGAGGGGAACTGCACTTTTTTTTTTTTTTTTTGCCTATTGTTTACAATCATTATGAAAGACATGATGACGGATGTATTTTTTAATGCATTGTAAATAGTAAATAAATGCTCAAAAGTCCGCTTACAAAGTAGCCTAAGGTATTCTGCCTTTAACGCCCTTAAAAAACAGGCAAACCCCTCCAATAAGGTTTTATATACATTATTTAAGTATATACATCATGTAGTAACAGGCACATTTATAACAATATTTTATATTTTGATCATTTTAAGCATACGCGGCACATTCATTTCTACCACATAATAATAATAATAATAATAGATTTTAATTGTAAAAAAGCACTTTACATTGAGCAAACAACCTCAAAGTGCTACAGTGTATTGAAAAAAAAAAAAAATAATAATAATACAATTAAAATAAATTTAAAAAAAAGCTATAACAGCCTAATAGCTAGAACTAGTATGCATATATCTATAAAAAGGCTTTTTTTTAAAAGAACGGTTTTGAAGCCTTTTTTAAAAGCATCCACAGTCTGTGGTTCCCTCAGGTGGTCAGGGAGAGCATTCCACAGACTGGGAGCGGCGGAGCAGAAAGCCCGGTCTCCCATAGTTCGTAGCTTTGTCCTCTGAGGTTGGAGGAGGTTATCCTGTCCGGAGCGGAGGTGTCGCGTGGAGGATTTGGGGGTGAGTACATCACTGATTATTACTCACTGCAGATTTCATGAGAGCCAAAAAACTCATCACATATTGTACAATGTCTGCTGTCATTAGGATGCCAACTCCTAGGATGTTCATATGTTCCCATTTAGATGACGAATGACTCATAATCCTTGTGAAGAAAAGGGGGGTGGAACCAAGCGTCTTTTTGTGTTATTCTTGCCATTGCCAGGTCTAAATTGGCTGTCAAAGTGTACCAACTTGTTGGATTACATCCTCGTCCTATTACTATCCAGGTGAGAGGCATGATTTATGATCTACAATAAAGTTTGACGAGCAAGGAAACGAGGAAGCAGCTGATCAGGCGATCATGTCAACATTGGCACACAAGGTTGTGATCACGGCGCCGCTATAAATAGTTTGTCTGTGTTAGCGCTTATAATAACAATATAATTAATACTTGGTTAATATTCAAGTCACGAAATGTAAATGGCGTATTGTTGGCGCTTTCTGGATGTTTTTGTTTTGGGTTTTATGGGCGGAATAGAGGACCTCCCATTGGCTCCGTTGTAAGCAGACTTTTATTTACTATTTTAAATGCAATAAATAAAAAAAAACATCTGTCATCATGTCTTTCATAATGATTGTGAACGAAAGGCAACATTCCCAAAAAAGTGTAGTTCCCCTTTAAGTGTACAGGCAATGTTTGAAGTTTTATGTAGAGATCCCGACAATTTTGGTTGAATTCGGAATTAAACACCCTCATGGGTGTTCTGGAGTAGGAGTGGGATCTAAATATCGATAGTAGCTCAATTTTTGTCGATAGTAGAGAGACCTCGGTTATAGATCGATATTAGCGTGATGGGATTGATACTTTTGTTGCAGGTTTTTTTCTATACGTCACAGAGTTTATTATAGGACTGCAGCATCTTTTCTAGTCTGTCAGGAATGCTTTTCCTCTCCCTTCTCTGCTCTACTAACTGACGTTATTTTTCATAAATATCTGCGTGTAATGTTATTATTTTCGTGGTTTTGTTTACATTTGACAATTTTATATCTTTGTTAAATTGTTGCTCATTTTAGTTTTTTGCAATAGTGACATTTTTCATCAGACAGTTGTGTGTAGTTTTTTTGTACTACAATTATTTACTTTTTTCTTTACTTCATTTTTATTGTATTTTGTAATTTTTATTTATTTCTTAAAAAAAAAAAAGGGGAGTAGAGCGGCCATGCCACCTGAGGGTTCCTTGTTCAATCCCCGGCTTCCGCCATCCTAGTCATGTTCGTTGTGTCCTTGGGCAAGACACTTCACCCTTGCTCCTGATGGGTCGTAGTTAGGGCCTTGCCATCAGTGTGTGAATGTGTGCGTGAAGGAGTAAATGTGGAAATAGTGTCAAAGCGCTTTGAGTACCTTAAAGGTAGAACAGCGCTATACAAGTATAACTCATTTACCATTTAAAGGACAAGGTACTTTATTCTATAATGTTGTGAAATTATTGCGGTAAAGTAATAAAAAAAATGTGTAGTAAAACTGAATGATTAAAATGTAGATTATTACAGTCATCGCTTTCCACATTGGGCTTCTCCACAATGCAAATGTATTTAAAGATATTTATATATATTTTTAAAGCATTTTCTACTATTTTTTGGGCCTAAATTAATTATTTTCAACCATAAAAACTGCTAAATAAACTAAAGACATTAATACTGCAGTTGTATTGGCCACTAGAGGAGACCAAACCAACCAGAGCGCACTGTTTAGTATGGTGGGCACTGATTGGCTCAGGCTCATGCAGCATTGCTATATTGGATCGAAAGAGTTTAAAGTTGACCAAAAGGTGTTATCTTATTTTTAGAGGGCTCTCATAATGTTGAAAAATGTATTTAAAAGGTCGTAAAAAAATGTTTTATGTCTAACTATGAAAATAGTTGATTTACAAATAATGATTTTCAAGTCGGCAGCACGGTGGCAGACAATACGAAGGTCCTGAGTAGTCTTGGGTTCAATCCCGGGCTCGGGATCTTTCTGTGTGGAGTTTGCATGTTCTCCCCATGACTGCGTGGGTTCCCTCCGGGTACTCCGGCTTTCTCCCACTTCCAAAAAACATGCACCTGGGGATAGGTTGATTGGCAACACTAAATTGGCCCTAGTGTGTGAATGTGAGTGTGAATGTTGTCTGTCTATCTGTGTTGGCCCTGCGATGAGGTGGCGACTTGTCCAGCCTTCCGCCCGATTGTAGCTGAGATAGGCTCCATTTCATCATTATAAGTATTTTAACAGATAATAGAAATACATTGCGAGAATCGGTTTAAATGGAGAATTTATTACGAATTGAATAATCACCTCAGGGAATCGGAATCAGATCAAATCGTTAGATGCCCAATGATTAACACCCCTACTTCTTGACCATGGCAACATACTTACTGAAAGAAAACGAGGTATAAAAACAAAATAGTATCCAGTCCATTTTAGACTGCGCTCGAGCACTTTTATCCAGCATGCAGAGCTCACATGATTACAACATATCATTTGATTAAACCTTTTGTAACATTCCACACTATAAAATAAGTAAACAAGCCTGTGTTAGTCCTGCTGATATCGTATCAGGTTGATATTGGCCAATAGTCAAGGCTGCAATATAGCTTTTGTTTGAGAAGTGAAAAGGTTGTATCGGGACAACCCGAGTCAAAAGTATCAGTATCAGCAACACTATCCCTGTATTTACCGGTACTTGGTATCGGATCGATACTACAATTCCTAGTATTGCGCACAGATAGGGTGTTCCACTTTAGAGGTTCTACTGTCACATAGTTGAGCTCCTGTTTGGAATACGCCATTATTGTTGTGTCTAACAATTTCGTGTTGAAATCTCCAATATTAGAGGTGGGGGATTAGCATAGCTCAGAGTGACCATCAGTGAAGAGGCCAGAGGGGCTCACCTCGGCGGGCTGCCATCTGTAGCGCCTCCTCGATGCGCTGCAGCTCGCGCTGCTTCGCCTCCTGCTGGTAGCGCTCCTCCTTAGCCGCGTCATACTTGATGGCTGCCAGGAAGACAAGAAGGTCAACACCTCAGCTAGCATGGTTCTATGGGTAGTTGTCTCAGAGTGTGCAGAAACCAGAACCCACCAGAAGGATGACCCAGTGAAAGCCCAGACTAGTCTGCAGCTAAGACCACTCAGACCATACCAAGCGCTAAATGGGCTGCACAGAGCCATCTTGTGATTGGTCACATGACATATTTTTCAGTGAATCGGGGATCAAGCAGCCTAACAGGAAATGCTCAACAGCCTGACAGAAGACTGGCAATTGGAGCGACCTCAACCACAGTCGTGAGCGTCAGCCTTACCGTTAAAGGGACATGTTATCAGCTGAGATCCAGCTGGAACACACACACACGTAATGTGAGAACACACAAAACAACACGTGTGCTAGTTTGGGAAATAAGTGGCTTGGACGTGGCCAGAACATGTGACCGCTTCATGGCACGACCACTTCCTTGTTTTGTCGCCTCGTTAGAATTCCCAGGACCATTGTGGAGTCGAGATGAGGCTTATATTCCCTGTCATGCATCAAAATCTTGTGTACACACTAAACAATGGCAGCTGTCACTCAAGTAACAGGAAGTTTACTTACTGGCTCCGGGAACAACCAGCAGGTAGAGTCCATCTAGGGTCGCCACAACAGCGTCATTGTAGAGGTTCTTCCAGGGAATTTTCAGCGTTAGCGTACCTGACACAAAAAAGGTCAAGTATGGAGGTTCATTTGTGTCTTTATTACGACAGCTTTTTTTGACACTAAATGTGAATTTTTTGCGTTTGAATCAAATTTTATTGAATAAAAAATAGTGAGAAAAATTTGCGTGTTTAAAAATTCTGTTTATTAAACTAAAGTGTTTTAAAATTTAGTGTGGAAAAAAAAAACATTGTATAAAAATTCAGTGCCCAGAAATTCAATGCAGACATATTCATTGCTTCAAAACTCCATATTCAAGTAAATTAAGACTGAATCGATCCTGTCTCAGAACCAGACAGCGAGGTGCTTCAGTTTTTATTTAGCAGAAGTCAAGAGGAACAAACGGTAGAAAATAGATACATTTTGAAGCAACACATTTTTCTGCACTGAATACACAGTTTTTATACACTAAATGTTTTTTACACAATTTTAATATACTGATTTTTTCCTCACACTAAATTTTTTCACAGTGATTTTTTTCTGCAATTAATTTTTTTACATTGAATATTGTAACATGGAATTTTTACACACTGATTTTTTCCTTAACACTAAATTTTTACACACGTTTTTTTTTTTGCAATTAATTTATTTTACACTGAATTTTTCTGCACTGAATTTTTTTCAATTTTTTTATTCTATGAAAATTGTGTACAAAATTTAAGTTCACAAAATTCAAATGCAAAAAATGCAGTTACATAAATTATGTGACCAAAAAAAAGATTTCAGGATCAAGACACAAATTAACCTCCATAGTCAAGATGCATATGAACAAATTATATGCACATACACAGTACAGTCTTTTTTTTTGGCTCAACATGACACATCAGAACTTTCATCACATGCGCTCTAAACATAGAGAGGACCACGCCATCAGGCGACGTCACCTTTTGATTGACAGCCACTCACCTATCTGTCCAGCCTTCACCTTGAACGGGACATCAAATTCACTCTACAATACAAAATACAAGAACAATGTCACCACTACAACTCACTGGTAATTAGTGCTGTGAGGTGATTCAGAAAAAAATTGTGATCAATTAATCATTAACTGTAATTAATAAATGTAATGAACTCACCAGAAAAGCTGAGGAAAGCCCTCAACTTGAAGTATTTTCATTTAAATTATTTACATTAGTATAGAGATTAGGGGTGCTCCAAAAAATCAATTTACATCCAAATCGCAATTGTTACTGTTTAATCATTTTCGAAAATCGATTTAAAAAATATAAAATACAACTTTTTTTTCTTTTTTTTTTTTAAGAATCAATTTATTGATATTACTATTGTCATTATTCAAATCAAATCTAACTGTATTTATATAGCACATTTAATACACAGGCAAGTGGCAAACAAAGTGCTGAACACAAAAAGAAAACAAAAAAAGAGTCATTGACACTGTTGCTTTTACTAGTATTTGTTTTTCCTTTTTTTAGTATATTTGTTTTTCCTTTTTTTAGTATTGTATTTGCATGTTTTCTCAATTGATTTGTAATTTTTTTAATCCTAAATATTGTAAAGCAGTGAATGGGTTACAGCAGGGGTTTGTGTATTTTATTTTATTAGATTAACATTCTGTGACATTGTAAATACAATTTGGAAAATACATTTTTAAAAAGATGTTTTTTGGCCAACGCTGTGCATACACAATAAGTCATACGTCAGCAGCCCAGGGAAGCTTTTGGAATCTGTTTTGAAAAGGTTTTGTTCAAATTAGGGTTGTACGGTATATCGGTATTAGTATAGTACCACGATACAATTAATCATTTTCAGTACTATACCACCTCTAAAAAGTACCGGTCCCGCAACCCCCTCTCGCCCCGTCGTCGTCACGTCGTGTCATTGCTGGTTTACGAGCAGACGAGCATGTTCGGCAGCGCACAATCAAAGAGTACTTACAAGCAGACACAGTGTGTACACAGAAAAGGGGGAACGGACGCATTTTGGCTTAAAAACTAACAATAAAGGTGAAGTTATAACACTGAAACGCCCTCAGGAAGAGGTGCTTTAAGACATGGTTATGTAACTAGTGGCTAAAGTCCATCCGCAGTCTGCAGTGTTGTAGCTACTTCTAAATCACTAATCCTCGCCTCCATGGCGACAAATAAAGTAAGTTTCTTACTAGTATCATCCCTGCAGGACGAGGAATAGTTAAACATGTTTCACAACACACCGTAGCTCACCGGCGTCAAAATGTAAACAAACGACATTGGTGGATCGACACCTAACATCCACTGTAATGATACCAAGTACAGGAGCGTATCTAAGCGATATTACTATGATTACATCAATATTTTTTAGCATCACACAATCTTCTTTCGATTTTTAAAAATTCATATTATGTTAATAAACTGCGTGTATCATGATCAATATGAAGTGTGACTCACTCGATGGACAGTTGTCGGTTTGGTACAGCTGGCCGGGGGACGTTTCCGGTTTATTTTGGTTAAGCGATCCATTTTTGTCGAAATAGCTTGTCTCTTAGTTCCATATTTATAGCGTCAAAATCACTTTCACCTCACTCTCCCAACTTCCGTCTACTCCAACGTCTCACTCTTCCTTCGTGCTGGCTTCTGTAAGCAGCAGTTCATCCTCAGTATATTCAGCTTCAAAAGTATATGGTTGTGAATCCTCATTTGTCCCAAAGTATTCGTCTTTGTTGTCTGTTACCAAGTATGCCATGATTAGAACACACTCGTGTTTCATTCCGCAAGTAGGAACACACATTTGTTGCCAGAAGTCAAGACATACACTGCTATGGAAACAGAACTCAATGCGCGGAATAAATCAGTCTCGTAAATGATTAAAATTATCAAAATACGGTAAACATTGAACATATTAAATATTGTTGTGAAGGTGTCTGTCACTACATTATATATAGACTTCCAGTGTGTATATAAAACGTGGATGGAGGGTTTTGAAGTTGTTTTAGAGGGCTTTGCAACTCCCATTAGCCGCATCTTGCATGCGTTTTTTAATCATCTTTAAAATAGTAAAAAAAAAAAAAAAAAAAAAAAAAAGACGTGTATTTTTGTCTCTCATAATGATTGTGAACGATAGGCAAAATTTCTACAAAGTGTAGTTCTCCTTCAGGCGTATTATGAATATTTTACACTATTTGTTAGATAATAATTGCATGCATACTGTATTATCTTTGTTCTGCATGGCGGGAGTGTTGTTTATAGATATTACGATGTTGCTGCTCTGAGTCAAGCACAAGAGGGCGAAGAAACACAAAGGCATACAGAGGCAGTAATGTCGGATATTAAAAATTATATTGACGCCATTAAAAACCATAACACCCTAATTATGACTGGGATTATTGAATCGCAAATAATGCACTAATTTAACACCCCTATTTGTAATGCCATTTTGTTCCTCAGGGTGCACTAAATCATGTCATTGTCTAATTTGCACAACTGGCCATGCTGTAAAACTCGATGCTTGTGTGGACGGGTAAAATGGAGCGTTTTTGTTTGTGTCATAAAAACATGTGCAACATGAGCTCATTTTTTTTGTAAAAGTTGTTAAGTTAGGCTTGTTATAGGATCCATGCACAGGCAATAAAAAAACAAAACATTCACAATGTTTTCTGGGTTCCATGTAAGTGTGAGCTGATTTCAATCGGTGAAAATATGCAGAAAAATGATGGGGGAAAGAAGATCACAGCTAAATATGTATACTTCTCTAAGCGGTAGAAAATGAATGGATGGATGGATAGTTTATACTGGCTGATGATGATGACATCAGAGGAGCAGCGGCAGCCTTACCAGCGCATTTTCCTTCACTTTCAGGTTCTCCAGCACAACATTTCCTAAGGGGATGCAGAAGAAAGAGGAGTTTATTTGATTTACTGTGGGGCAACAACATTTTTATGCAGGTGACACACAATATTTGGGCAAATAGGACAACATTTAAATGATCTTGTGCACAGACACAAACTGTTTTTGTTTTTTTTAAACACTAAATTTGGAAGTCTTTTCACATTTTTGTCAAGTCACTTGGGCGAGGCTCCCACCCCCCGGGAGCGTAACAGTATAAGAGATGCTCTTTGTTATTTCCCCAAATGACTTTCAGTCACAGGCGCTCAAAAAAAGGATCAAATGAAAACAACAAACCAGCCTCAGCTACTTTCTGTTCCTTACAGGGCTGATTGACGGCTCCATAAAGGCAGAATGCTTTTATGTGTGTCAAACATGTGAAGCCAGCAGGATGTCATCCTGACATACAGGTTTGTTAGTGCTAAAGAAACTACCTAATTACACTTCTTTCTCTGCAACAACAACAACACTGCGCATGTTGCACGCCAACACTGTGACTAGAAATGTGACGTTCATGAACGAATCAAGTCTTTTGAACGGTTCTTAAAAGTGAACGATGAGAACCGATTGGCAGTTGAGAGCTGTTTTTATGCACACGCAGATACAATGTCCCCCACAAGGCAACTGGACTAAAAAATACAACTTTTTCAAATCATTTGTTTATTTATTTTTATTTCATTAAGTTACTTTATTTAATTTAGATTCACTCTTATGGCTTATTGTTCTGATGTAGGTCAAGCCTACGCACAATTTTCTATTTACATTTTTCTTATGTCCTATGTAAGTTTTTCTATTATGTCCTAATTTTTATTTAATTTTATTTACTCTTTCATATACATATATACATTTTAGTCTCACTTGTTATTTGTCTATTTTTATCTGTATCATTAAAATGCTCCAACGTTCTTTAGGTCAGGAAAAATTCTAAATAGTGATATTACTGTCAAAGCATGGATATGTGGGACCACCTTAAGGAATATTTACAGTAGGGAGGGAATTTGTATGGCCCCATTCATTGCAGTTTACCTGACACATGAAACGTGACAAATTGGAGAAATGCATGATCCACTTAAGCCACCAAACGGCAGTCAAGTGTTAAGTCTTAAAATGTGTTTTGTTGCAATTCCAACTTTAACCACAGCATAAATTGCTATGTAGAATAGCGCTTTCCATCTTTTTCAGCAGACTGCATTGCAAAATGATTAACCAACCCCACCAGCTTCTTCTCACGCAGGATCCACCCAGCGAATGGGGCCAAATGAATCCCTTCCCTATTGTACAGTTAAAACTAAGACATATTGTCAATATTTCAGAATAATTCCTACCAATACTATATTTATGAAAATGTAAAATATTCTGATCCACATCTTAAAAAAAAAGAAGAAAAAAAAGAACTATAATAACGAGCCAGTCTTTTGAACGGCCCTTTTAAAAGGAACAGCTCCACAAGATCCGAATCCCTGCTAACAGCCATAAATTCAATTTCTAATTGTGACCGTCACATCAGAAGGTTACACATTTACAACATTCCAGTGGACTTGTCAAAAAAGTTGTTGTGTTTTAATAATTATGCGTGCGTTTGTGTGTCCTCACAGGAGAGTAACAAGCATAATGGGGCAAAGTTTCAAGGGGAACTACACTTTTCTTTTTGTAATTTTTCACAATCCTTTTGTGAGACAAGAACACGTCTTTTTTCAATGCATTTTAACTTGTAAATACAAGTCAAGGTAATTGGCCCATTAAAATGCCAACAATACTCAACAATAGTATTAGCGATTTTGTTATTAGACGGGCTAACGTTAAGTACCTACTTTTAGCAGCGCATTGATCACAGAGAGCTAACTAGCCATTGCTGCTATATTGACATCATCAACCGGTGCGCTGCTGCACCGCCTCTGAGCTGGTGAAAGTTAATTCTAGATTATAAATCATACCTCTCACGTAGATAGTAGAAGGGTGTGGACATAAACCAATAAGTTGGTCAACTATGACATCCAACCTATACCCGGAGATGGCGAGAAAGACACAAAAAGCTGGTATTTCTTCATCTCAACGGGAATGTATTAACATCTCATCAGTCGTCATCCCAGTGAGAGCAGACATTGTACACTAAGTGTTTGTTTCAGTATGTCTGTTGTCTTTTATGAAGTCTGCCATGAGTAGAAGCAGTTGTATGTTGAAGGAAATAGCGAACGGTGTAATGTGTCCGTGAAATGAATGTGCTGCCAAATAATTAAAATTAGCAAAATACGTAAATATGACATGTTATTATGAATGTGCCTGTTACTACATTACATATATACTTACAGCATGTATATAAAACCTTGATTGAGGTGTTTGGATGTTTTTAAGAGCACTATACAGCAACTACCACAGGCTCCATTGTTAACTGCCTTTTGTTTTTTGAGTTGAGTTTGAGTTTATTTGAAACATGCATGCATACAACATGATACATCACAGTTTTCCAGTTTCTCTATTCAACATGTTCGAAAAGGAGTAGGAAGAAGCAGAGCTTATTTAATCCTACCCCTTTTCCTTTACATAGCAGTCACTAAAACTTTTGTTCACTTCCTGTTCTCAATTTATTCACAATATAAGTAATAACAATACAAAATTTAAATAAACAAATATTAATTGGTGAAGTAAGTTATATTTCATATGGTGAGATGAGTAAGATTATCTTGAAAATGAATGGATGGATTGATTGATTTAAACCTGTATTGGTAGATTGCACAGTACAGTACATATTCCGTACAATTGCTAACTAAATGGTGACATCCGAATAAGTTTTTCAACTTGTTAAAGTCGGGGTCCACGTTAATCAATTCATGGTAAGATTCATGGGTGAGATAAATTCAGAATGTTTATCATGGTTCTAATTCTTTGTACTTTGTAAACACTTTAAGCAAATAATAATAAAGCAAAATACGTCCTGGGCCAAAAATCACTTCATATTCTCTACTGCTCGCTAGTGTTACCATATCTGAGTTATTGTGTAGAAATATGGGAAAATAACTACAAATGTGCGCTACATTCGCTAACCGTGTTACAAAAAAAGATCAGTTAGAATAATACATAATGTTGGATATAGAGAACATACAAACCCTTTATTTATTGAGTCAAAAATATTAAAGTTCGGTGATTTGGTAAAATTGCAAACAGCTAAAATGATGTACAAAGCAAACTATCACCTGCTACCAAAGAATGTACAACAATTCTTCTCAACTAAATAGGAGAAATATAACTTTAGAGGAAAAAATAATTTAACACATTTATATGCACGTACAACATTTAGCGTATCAGTATGTGGAATTAAATGATGGAATGGATTAAGTAAAGAAGTTAAACATTGTACTGATATGATCCAGTTTAAGAGGTTGTTCAAAATAATAGTGCTTACAAAGTACAAAGAAGAAGAATTATGAGAAATACTTTCAACCTTATTGAAAATAAGATATTCTTCATCTCAGTATGTTAATAATGACTGAATTAATTAGTTGCATATTACAAAACTGTTGTGTATACTAATTCACAGATGTTATTTTATTATATAAAAAGGTCAGTAAATGATTCTATATATTTGTAAACGCTCTGAAGTGGGGAAAAGGGTAGGATTAAATAAGCTTTGCTTCTTCCTACTCCTTTTCGGGCATGATGTAAAATGAAATGATATGAAATTGTGTGATGTATTATGATGTAAGTGTGTTCATGTTCGAAATACACTAAAGAAA
This sequence comes from Nerophis lumbriciformis, assembly GCF_033978685.3. Taxonomy (NCBI): domain Eukaryota; kingdom Metazoa; phylum Chordata; class Actinopteri; order Syngnathiformes; family Syngnathidae; genus Nerophis; species Nerophis lumbriciformis. The sequence goes on along the minus strand of NC_084553.2, from coordinate 14,605,248 downwards.
AAAAAGAAAAAGTTTGAAGTGGATCATATTAGTACATTGTTTGATTTATTTGCTTAATCCAATTGCATAATTTAATTCCACATACTGATATACTGAAGGTCTTAAATGTTTTAAAATGTCATTTTTCTCTAAGATGATATTTCTCCTTCTCTAAGATTATATTTATCCTTTTTGTTAGCGTTTATTTACGAGTTAGAATGCATAAAAAAAATAAAAGCATATGTGTTTCTCTTACATATTGATTGTGAAGGATAGGCAAAAGTCTCAAACAGTGCAGTTCCCCTTAAACAAAATGAAGTGGCTCCTGCTGACTGACAATTGAAAATGTTTTGATGGCTTGTTTGTTTGTTTGATGACGTAATACAAAGGCGGGAAAACATGAAGCGAATTATGACGAGTTAGTGTTTCTACAAACACACATTTATAGATACATTTTACTTTAAAGTGTCATATTGTATTTTAAATCACATTAATGGATGAACTATTGCCAATGGCTACGCATGACAAACCGCTCAATATTTACAGTTATTGGCGGAAGGTGCATTATTTGTTGACAATATGACAGTTGCACCGAATTAAACTACATTCAAACGCTCAAATTAATGCCGAAGTTGAGATAAGACCTTGTTGTGTGGATTTGTATGCTCCACGGTTCACTGTAATCAGGATTTATTTGCAGAGAGAGAAGAGAGTTTTGAATAGCGACAAAACTGCACCAAGTCTGGCTCTGGAGCGTAACGCTACAGTAAGTGGCTAGCTAGCTAGCTGCGCAGCTCACCTCCCCAGATCCCGATCTTGAGCTGGGACTTGTCCAAGTTCTCCACGTAGTCTCCGATAAACCTGTTGAGGAGGTCACCGACCATAGACTCGAACACCATGACTGACACCCGCGGATAGAACACCTCGCTGCCGAGGACAGCGTCACTTTTTTACCGCGACTTCCGCATTAGACGATGACAGCTGCGTCCTTATCGATGACTCTGTGTGCGACTCGATTAGTCATGTCTGTACGTCCGCGGGAAGCAAGTGCAGGCGGAGCGCATCGATCGGTCAGCTGATTCCTTCTGAAGGGCGTGTCTGTTTACTTCAGTTTCAGTTGATTTTTTATTTTTATTTATTTATTTATTGTTTTAAATATAAACCTTTATTTATACATTTCAACATTTACAAACGGTTGAAAATAATAATCAAAGTAAGTACAAAAAAAAAGTACAAAACAGTACAAAAGACGAGCATGTTCGGCAGCGCACAATCAAAGAGTACTTACACGCAGACACAGTGTGTAGACAGAAAAGGGAGAACGGACGCATTTTGGCTTAAAAACTAACATTAAAGGTGAAGTTACAACACAGAAACGCCCTCAGGAAGAGATGCTTTAAGACATGGCTAGCTAACTAGCGGCTAAAGTCCATCCGTCTGCAGTGTTGTAGCTACTTCTAAATCACTAATCCTCGCCTCCATGCCGACAAATAAAGTATGTTTCTTACAAGTATCATCCCTGCAGGACGAGGAATAGCTAAACATGTTTCACTACACACCGTAGCTCACCGGCGTTAAAATGTAAACAAACGCCATTGGTGGATCTACACCTTACATCCACTGTAATGATACCAAGTACAGGAGCATATCTAAGTGATACTACTATGATTACATCGATATTTTTTAGCATCACACAATCTTCTTTTGATTTTTAAAATTCATATTATGTTAATAAACTGCGTGTATCATGATCAATATGAAGTGTGACTCACTGAATGGACAGTTGTCGGTTTGGTACAGCTGGTTTATTTTGGTTAAACGATCCATTTTTGTCGAAATAGCTTGTCTCCAAGTTCCATTTTTATAGCGTCAAAATCACTTTCACCTCACTCTCCCAACTTCCGTCTACTCCAACGTCTCACTCTTCCTTCGTGCTGGCTTCTGTAAGCAGCAGTTCATCCTCAGTATATTCAGCTTCAAAAGTATAAGGTTGTGAATCCTCATTTGTCCCAAAGTATTCGTCTTTGTTGTCTGTTACCAAGTATGCCATGATTAGAACACACTCGTGTTTCATTCCGGAAGTAGGAACACACATTTGTTGCCAGAAGTCAGACGTGCGCTGCTATGGAAACAGAAATCAATGCGCGGAATAAATCAGTCCCGTAAATGATTAAAATGATCAAAATACGGTAAACATTGAACATATTAAATATTGTTATGAAGGTGTTTGTCACTACATTGTATAAAGACTTCCAGTGTGTATATAAAACGTGGATGGAGGGTTTTGAAGTTGTTTTAGAGGGCTTTGCGACTCCCATTAGCCATATCTTACAAGCGTTTTTTTTTATCATCTTTATAATAGATGACTCTGTCTGCGCCTGCCGCCTGCGTCGATTAGTCATGTCTGTGCGTTCGCGGGAATCAAGTGCAGGCGGAGCGCATCGATCGGTCAGCTGATTCCTTCTGAAGGGCGTGTCTGTTTAGTTCAGTTTCAGTTGATTTTTTATTTTCCATCCATCCATCCATTTTCTACCGCTTATTCCCTTCAGGGTCGCGGGGGGCGCTGGAGCCTATCTCAGCTACAATCGGGCGGAAGGCGGGGTACGCCCTGGACAAGTCACCACCTCATCGCAGGGCCAACATTTATTTTTATTTATTTATTTATTGTTTTAAATATAAACCTTTATTTATACATTTCAACATTTACAAACGGTTGAAAATAATAATCAAAGTAAGTACAAAAAAAAGTACAAAACAGTACAAAAGACGAGCATGTTCGGCAGCTCACAATCAAAGAGTACTTACACGCAGACACAGTGTGTAGACAGAAAAGGGAGAACGGACGCATTTTGGCTTAAAAACTAACAATAAAGGTGAAGTTACAACACAGAAACGCCCTCAGGAAGAGATGCTTTAAGACATGGCTAGCTAACTAGCGGCTAAAGTCCATCCGTCTGCAGTGTTGTAGCTACTTCTAAATCACTAATCCTCGCCTCCATGGCGACAAATAAAGCAAGTTTCTTTCAAGTATCATCCCTGCAGGACGAGGAATAGCTAAACATGTTTCACTACACACCGTAGCTCACCGGCGTTAAAATGTAAACAAACGCCATTGGTGGATCTACACCTAACATCCACTGTAATGATACCAAGTACAGGAGCATATCTAAGTGATACTACTATGATTACATCGATATTTTTTAGCATCACACAATCTTCTTTTGATTTTTAAAATTCATATTATGTTAATAAACTGCGTGTATCATGATCAATATGAAGTGTGACTCACTCGATGGACAGTTGGTACAGCCGGTTTATTTTGGTTAAGCGATCCATTTTTGTCGAAATAGCTTGTCTCCAAGTTCCATTTTTATAGCGTCAAAATCACTTTCACCTCACTCTCCCAACTTTCGTCTACTCCAACGTCTCAGTCTTCCTTCGTGCTGGCTTCTGTAAGCAGCAGTTCATCCTCAGTATATTCAGCTTCAAAAGTATAAGGTTGTGAATCCTCATTTGTCCCAAAGTATTCGTCTTTGTTGTCTGTTACCAAGTATGCCATGATTAGAACACACTCGTGTTTCATTCCGGAAATAGGAACACACATTTGTTGCCAGAAGTCAGACGTGCGCTGCTATGGAAACAGAAATCAATGCGCGGAATAAATCAGTCCCGTAAATGATTAAAATGATCAAAATACGGTAAACATTGAACATATTAAATATTGTTATGAAGGTGTTTGTCACTACATTATATTAAGACTTCCAGTGTGTATATAAAACGTGGATGGAGGGTTTTGAAGTTGTTTTAGAGGGCTTTGCGACTCCCATTAGCCATATCTTGCAAGCGTTTTTTTTATCATCTTTATAATAGATGACTCTGTCTGCGCCTGCCGCCTGCGTCGATTAGTCATGTCTGTGCGTACGCGGGAAGCAAGTGCGCATCGATCGGTCAGCTGATTCCTTCTGAAGGGCGTGTCTGTTTAGTTCAGTTTCAGTTGATTTTTTATTTTCCATCCATCCATCCATTTTCTACTGCTTATTCACTTCAGGGTCGAGGGGGGCGCTGGAGCCTATCTCAACTACAATCGGGCGGAAGGCGGGGTACACCCTGGACAAGTCGCCACCTCATCGCAGGGCCAACATTTACTTTTATTTATTTATTTATTGTTTTAAATATAAACCTTTATTCATACATTTCAACATTTACAAACGGTTGAAAATAATAATCAAAGTAAGTACAAAAAAAAAGTACAAAACAGTACAAAAGACGAGCATGTTCGGCAGCGCACAATCAAAGAGTACTTACACGCAGACACAGTGTGTAGACAGAAAAGGGAGAACGGACGCATTATGGCCTATAAAACTAACAATAAAGGTGAAGTTACAACACAGAAACGCCCTCAGGAAGAGATGCTTTAAGACAGGCCCGGCCGGCCCTAACCAATCTGGCGCCCTAGGCAATATTTTAGGTGGCGCCCCCCCCCCCCCCCCCCCCCCACATCGGCAGTGAAGTGTATATACTCACAAGAAACCGAATAGCTTTGTCTTTGACCTTTTTTTTACTTAAATAAAGCAAATTAACAATCAGAATAGTTAACAAGATAAAAGAAATATGAATAAATAAATGAATGCAAAATATAAAAAATGAATATATGAAATACAATATTTTTTACATACATATTGCTTAATTTACATTAATGATGTGCACTTTAACAACTAGGCTTACAACTATACCTAATATATAAAGGAGTGGAAAAGTGACTATTACCTGCAGGGCAAACATTAGCTAACCAGAAGACAATATCAATCAATCAATCAATCTTTATTTATATAGCCCTAAATCACAAGTGTCTCAAAGGGCTGCACAAGCCACAACGACATCCTCGGTACAAAGCCCACATACGGGCAAGGAAAAACTCACCCCAGTGGGACGTCGATGTGAATGACTATGAGAAACCTTGGAGAGGACCGCATATGTGGGTAACCCCCCCCCCCCTCTAGGGGAGACCGAAAGCAATGGATGTCGAGTGGGTCTGACATAATATTGTGAGAGTCCAGTCCATAGTGGATCCAACATAATAGTAAGAGTCCAGTCCATAGTGGGGCCAGCAGGACACCATCCCGAGCGGAGACGGGTCAGCAGCGCAGAGATGTTCCCAGCCGATGCACAGGCGAGCGGTCCACCCCGGGTCCCGACTCTGGACAGCCAGCACTTCATCCATGGCCACCGGACCTGTGCCCCCCCCCCACCCCCCCTCAAGGAAAAGGGGAGCAGAGGAGAAAAGAAAAGAAACGGCAGATCAACTGGTCTAACAGGGGGGCTATTTAAAGGCTAGAGTATACAAATGAGTTTTAAGATGGGACTTAAATGCTTCTACTGAGGTAGCATCTCTAATTGTTACCGGGAGGGCATTCCATAGTACTGGAGCCCGAATAGAAAACGCTCTATAGCCCGCAGACTTTTTTTGGGCTCTGGGAATCACTAATAAGCCGGAGTTCTTTGAACGCAGATTTCTTGCCGGGACATATGGTACAATAACAATGTAAACAAAAAACACCTGCTTAAAAGATCTAATACAAATGTCCCTGAGGACGTAATGTTGTAACAAATAATATTTCTATTACGGTATATAGGCTTTACTTTGCATTTTAATTAACGTGGGATTATTTTTTGTATTTAGAAATAATAGTACCAACTTTTTTTTTTTTTCTCCAACATTTGTGGCACTGGCGTGGCGCCCCCTGATGGACGGCGCCCTTAGCATTTGCCTATACGGCCTATGCCACGGGCCGGCCCTGCTTTAAGACATGGCTAACTAACTAGCGGCTAAAGTCCATCCGTCTGCAGTGTTGTAGCTACTTCTAAATCACTAATCCTCGCCTCCATGGCGATAAATAAAGTAAGTTTCTTTCAAGTATCATCCCTGCAGGAGGAGGAATAGCTAAACATGTTTCACTACACACCGTAGCTCACCGGCGTTAAAATGTAAACAAACGCCATTGGTGGATCTACACCTGACATCCACTGTAATGATACCAAGTACAGGAGCATATCTAAGTGATACTACTATGATTACATCGATATTTTTTAGCATCACACAATCTTCTTTTGATTTTTAAAATTCATATTATGTTAATAAACTGCGTGTATCATGATCAATATGAAGTGTGACTCACTCGATGGACAGTTGTCGGTTTGGTACAGCCGGTTTATTTTGGTTCAGCGATCCATTTTTGTCGAAATAGCTTGTCTCCAAGTTCCATTTTTATAGCGTCAAAATCACTTTCACCTCACTCTCCCAACTTCCGTCTACTCCAACGTCTCACTCTTCCTTCGTGCTGGCTTCTATAAGCAGCAGTTCATCCTCAGTATATTCAGCTTCAAAAGTATAAGGTTGTGAGTCCTCATTTGTCCCAAAGTATTTGTATTTGTTGTCTGTTACCAAGTATGCCATGATTAGAACACACTCGTGTTTCATTCTGGAAGTAGGAACACACATTTGTTGCCAGAAGTCAGACGTGCGCTGCTATGGAAACAGAAATCAATGCGCGGAATAAATCAGTACCGTAAATGATTAAAATGATCAAAATACGGTAAACATTGAACATATTAAATATTGTTATGAAGGTGTTTGTCACTACATTATATAAAGACTTCCAGTGTGTATATAAAACTTGGATGGAGGGTTTTGAAGTTGTTTTAGAGGGCTTTGCGACTCCCATTAGCCATATCTTGCAAGCGTTTCTTTTATCATCTTTATAATAGATGACTCTGTCTGCGCCTGCCGCCTGCGTCGATTAGTCATGTCTGTGCGTACGCGGGAAGCAAGTGCAGGCGGAGCGCATCGATCGGTCAGCTGATTCCTTCTGAAGGGCGTGTCTGTTTAGTTCAGTTTCAGTTGATTTTTTATTTTCCATCCATCCATCCATTTTCTACCGCTTATTCCCTTCGGGGTCGCGGGGGGCGCTGGAGCCAATCTCAGCTACAATCGGGCGGAAGGCGGGGTACGCCCTGGACAAGTCGCCAAATCATCGCAGGGCCAACATTTATTTTTATTTATTTATTTATTTATTTATTGTTTTAAATATAAACCTTTATTTATACATTTCAACATTTACAAACGGTTGAAAATAATAATCAAAGTAAATACAAAAAAAAAGTACAAAACAGTACAAAAGAAGAGCATGTTCGGCAGCGCACAATCAAAGAGTACTTACACGCAGACACGGTGTGTAGACAGAAAAGGGAGAACGGATGCATTTTGGCTTAAAAACTAACAATAAAGGTGAAGTTACAACACAGAAACGGCCTCAGGAAGAGATGCTTTAAGACATGGCTAGCTAACTAGCGGCTAAAGTCCATCCGTCTGCAGTGTTGTAGCTACTTCTAAATCACTAATCCTCGCCTCCATGGCGACAAATAAAGTAAGTTTCTTTCAAGTATCATCCCTGCAGAACGAGGAATAGCTAAACATGTTTCACTACACACCGTAGCTCACCGGCGTCAAAATGTAAACAAACGCCATTGGTGGATCTACACCTGACATCCACTGTAATGATACAAAGTACAGAAGCGTATCCAAGCGATACTACTATGATTACATCGATATTTTTTAGCATCACACAATCTTCTTTTGATTTTTAAAATTCACATTATGTTAATAAACTGCGTGTATCATGATCAATATGAAGTGTGACTCACTCGATGGACAGTTGTCGGTTTGGTACAGCCGGTTTATTTTGGTTAAGCGATCCATTTTTGTCGAAATAGCTTGTCTCCAAGTTCCATTTTTATAGCGTCAAAATCACTTTCACCTCACTCTCCCAACTTCCGTCTACTCCAACGTCTCACTCTTCCTTCGTGCTGGCTTCTATAAGCAGCAGTTCATCCTCAGTATATTCAGCTTCAAAAGTATAAGGTTGTGAATCCTCATTTGTTCCATGTATTTGTCTTTGTTGTCTGTTACCAAGTATGCCATGATTAGAACACACTCGTGTTTCATTCCGGAAGTAGGAACATACATTTGTTGCCAGAAGTCAGACGTGCGCTGCTATGGAAACAGAAATCAATGCGCGGAATAAATCAGTCCCGTAAATGATTAAAATTATCAAAATACGGTAAACATTGAACATATTAAATATTGTTATGAATGTGTCTGTCACTACATTATATAAAGACTTCCAGTGTGTATATAAAACGTGGATGGAGGGTTTTGAAGTTGTTTTAGAGGGCTTTGCGACTCCCATTAGCCGCATCTTGCAAGCGTTTTTTTTTTATCATCTTTATAATAGATGACTCTGTGTGCGACTGCCGCCTGCGTCGATTAGTCATGTATGTGCGTACGCGGGAAGCAAGTGCGGGCGGAGCGCATCGATCAGTCAGCTGATTCCTTCTGAAGGGCGTGTCTGTTTAGTTCAGTTTGAGTTTATTTTTTATTATTTTTATTTATTATTTTCAAATTTTTTATACAAACCTTTATTTATAAATTTCAACATTTACAAACAGTTGAAAATAATAATCAAAGTAAGTACAAAAAAAGTACAAAACAGTACAAAAACTGTACAAAACAGCGCCAGGGGGTTGTAAATTCAAAGTAACTAAAATAGAATGCAATATATATATATACAACAAATAGAGATAAATGCTTTAAAATGTAATATCGGAAATTATCGGTATTGGTTTTTTTATTATCGGTATTGTTTTTTGTTTTTTTTTGTATGTTTTTTTTTTTTTTTTAATTAAATCAACATAAAAAACACAAGATATACTTACAATTAGTGCACCAACCCAAAAAACCTCCCTCCCCCATTTACACTCATTTACACAAAAGGGTTGTTTCTTTCTGTTATTAATATTCTGGTTCCTACATTATATATCAATATATATCAATACAGTCTGCAAGGGATACAGTCCGTAAGCACACATGATTGTGCGTGCTGCTGGTCCACTAATAGTACTAACCTTTAACAGTTAATTTAACTCATTTTCATGAATTACTAGTTTCTATGTAACTGTTTTTATATTGTTTTACTTTCTTTTTTATTCAAGAATTTTTTTTAAATTTATTTATTTTATTTTATTTTATTAATATTTTAAAAAAGACCTTATCTTCACCATACCTGGTTGTCCAAATTAGGCATACTATTGTGTTAATTCCACGACTGTATATATCAGTATCGGTTGATATCGGTATCGGTAATTAAAGAGTTGGACAATATCGGAATATCGGATATCGGCAAAAAGCCATTATCGGACATCCCTAATAACAAACAAAGTGCAAAGCCATAGGCTCACTCAATCTCAGTAAATAACTTAAATTTGGAACACAGCATCATCATTTTCACAGCTTTTTGGTTGTTAGAGATAGAGAGTGCTTTAATGTAGAGTTGGGGACGGCGTGGCGTGGTTGGTAGAGTGTTCGTGCCAGCAACCTGAGGATTCCCGGTTCGATCTCCACCTTCTACCAACTTAGTCACGTCCGTTGTGTCCTTGAGCAAGACACTTCACCCTTGCTCCTGATGGGTCGTGGTAAGGGCCTTGCATGGCAGCTCCCGGCATCAGTGCGTGAATGTGTGTGTGAATGGGTGAATGTGGAAATAGTGTCAAAGCGCTTTGAGTACCTTGAAGGTAGAAAAGCGCTACACAAGTATAACCCATTTAGTTCTAAATCTTTTTTAAAGGCACACAAAACAAGTCGGGTATTGAGAAACTTACATTTATGAATATAAAACTTAACCAATAGTATACAAGTTTCAGTTTATTTGGAACATTACCAAAATACATACTTGCCAACCCTCCCGGATTTTCCGGGCGACTACCGAAATTCAGCGCCTCTCCCGAAAACCTCCCGGGACAAATTTTCTCCCGAAAATCTCCCAAAATTCAGGCGGAGCTGGAGGTCACGCCCCCTCCAGCTCCATGCGTACCTGAGTGACTAGTTGACAGCCTGTTCACACGTCCGCTTTCTCACAATATAAACAGCTAATGATCGAGGGCGAGTTCTTGGTTTCTTATGTGGGTTTATTGTTAGGCAGTTTCATTAACGTCCTCGCAGCGCGGCAACAACACACAACAACAGCAGTCACGTTTTCGTCTACCGTAAAGCAGTTCGTCTGCCGTAAACAGCAATGTTGTGACACTTTTAAACAGGACAATACTGCCATCTACTGTACATGCATATGTGACCCACCCATAATGTGTCACATTTTTGTGTTGATTTATTTATTTTATTTTGTGGTTTGAATTCGTTTTTGGAGCTGTCATTACACATTTATCAGTATTCACATTGGTCAGTAGGGGGCAGTAGGGCGTTTCTTCCCAATTGAATGCTATCACCTGCAGACCGGAAGTGTCTTGTCATTCTGATGAGAGCGACCAGTCTGTGAACAACTGAAACGTCCTGTGTGCTTTTTCCTCCCGTATAACAGGTTAGTTTTGGTGAATCAACTCACTGAATAATATCCATGTGATCTTTATAAGTTTAAGTACACATTCTGATGGTGGAGCCTAACTCTAAAGTGTTTGTGAGTTGTAGATTGTATTTGTGAATGAATCCAGTGCACAGCTGCAGTAATCAATACAAAAAGGCGACGTGAGTGCGCAATGTTTATATAGGAACTTCTGATCCTAATTCAGACTCCCAAATTAGAGCTCCCGTTTTCTTATTGATTTTATAATGTATATTTGTATAATGTGTGTGTTCTGAAATAGTGACAGAGAATAGAACAAGAATGGACAATTCAACCCTTAACTCAACAATGAGTAGATGAGTGTTATGTGTGTGTGTATGTGTAAATAAATGATCACTGAAATTCAAGTATTTATTTTATTTATTTTTATATATATATATATATATATATATATATATATATATATATATATATATATATATATATATATATATATATATATGTAATAAAATAAATATATATAGCTAGAATTCACTGAAAGTCAAGTATTTCTTATATATATATCTTAACCACGCCCCCAACCACGCCCCCCGACCCCACCCCCGACCACGCTCCCCACCCCCACCCCCCACCTCCCGAAATCGGAGGTCTCAAGGTTGGCAAGTATGCCAAAATACAATGTGATGCATTACGCAATTCCAGTTGTTTCATTACAGCATGTCCGAAAAAGAGTAGGGAGAAGCGGATCCTATTTAATCCTACCCCTTTTCATACCTTAGCAATTTTATCCAATTTCCTTGTCCTCTGTAACAGTGAACAAATAAATAATACATTTAAAAAAATAAGCAAACCAATATTGAATACATAAATAATCTTTGTCTCAGTAAGAAAAAGAAAAGAAAAAGAGGTTTCAAGATATTCATCCTAATTCTTGTTCTGTGTACTTTGTGAACATTTTGTAGTTTGAACAGTCTCTTAAACGGAATCATATTGGTGCTTTGTTTGATTTCTTTGGTTAATCCATTCCACAATTTAATTCCACATACTGATATGCTAAAGGTTTTAAGTGTTGTACGCGCATACAAATGTTTTAAATTAGATTTTCCTCTAAGGTTATATTTCTCCTCTTTTGTTGAGAAGAATCATTGGTACTTTAACTTTAATTTAATTGTTGCACATTCTTAGGTAGCAGGTTATAGTTTGCTTTTACATCATTTCACCTGTTTGCAAATGCACCAAATCGTTGAATTTCAATATTTGTGATTCAATAAATAAAAAGTTTGTATGTTCTCTATATCCAACATTATGTATTATTCTAACTGATCTTTTTTGTAACACCGTTAGTCAATGAAGCGCACATTTGTAGTTGTTCCCCCATATTTCTACACAATAACACAATAACTAAAAATCACCACGCTGTAAAAAACAACAACACGTTTTTCCTTTTATAGTAATAGGCTGTAAAATCCACCCTGCTGTAAAAACACCCGTTTTTCCATTTACAGTAATATGTGGGGGGAAAAAAAAAAAAAACGTTGTTCATTTTACAGTAAATCTCTGGCAACTGAGCTGTCATTTTTTTTTACCATAAAACCACCACACTGCAAAAAACATCTATATACATTTTTTTTACAGTGTATGTACAAAAATTTGTAATTGTGTTATGATATCATGAAGTGAATCCTTTTATATTCAAACTCATATATTATTCACTCTTACACGCGGCCATAACTGCGATACAGTTATGAATACGGGTTTGACACCCCTGGTCTCGTCAAACCGTGACCTCTGACCCCAAATCCCCCTCTTCACTCACTTACTTTCTTTAAACGGTGATTTAAATAATGACAACTTTGATGGTAGCGCTCGCAAGCCATCTTAAAAAAACAGGAAGTGCCCGAGTCCTGTTGTTGTTCAGCCTCATTACGTTCTCGTTAAAACTTATTTCCTGCCGATTGGACTTTGACCTCAGAGCGCTGATTTAATTTGTGCTGAGTGGAGCGGTGAAGTCGCCAGCGGGCCGAGAGAACGGGCGCCATGTTTGCGAGCTTAATGCGCACGCTGATTGCCGCTAATAAAAGTAGTACGGAACTAATGTTCTGCGCGGAGACGACAATTAGGAGGGGAACATGGGCTTGGAGAAGAACACGTGACGCAATATGTGTTTTTAACCATTAACCTGAAATCTGCTTTTGCTTTGCTTTTTGATTGACACTTTTTATATTTATTATTGTGCTTGTTTTCACTCTTGAATTGATCATGTGTACCTAATGAAGTGACCCCCCGCCCCCGAGTGTTTCCATTTGACCCCAAAAGTTGTCAGGAGAGCTGGTTGCCATGGTAACATGTATAGGAGTAGAGGGGGGGAAAGCCGACCAAAAATTGGCACAAACGATGCGATGATGTCATCGGGAAGTTTTCTAATGACCCTTAAGGTCACAGCGACATTGCAGAGATGGTGAGGGTAACCCCGCCCCCCGCACCCCCCTCAGCATCCCTGGGCTGGTCATGTGACCTCCTCTCATGAACTTTAAATGGCCGTCATGCCCTGGAGCGAGAGAGACGGCGGAGAGTCACGGACGCAGGTGAGTCTCCTCTCTTTTCCACTCCATATGTTGTCGCTCCACTTGATGTCAATTATGTTTATTATTTGTCTTGTCCATGGGAATATTGATATGTTGGGAATATTTGATGTTAGATCTTGTCCCAAAGCAGGGGTTCTTAACCTTTTCGACCTCGGGGCCCAACATTTCCACTACTCAAATATTAACACTAGTAGTCTTACTCTTGATTTTAATCATGTTCAACAATAATAGCTAAACTACAGTACTTACAGCTTAACAGGATAAACCTTTTTTTCTGATATGAAACCGTGTTAACCACAAGTATCAGTATCAAGGTTAGGTCAGGCTGATTACAAAAATGATTACTAATCAAATATACTGCATAAGATAACAATAAAATACATTTACATACACATACACAGTGCTAAAATACACTAATTCTAACTAAATTAATAATAAATGATAAAACTAGATATGTTTCTGAAATAAACTGCATAAAATACAGCTTCACCACTTTAGTCATCATTTTTGCGCTTAAGACATCTCTCTGATTTTATAGCTACAGACTTTTTCTGCTTGTTTGATATATTACATTACTGCCTCAAGTGGTGGAAAGTGTATTACAACTGGGTACCGCTACGGCCCATACAAACTACAGCTGAGAAACAGATATTTATTTGGCACCTTTGTAGGGGGGATTCACCTATGGTGAAGAAACACTGTCCTAAAAGTTGTCTTTTTGATTAATGTTTGTATTCATATTTACATTTTTTTTCTTCCAAAAAAACATGTTGTAACTGACAGTTGCCTGCTTCTTGCTTTGCAGGCTTAAATACATTAGTATTATGATTAATATTTTTATTAAAGGATTATGGTTAGTGTATATATATATTAGGGGTGTGGGAAAAAATCGATTCGAATTCGAATCGCGATTCCCACGTTGTGCGATTCAGAATCGATTCTCTTTTCTTTTTTTTAATTTTATTTTTTATTTTTTGTCCTGTCCAGTTTCTCAGGCAAATCATATAGTTGATGTAGATGCCCACATCGGCTGTTCAGATTTACTTTACAAAAGAGAAGTGTAGGATACTTCTCTTGTTGCCTTATTTGTATTTGACTTTATTAATTCGATTCTCATTTAAAAAAAAAACGATTTTTATTTTTATTTTATTTATTTATTGAATTTTTTTTTTTTTTTAATTAATCAATACAACAAAACAATACACAGCAATACCATAACAATACAATCCAATTCCAAAACCAAACCCGACCCAGCAACACTCAGAACAGCAATAAACAGAGCAATTGAGAGGAGACACAAACACCACACAGAACAAACCAAAAGTAGTGAAACAAAAATTAATATTATCAACAACAGTATCAATATTAGTTACAATTTCAACATAGCAGTGATTAAAAATCCCTCATTGACATTATCATTAGACATTTATAAATAAAAAAAAAAGAACAATAGTGTCACAGTGGCTTACACTTGCATCGCAACTCATAAGCTTGACAACACACTGTGTCCAATATTTTCACAAAGATAAAATAAGTCATATTTTTGGTTCATTTAATAGTTAAAACAAATTTACATTATTGCAATCAGTTGATAAAACATTGTCCTTTACAAATATAAAAGCTTTTTACAAAAATCTACTACTCTGCTTGCATGTCATCAGACTGGGGTAGATCCTGCTGAAATCCTATGTAATGAATGAATAGAGAATCCTTTTGAATCGGGGAAAAAAATCGTTTTTGAATCGAGAATAGTGTTGAATTGAAAAAAAAAAAAAAAAAAAGATTTTGAATCGAATCGTGACCCCAAGAATCGATATTGAATCAAATCGTGGGACAACCAAAGATTCACAGCCCTAATATATGTATGTATATATATATATATATATATATATATATATATATACTGTATATATATATATATATATATATATATATATATATATATATATATATATATATATATATATATATATATATATATATATATATATATATATATATATATATCCATATATACACAGTACAGGGCAAACGTTTGGACACACCTTCTCATTTCAATGCGTTTTCTTTATTTTCATGACTATTTACATTGTAGATTGTCACTGAAGGTATCAAAACTATGACACCTGTGAAGTGAAAACCATTTCAGGTGACTACTTCTTGAAGCTCATTGAGAGAATGCCAAGAGTGTGCAAAGCAGTAATCAGAGCAAAGAGTGGCTATTTTGAAGAAACTAGAATATAAAACATGTTTTCAGTTATTTCACCTTTTTTTGTTAAGTACATAACTCCACATGTGTTCATTCATAGTTTTGATGCCTTCAGTGACAATCTATTATGTAAATAGTCATGAAAATAAAGAAAACGCATTAAATGAGAAGGTGTCCAAACTTTTGGCCTGTACTGTATATATATACTCTATATATTAGGGGTGCTCAAATTTCAAAACAATGAAATTCACATCCGAATTGTGATTATAATTCGTTCAGATTTGAAATCACGTCATCATTTTCAAATATATATATATATATATATATATATATATATATATATATATATATATATATATATATATTAAATACATATTTTTTAAATGTTTTTTCTTTTTTTTAAGAATATATTTAGGAAAAAAATATTTTTTTAGGCCATGTCTGATCTTACTTGTGTCATGTTCTTTGGTCATGTTTTGTTTGGTTATGTTCCGTTGTTTTTTGGACTCTTTTAGTTCCTGTTTTTTGATGCACTCTTGTTTGTTTTGGTTGCCATGGTGGCATGATTTTCACCTGTTGCTGGTGTTTGGACACTCGCACCTGTTGTCAATCATGACATAACTATTCAAGCCTGTAGTTGCCAGGTAGTCAGCCTGGAGACATTACCCCTGATACTCTTGTTTACTCTTGATACCATAGTTTATGCTGATCATTTTCATGTCACAGTAAGTGTTTTTTTGGTTTCATGTTCATAGTTTCTGTCCATGTGTTAGTTTTGTTCCATACGCTAAGTTTGTGTCTCCGCCTTGTGCACGCCTTTTGTTTGTTCTTTTTTGAGTAAAATTTATTCATGTACTTACCTGCAAACTATGTCCAGTCAAGTCCGTTTGCACCTCGGGAAAACATGCCTCATAGTCCACGCCATGACAACTTGCTGCGCTTATATGCCATGTCAGCAGCCGAAAGGAGCTTTTGTAATTTGTAACCTGTTTTAAAAAGGTTTTATTATCATTTTTATATTAAACATTATATTGGGAGAATCGTTCAAATCGTTGCAAAAAATTGCATTTGTGTCCATATATTGGGCTGGTTTTTTTAGGTGAATAATAACCAGTGATTAATCACGTTTAATCTACATTCAAAAGTGTGATTAATTTGATTTAAAATATTAAAATATGTAATATGATTATAATAATTATGATATAATGATATAATATAATGATTATTTATTCTAATTAAATCACTCTCATTTTGGAATTTGGATTAATGGTGATTAATCACAGGTGATTAATTGCATAATTGAAATTAGCTTAGGAAAAGACCGCAATATTAGAATGTCCGCCCTTAGAGCGGTAGGTCGTGAGTTCAAACCCTGGCTGAGTCATACCAAAGTCAATAAAAATGGGACCCATTACCTGCCTGCTTGGCACTCAGCATCAAGGGTTGGAATTGGGGGTTAAATCACCAAAATGATTCCTGAGCGTGGCCACCGCTGCTGCTCACTGCTCCCCTTACCTCCCAGGGGGTGAGGGGGATCGGTCAAATGTAGAAGATCATTTCACCACACCTAGTGTGTGTGTGAGACAATCATTGGTACGCTAACGTTATTTGTACACAGATGCAATAATATTGTCAGAATGTCACCCAGGAACGTTTTTGAACATTTGTTAAACATGTAACACTCTATAAACAAAGAGAGGGAGTTTGGGGGGGCAAAAACGCCCTCTTGAGACTTTTGCAGCAGCACACATCAACCTAGCGGGGAGAAGGCATGCATAGCAAAAGTCCACAAAATGATCAAAAATCACACCCAGGTTAGAGTCCCACAAGTCCCGCTGCGTCCCACCCGAGTCCGGGGGTGCCCAGAGGTGCCCAACATGGCCAAAACGCACCCAGCAAAGGCACAGGGGAAGTGGGGTAGAAAAGTGGGGGATGTCTGGGGAAAAGTCCCGAAATTGATCAAAAAACACACCCAGGTTAGAGTCCCACAAGTCCCGCCGCGTCCCACCAGAGTCCGGGGGTGCCCGACATGTCCAGGACCCACCCAGCAAAGTCGCACTGTGAGTGGGGGAAAAAGTTGGAAAAGTGGGCAAAAGTCCGGAAAATGATAAAAAATCACACCCAGGTTCGAGTCCCACAAGTCCCGCCGCGTCCCACCAGAGTCCCGGGGTGCCCGACATGTCCAGAACCCACCCAGCAGAGTCGCACTGTGAGTGGGGGAAAAAGTTGGAAAAGTGGGCAAAAGTCCGGAAAATGATCAAAAATCACACCCAGGTTCGAGTCCCACAAGTCCCGCCGCGTCCCACCAGAGTCCCGGGGTGCCAGATATGTCCAGAACCCACCTAGCAAAGTCGCACTGTGAGTGGGGGAAAAAGTTGGAAAAGTGGGCAAAAGTCCCGAAAAAGATCAAAAATCACACCCAGGTTCGAGTCCCACAAGTCCCGCCGCGTCCCACCAGTGTCCGGGGGTGCCTGACATGTCCACAACACACCCAGCAAAGTCGCACTGTGAGTGGGGGGAAAACTTGGAAAAGTGGGCAAAAGTCCCGAAATTGGTCCAAAATCACACCCAGGTTCGAGTCCCACAAGTCCTGCCGCGTCCCACCAGAGTCGGGGGGTGCCTGACATGTCCAGAACCCACCCAGCAAAGTCGCACTGTGAGTGGGGGAAAAAGATGGAAAAGTGGGCAAAAGTCCGGAAAATGATAAAAAATCACACCCAGGTTAGAGTCCCACAAGTCCCGCCGCGTCCCAACAGAGTCCGGGGGTGCCTGACATGTAAATGTTCAAAAAATGTTATGTGTGTATATATATATATATATATATATATATATATATATATATATATATATATATATACATATATATATATATATATATATATATATATATATATATATATATATATATGTATATATATATATATATATTTATTTTTAATTTTTTTAATTTTTTTTATATGTATATTTTATTTATATATATATATATATATATATATATATATATATATATATATATATATATATAATTTATATATATATATATATATATATATATATATATATATATATATATATATATATATATATATGTATGTACATATATATATATATATTCTTTATATATATATATATATATATATATATATATATATATTTTTTTTTTTTTTTATTTATTTATTATTATAATTTTTTTTTAATTTTTTATTTATTTATTTATTTATTTATTTTTTTATTTTTTATTTTTTTTTTTTATATAAATATATATTATCCCCTGCTGATAGCATCATACAAAGAAATGAACAGTATGGAAATGTTATGATGAGGTTGTTTATTCTTCAACTAAAAACGTTTCTCCCTAGTCAGGAGGGGACTTGGCTGGAAAGAGAAAGGACTCCACAAGTTTGACTGAAAAAAGTTTTAGCAGCACCACAGTCACTCCAGAATGGCGAGATCTTTGCTGCTCTCCTGCTGGGCCTTCGGTCTGCTGACGCTCTCGTCTGCGCTGGTCCACCAGAACCTCCAAAACCTCCAGGCGGACAACGACCTGGCGGCCCCGGGCCAGCCTGACTCCTCCTACCTGTCCGAAACGGGTCAGTGATTTTTGACGGTGATGCTGTGGTAATCAAGTGACTCATGATGAATTCAAAATCATTTGACACTTAAATATATGATTTATTATGTGTCTGTTTATTTCAATGGGCAGAAAGAGGCCCTGCGCTCGCCCTCCTTCCTGTCGACTCAGTGGAAGATCACTTCCTGATGGCGGCGGGCTCTTATGCCGAGGTGAGGCTGATGATGGGCGCTAAAGGCCCCTAACTTTCAAACCACCTAACTCAAATCCTACTAACCCGAAAAAAATAAATAAATTAATAAATAAAGTTAAAAAAATACAATTATATATCTATATATATATATATATATATATATATATATATATATATATATATATATATATATATATATATATATATATATATATATATATAATATATATATTTGTATCGATTTAGAATATATATATATGTATGTATACATATAAAATAAAAAATTAATATACAAAAATATAGATTAAAAAATATATACCGTATTTTTCGGAGTATAAGTCGCACCGGAGTATAAGTCGCACCTGCTGAAAATGCATAATAAAGAAGGAAAAAAACATATATAAGTCGCACTGGAGCCCGGCCAAACTATGAAAAAAACTGCGATTTATAGTCCGAAAAATACGGTATACATCTACATGTTTTTTTTTTCTCACTTATTTTTTTAATAGATTTTTTTTAAAATTATGAATTGATTTAAAATTGGGAGGACTAAGAATGCCGATTCGGATGTTACAGTATTCCCCATCTGAAAGTCGTTTTTTGGGGTTATTTTGTATACATCACGTTATCGATGGGAAAATGCATTTTTAGACAATATGATTTGCCTGAGCGGCTAGGAGACGCCGAGAGTAACAAGTGGTAGAAAATGGATTGGAAAGGACCGATTTAAAAAAAAAAATAATTCAAATGATTATTATTATTATTATTTTTATTTTTTTTTGACTTGGGACTTTCCGCGGACCGCCCACAAAACGGCGCATCCTAAAGCAACTGTCAGAAAGTGGCTTGAAGATGATCTGTAAAACATAATCTATGCAACATTTTGAACAAAGAACCACCATTACATGTTATGTAGACCAGTGGTCCCCAACCACCGGTACCGGTCCGTGGGCCGATTGGTACCTGGCCGCACAAGAAATGTAAAAAAAAAAAAAATATATATATATTTATTTATTTTTATTAAATCAACATAAAAAACACAATACATACATTATATATCAATATAGATCAATACAGTCTGCAGGGATACAGTCCATAAGCACAGATGATTGTATTTCTTTATGACAAAAAAATAAAATAAAATAAAATACCCCCCTGCCCCAAAGAAGTGTTTTCAATTTAGAAAAAAATAATCATATAATATAATTCATATAATCATATAATCAAAAAATATGACTGCTTCAACGCGCCCTATAATCCGGTGCGCCTTTTGTATGAAAATAGACCCGACTAGACCCGCTCATCCGCAGTGCGCCTTATAATCCGGTGCGCCCTATGGTCCGGAAAATACGGTATGTGTTCTTGTCTTACACAAGCATTGTGAATGATGGGAACAAAATTACCCCAAAATTTCAGTTTCCCTTTAACACTATAACCCCAACCCAAAACCCCATGTTGTCGCTCAAATGTGACCTTGTCAACGTCCTCCTGCAGGACTCTGTGGCAGCAGCGGTGGCGGCGGCGGCGGCGTTGCAGCAGCAGCAAGGCCGCGCCATGCGCTCGCCTCGCCGCTGTATCCCTCACCAGCAGTCGTGTCTGGGCTACCCGCTGCCGTGCTGCGACCCCTGCGACACCTGCTACTGCCGCTTCTTCAACGCCATCTGCTACTGCCGCCGCGTGGGCCACGCCTGCCCGCCTAGACGCACCTAACACACGAGCATGTTCTCGTTAGCCAGGGAATAAATGTCGTCAAATATCAACTTGACGTTTTCTGAGTTTGTTTTTGTTTGTCCGCCAGCAGGGCGAGGCGATGAGCTGGTTAGGTTGGTATTACCACACCAAGCCAGAGGGGTTCGACCCTTCCCCTTGCCTTCAACTTATCTGGTCCTCTTATTCATTTTACATTTTTTTTAAGTTCTAAAAAATAAAGCTGAAATATATTGCACCACCCACCTATAGGGGGAACTCATAACGTGGTATACAGCGATATATACATTCGTGATCAAAAGTTTACATACATTATTTTTGTTTCATCTGACCACAGAACTTTCCTCCAGAAGGTCTTATCTTTGTCCATGTGATGTCAGATGAAACAAAAATTGAGCTGTTTGGCCACAATACCCAGCAAAATGTTTGGAGGAGAAATGGTGAGGCCTTTAATCCCAGGAACACCGTTCCTACCGTCCCAGCATGGTGGTGGTAGTATTATGCTCTGTGCCTGTAAGTGATGGGTTGATGAGGCGTCATGAAGCGTTTCGACACATTGCAAAACTGTATTGATACTGTGTCGATACTGTGTCACTAAATACTGACATCTGCTGGACATTAAAAATCCCTACAGGCAACCTATGGACCGACTCAACTGACACTGATTTTATGACCTAGTATTGAAGAACTATATGGATAAACTGATGTTGTTGTTGTGCTGGGACTCTTCACCCGTGAGCGTACTCCGGTTAGGGAATAAGGACACCGTTTTACGTTTCAACTTCTTTATATATGACTTTGTAGCAGCAGCAGCTAAGCACACTCTGGTACACACTGTTCAACACACTGCCCGAAGGACCCCGAGAGGTAAACATAGCTGCCCGGTAAACTGCCTGACTCAAAAAAACTCAACTTAAAGGTGCATGACTACATTAGTAACTTGTTTACGTCAGCAATAATATAGTCAATTATATTCAACAATTAACATTAACTAGGGAACTTTATCTTCTATCTTAATCACTGACAGAGGGAATTTATAACAGCCGCCCCCTAAATAGCATGGCAATTTTGAAACAAACATAAATTCCCACAGCAATCCTTTAACCAGGATTATCTTCAGGAAGAGCTGACAGCTGGACCAGCCGAGCAACTGGTCTCAGGTAAGTCTTCTCGCCAACTTTGACTTCAGCAGTCCGTATACATCCATCATCACTTGCATTCAGCTTTACCACCCTCCCCATTGGCCAGTGAGCACGTGGAAGCTGAGGATCAACAATCATCACAACTGTGTCCAGGGGGAGATGATCTGTGTGTTGGCGCCATCTCTGGCGGGTTTGAAGAGAGGGCAAGTAGTTCCTGATAAACTGTGTCCAGAAGTGGTCGGCCATCATCTGGCAATGACGCCAGCGCCTCCTGGTGAGGGTGTCAGGGGCATAGGTAACTTGTGGAAGAGAGGCATCCTGCCGCCCCATCAACAACATGCTGGGCGTCACTGGGTCTGGATCGGCCACATCCGAGGATACGTATCCTAAAGGCTTGGCATTGAGGATGCCTTCCACTTCGATGAGGAGTGTGAGCAGAACCTCTGCTTGGAGCACTTGTGCACCTATGACCACTTGTAGGGATTTCTTGACTGATTGGATCTCACGCTCCCAGACACCACCAAAATGGGGAGATGCTGGCGGGTTAAGACGAAACTTAATCTGTTTTTCTGCAAGCCGCTCCTGCAACTGTGACTCCATTGCTGCAAATGCCTCCTTCAGCTCCTTATCTCCCCCTCGGAAGTTAGTCCCTTGGTCAGAGAGGACCTCAAAGGGAGTGCCTCTCCGTGCGATGAACCGTCTCAGTGCGAGGAGGAAAGCATCTGTGTCGAGGCTGGTGAGTAGATCCAGATGTATACATCTCGTCGTGAGACATTTGAAAATGATCCCCCAGCGCTTTTCGCTTCGCCTCCCAGTCTTGACCATGTACGGCCCAAAGCAGTCCACGCCTGTTGAGAAGAATGGAGGTTTGAGCAGCCGCAGACGGGCTGAGGGCAGGTCTGCCATCCTCGGCACCACTGGCTTCCCTCTCCACTTCATGCAACCAGTGCAAGCTCTCTGATACTTCTTGATAGCCTGCCTTCCTCGCAGAACCCAGTAGTAGCGCCTCATCTCTGCAAACACCCTATCAGGTCCAGGGTGGTGTAGCTGAGCATCCATCTCTTTAATGAGGAGTGTGGTGACTGCATGACGGGGATCCAACAGTATTGGGTGAATGTCAGTGGGGCTAGAGCTGTTTAAACGGCGCAGGCGTCCTCCAACCCGTATAAGACCCAATGTAGGGTCTAATTCTGGGGCGAGCGTACTCAGCCTGCTGCTGGGTGGTACAGGCTTGCCGGCTCTGAGGCATCTGATTTCTTCAGAGAAGCCGTCTGCTTGGCAGGTGGACTTCAGCATCTCTTAGGTCACACAGAGGTGAAGCAGGGTCAGCTGCCGCCCCATGAAGAGACTGTTGCGTAGCCTTGACCAACTCTCTCCAGCTGCTGAATCGGGTGAGATCTGGTATCTTGGGTGGTGGGCTGGTCTGTGTGAGAGCACAAAAAACACTGTGTTTTAACTCACCACGGTCCTCTGGCTCTGTGATGCTAGGACATGATGGCCATTCATCCAGTGGACGGCGAAGGAATGCTGGTCCCTGGATCCAACGATTTGGCGCAGCCAGCTCAGCTAACGTCTTGCCACGGGTGAGATCGTCGGCCGGATTGTTAGCTGTATCCACATACCTCCAGGTGTGTGAGGCAGTCAGCTCCTGGATCTCAGAAACCCTTGTTCCCACGAAAACCTTGAACCTGCACGACTGAGATGTCAGCCAGGTGAGAACTGTTGTAGAGTCAGTCCATAACAAGGTCTGGGCAATACACAAGGTGAGCTCTTTGTGAAGGAGGGAGGACAGCTGGGCTCCTGTCAGCGCGGCACAGAGCTTCAACCGTGGCATTGACTGCTGGCGTTTTGGGGCCACTCTAGACCTTGCCATCACAAATGAGACATAGACAGTGTCATTAGTTCTTGTGGTGAGATATGCCACTGACCCGTAGGCTTGCTCAGAGGAGTCACAGAAGACGTGGAGAGTGTACTCTGTGGTGTCAGTAGCAAGCTCCAATGGTGCATAGGTTCGAGGGAGGGAGATGTTGGCCAGCTCGGGGAGTTCTCTCTCCCAGCTGGACCAAGCCTGGAGGATGTCAGGAGGGAGATTCGGGTTGTCCCAGCTCCTCTTCTTTGCCCACAGTCTCTGGACAAGAATCTTGGCCCATGTAGTGTACGGGATAATGATCCCGATCGGATCATACTGGCGGGCGAGTACCTTATAGATGTACCGCATAGTAGGGGTCTCACTCTCTGGAGGCTTTGGCTTGAAACCGAGCTGATCAGATGGACAATACCACCGCAGACCAAGGGCCGGCTCCTGTGGATCGTTGCTCTTCTCGGCCAGCCACAGCTCTGTACTTTCAGATTGAGCACTGGAAGGCAAGTGGGAGACAACACATGAGAAGTTACTTGCCCACTGTCGAATCTCAAATCCTCCTGAGGCCAGACATTGTCGCATCTTGTCCACCAGGAGCTTGGCTGACTCAGTCGTTGACAGGCTCTGCAGACAGTTGTCCACGTAGAAAGACTGTTCGATGGACTGCAGGACGTCTTCATTTCCTGCAGCACATTCTTTAACATGTTTTTGCAGAGCAAATGTTGCACAACACGGGCTGCTCGTGGTACCAAATGGCAACACCTGCCATTGGTATACGTCAGGCTGTTTCTCCCTTTGCGGGTTTCTCCAAACAAACCTCAGCAACGGCTGGTCCTCCGGTAGCAGCCGAACTTGGTGGAACATGGCTCGGATATCTCCACTGATGGCGACAGCGTGCTGGCGGAACCGCAGGAGGACCCCGATGAGAGATGGGCCGAGGGTTGGACCTGGGAGAAGCTGCTCGTTGAGAGAGAGACCACCATGATTAAAGGAGCAGTCAAAGACAAGGCGATGTTTGCCATTGTGATGGACGAGGTGATGAGGTATGAACCATGACTCACTGGAGCGGTTTCCCTCTCCCTCCTGGAGCTTTGTGACACACCCACCATCTATAAGCTTCTGGATTTCTGCTTTGTATATTTTAGCTTTGACAGTGTCTTTAAGCAGTCGTCTCTCTGTGCTGCGTAGCTTTGGCATCACTGCTTCAACATCTGCTTGAGGTGAACCACATCCTGATGAACAGTCCGCAGGGTGAGGGACTCTGCTCTGCCTCTGAGCTTCAGGTCTCGAACTGCAGCCGGGAGTATTATAGTGCGTTCAGCTCCATCATCGAGGATTGCATAGGTCTGCAGTGATCTGGTCCCATGACTGATGATGATTGGCACCACCTTGAGGTATACTTTCCCTCCCTGCATCGAGTTAGCCGCTGAGGTGCAGTCTTTGGGTGTGATGAGGAAGATTTGGGGGCCCGGCCTGGTGATGTCATGCAGCACTCTCAGGTGGATCTCCTGACACTCACTGCAAGGTTTCTTTAACGTGCAGCTCTCTTCATCGTGGTTAGTACGGCCACAGTTACGACAGCGCTTTCCGCCTGTTATCCACTTCTCGATTTCCTGTGTTGAGCGTTGAATAATATCTGGACACTGCGACAAGTAGTGCTCTGTACTCTTGCAGAAGAGACACATCCTTTTAAACTTTTGTTGCTTAGCTGCTGGCCGAGTCGTTTCGGCTGATTTGGGCTGGTCTGCACCGTGATCAGTGTTGGGTTAGTTACTGAAAACCAGTAACTAGTTACAGTTACTAGTTACTTTATTTCAAAAGTAACTCAGTTACTAACTCAGTTACTTACACCAAAAAGTAATGCGTTACTGTGAAAAGTAACTATTTAGTTACTTCTTTTTTTCTTCTTTTTTTTTTAAAGCTCCCATTAATGCCCTTTTTGCCTTCATTTCAGTACTGTTATTGCACTGGAGAATAATACAATCTGTTGATCAACTTGACATGCATTTTTATTTTCCTTTTAACATAATGAATGAAAAACAGTGCAACATAAAAAGGCATTCCTCCTTTCTTTAAACTTGGACCAATGACCATTAATAAAAAACAAGTTTAAGTGCAACATAAGAAGAAACATCATCTTCCTTGAAACATAGGTAGTGAAATAAAGCCTGACATCTGGAGTGATGCTGCTGTCTTCCACACTTGGAGCCATGGATTGTAGAATACTTGTTTTCAGTGGCAGGATCATTGACACAGATGGTGAAGTTTCAGTGCTCAGTAGAGATGGAACACTTTTAAGCACCTGGAGGACCTCATCTGCCACTCTCACATCATCATCAGACAGGGTGACATTTGTCTTCAGGGTGTTGTGGGTCAATGCAGAGTATATAGCTGCCTGCTGCTCCAACATATCATAAGTGGAGTTCCACCTCGTTGGGACATCATGTATGAGCAGGCAGCTTTAGCATTTCTTGCTTTGTCTTAAGCACATGAGCAGCTGTTGTGCTTGGGTGGAAGTAAGAAACCTTCCTGATCCTCCCAAGGAGGCGCTCCATCCTATTGACTGAGATGTGATGCCAAATTCACTACATGTGCAAAGCACCTATCTGTGGTCCCAGTCCTGCCTCATTCTCTGTAATTATTTGATTTTTGGCATTATCACGTGTGACTGGGATATCTTTATCTTCCATTCCTCCACTGCTTGTGTCAGTACCTGCGCAAGGTGACTCTCGTAGAGGGGGCGTGTCTTCTCATCTCCCAGTCTGCTGTGATGAAGTGAGCGCTTATAGTTCCGCTGGACGTCCACCCGTCTGTCATGAGCGCAACAGATGATGCTCGGGATAGTTCATCCACAACTTTTTTCTTCTCCTGCTCATAAAGATCTGGCACAATCTTATTGCTGAAGTGGGTGCGCGGCGGGATGTCGTAACGTGGTTCAAGCACATTCAGCATGTGTTTAAAACCCTCGTTTTGCACAACCGAATCTGCACTTATAAACACACCGATTCAATGGCGCTGGGCGTTCAAGCTCCTCCGTTATTGCGCTCGCCATGACCACGCTGTGTGTGGACTGAACGTGCCAACAACTTTTTTTTTTTGTTTCATATATCAAACCGCGGATCAAATCTCCCCTCCCCGCCCCCCCACCCCCCCACACACACATAGACCGCGCCTCTTTTCTTCTCTCCGGCTTGTGACAGAGGAAGATTCAGAAGAACGGCACCGCAGCGCTTCTGTTTCTAGCCGATACTACATCAAAAGTAACGTAAAATAACGCAGTAACGCATCATGTAGTAACGGTAACTAAATTACTGAATAAAAAAAAATAACGCATTAGATTACTAGTTACCGCCGAAACTAACGGCGTTACAGTAACGCGTTACAAAGTAACGCGTTAGTCCCAACACTGACCGTGATACACAGAAACAGGCCGAGTCCGAGGCCGGGGAGTAGGGACAGGTCTGTCTCGATTGGCAGGCTGTGCTCCTTCAGCTCGATGGCGCTGTGCCATTTTTGCGGACAGTCTCTGAGCTTCTGCCTTCACCTTGAGCCACTCTGCGAGGTCTCTGAGGTTGTATGGATTTAGGCTGCTGGTGCTAAGGCGCCCCTCAACCTGCAGATGCTCCACAAAGTTGTCTCTCATGTGTCTAGGGAGTTTGCTAAGTAGCCGGTCAACATGGCCAGTAGACATCACTTCCATCCCATTAGGCCCTTCCAATGAGGTTAGCATTCCCACCAGCAAGTCAACGTTGAGGGCGAAGCTCTGGAAAGATTTAGGGTCTCCTGATTTGAGATCAGGAGAGTTCAGGATGTCTGCAATCTCACTTTGTGCCAACTGATGTGGTTGCCCGTACTGTCTCTGCAAAGCCTGCATGGCGGCAGTGTAGGGCTGTACATAATGTCTGTGTGACTGAGCTATTAGCTTGGCTTCATCCAGGACCAAGTGTTCTATAAGCACACGGTATTTGTAATGTTCAGAAAGTTCAGTGTGTGGATTGAGCAGGTGATCTAACGCCATTTTTAAGTCAGCAAACTCTCTCTCACTGTCGTGCATCAACTTAGGTAGTTCAGGTATTGGAACAGGCTGTCTGGGGGACTGGGTAGTGTACGGTACCTGCAGTGGTGTATACTGAGACTGGGGGCTGTACTGAACCTGTTGAGCTGATGGGGGCTGTTGCAGAGTGAAACCAGCAGGGGGAGACACCAGTTGATATGCTGGCTGAGTTGACGGCGGAGACACAGGCTGGTAGAGTTGCAGCTGTTGGTTTTGCGGTGGCAGTGGTGACTGGTATAATGGCTGTGTAGCGATGGTTGATGGAGAATGATAGACAGTCCCCAGGGGAGTGGCAGCGCTGTAGGGCGATGGATTGATAACTGGCTGAGTGCCAGCCGCAACAGGTAGCTGTGGTGCAGAATATGGCGCTGTTGCTATCTGGGGGGGTTGATAGGCTGGTTGTGCAAACAGTGGAGCGTGTTGCTGCACGGGCTGTGCAGATGGGAGTGGGGTGTATTGCCACACTGGCTGTGCGGACGGGAGTGGGGTGTATTGCTGCACTGGTGCTAGATTTACTGGTGTTTTCTGCATGGGCAGGTATTGCAGTTGTGCAGCTGGTGGCACTCTTTCCTGTACATTGTTAATCATTACTGTGGTAGGCTGGTTAGACGGGTAGCCTGATTTAACTGATGTCTGTGGGCTGGCATAACTCACTGCTTGTGAAACTTGAGGTGTAGGCTGCAGCATAGAAACGTTCAGCGTAGTGAGGGGAGACGGTGCCCATGCAGATGTCACAGTTGAAGGCAGAGACTGCGTCAGTGTGTAGTTCTCCTGTCTACTACCTGGTGTAGGAGTCATCGCTGCTTGAAGCTTTAGTGCTGTAGAGGTGGTATGTGGCAGTGTAGACAGGTGTGGCTCATGCTGAAGCAGCCTAGATGATCCAAGATGGAGGCTGGATGGCTGTGACAGAGGGGTGCTGTGAACTACTGGACAGCTTAGCCAGGGTGATTGATATGTTGGGACGCTCATATTGAGAATAGCTGGTGGCCGTAGGACAGGAGAACCCTGCCTGCTTTGATAGCTCCGCCCCGCGTGTGCCGCCGATGGATGGCTCATATGGCATGTTAGCTGGCTGGGCAAGTCTCTAGCATGTATCGCCATGTTCCACTCGCTCACCTTGTCGGCCGCTCCCGGCGATAATGGACGATCGGAGATAGCGTGCGCTCCGTGCGGCTGATCCTCCATACACACAGCGGCTGAGTGACTGCAGCCGCTGGGCGCCGACGCTCTCTCCTCGGTCCTCCGCGCGGGCACCGTGAGGAATGAGGGACTGTGGAAGGCTAACCTGGTAGCTTTCTAGACGAGTTGGAAGCTGTCGCTGTCTTGCTCCGAGTGCGCCGCCGTCTGCCGCTGTTGTTAGCGCGGTGTCCATTTCTCCGTCGCGAGTGAAGCAATCCGGCTCGAAGGACCAATATTGAAGAACTATATGGATAAACTGATGTTGTTGTTGTGCTGGGACTCTTCACCCGTGAGCGTACTCCGGTTAGGGAATAAGGACACCGTTTTACGTTTCAACTTCTTTATATATGACTTTGTAGCAGCAGCAGCTAAGCACACTCTGGTACACACTGTTCAACACACTGCCCGAAGGACCCCGAGAGGTAAACATAGCTGCCCGGTAAACTGCCTGACTCAAAAAAACTCAACTTAAAGGTGCATTACTACATTAGTAACTTGTTTACGTCAGCAATAATATAGTCAATTATATTCAACAATTAACATTAACTAGGGAACTTTATCTTCTATCGTAATCACTGACAGAGGGAATTTATAACACCTAGTATATACAATAATATAAACCAAGTCATTGTACTCAACGTTCCCTCTAAGGTGCGCGCCTGCGCAATTGCGCACTGCTCAAGCGTTCTCTGCGCACAGCAAATATATGCCGCGCACCAAATCAAACCCATCTGAATTCTAAACAAAATAAACACATTTATTCTGTGTAATTTTGCAATGCAACTCTGAGTGACAGTGACAACAAGCGGCCCTAACGGTGTTCGTCAACACCGTTCAATTATAGTAACGTCTATCGAGATGCTTCGAGGACAGGAATTATACCGATCACTTTATTGAGCAAAACTGTTTATGTTCGGCCATAACCACACCAAAAACATGAGTAAAAAACTTCTATCTCGAAAAAGTAGTCATTTTCTGCCGTACAAACCAGGCCAAAACCAACTTGTCATCTGTCACCAACACGCATAGCACTAAGCCACTGGTGCGTTTATGGCCACACAAAAAGTCGGACAACTCAAACACCACACAAAGTTACACTATGACTCCTCAGTCATACGTGTGCTTATTCTACTGTCATTTATTATTAATGTTAATTTATTGATATTAATCATGGAATGCTGTTACTAGAGAAAGTTACAGGAATGCACACTTCATCCTATGCTTACATTTCATTGTGCAACATGAGGATGTTTAAGGGGAACTAAATGTGATCTCTGAAAGGGGTACAAAGGATTTCCAAAGCAGGACCCCCACCCAGACATATTGTACAATACTAATCCATAGCTTATGAAAAACAAGATTTATTTTATGTTCATTACAAGTGGGCCAATTCACTAATATTACAAAATAATGTCATGAAAATGACTCCTCTCATTTGAGTGTTATTATAAAAGATTGGTTTGAGACAGGTGTGCTGCTGGTATTGCCACGTGTGATGTTGCTCACATGTGCTCCACTGAATGCTCAGGGAGTTTTTGTGTTTGCTCACACACATGAACAATTTGAGGGAACATTGATTGTATTTCATTTAGGATTATTTCATATCTTCATTTAAATAAAAACATATTTTTATCTTTTTTAGATACAGTCAATAAATAATGTGAAGATGTATCATAACATGGAAATCTAAGAGAACGTGTTGTGAATGAGGATGCTTGTGGATTGGGAATTTTTTTAATTTATTTTTTACACATTTTTATTAAAAAAAACAGTTTTTCCAACGTATTAAATTTTAGACGATTTCTCCTCTTAGTTATCATTATTATTATATTATTATTATTATTGGGACGGCGTGGCGCAGTGGAAGAATGGCTGTGCGCGACCCGAGGGTCCCTGGTTCAATCCCCACCTAGTACCAACCTCGTCATGTCCGTTGTGTCCTGAGCAAGACACTTCACCCTTGCTCCTGATGGGTGCTGGTTAGCGCCTTGCATGGCAGCTCCCTCCATCAGTGTGTGAATGTGTGTGTGAATGGGTAAATGTGGAAGTAGTGTCAAAGCGCTTTGAGTACCTTGAAGGTAGAAAAGCGCTATACAAGTACAACCCATTTATCATTTATCATTTATTTATTATTTCTCCGGCTGTAGACGATAAATTACAAATGACCAACGACAGAAGTGCGGCGATTCTGTTGGCAGCAGCATCTCGTTGACAGATGCGCTTCCTTATAAACACAGTTTGGCGCGCAGGCGTCAGTTCGACACAGTTCGCGTATCGGTCACGTGACTTTCTAAAAGCGATACGCGCACCGACACAGGGTTTTGCTCTATGAGCTCGACGCATGCGCCGATGCATCGGTGTTGCCGGACCCATCACTAGTGCCTGTTTTGCTGCCAATGGAACTGGTGCGTTACAGAGAATAAATGGGACAATGAAAAAGGAGGATTACCTCCAAATTCTTCAGGACAACCTAAAATCATCAGCCCGGAGGTTGGGTTTTGGGTGCAGTTGGGTGTTCCAACAGGACAATGACCCCAAACACACGTCAAAAGTGGTAAAGGAATGGCTAAATTAGGCTAGAATTAAGGTTTTAGAATGGCCTTCCCAAAGTCCTGACTTAAACGTGTGGACAATGCTGAAGAAACAAGTCCATGTCAGAAAACCAACACATTTAGCTGAACTGCACCAATTTTGTCAAGAGGAGTGGTCAAAA
Organism: Nerophis lumbriciformis; assembly: GCF_033978685.3. NCBI lineage: Eukaryota > Metazoa > Chordata > Actinopteri > Syngnathiformes > Syngnathidae > Nerophis > Nerophis lumbriciformis. The sequence goes on along the minus strand of NC_084553.2, from coordinate 14,573,646 downwards.
ATTAAACCAGAAGCTTGTGGATGGCTACCAAAAGCGCCTTATTGCAGTGAAACTTGCCAAGGGACATGTAACCAAAATTATCTGCCAATAGAACAAGAAATTTTGGCTTGTCAAGACTTTCCAAAACAAGTAAAATTAGCTAACCTCAATGAACCCAAAAATCCTTAAAATAAGTATATTCTCACTAATAACAAGTGCACTTTTCTTGGTAGAAAAAAAAATTAGACCTTTTTGCTCAATATGTTGAAAAATATTCTTAAATAAGTAAATGCTAGTGCCATTATCTTGACATGATGATATGCGCTCGGCATCATGTTGTTTTTTTTCATGCTTGAAGTAAGAAATTATTACTTCAAAAACGTAGTTTTACACTTGTGAGTGTTGATGACACAGCTTTGCATCAGTTGATATTCTAGTTTCAAGCACGTTTTTACTCAATATAGGTCATCAAATCTCAGCTACAAGCTGTAATATCTTACTGAGATCATTTAGGACCAAAACACTTAAAACAAGTAAAACACTCTTAACATAAAATATGCTTTGTGAGAAGAATTATATTATCAGACAGAAAATAAGCAAATATCACCCTTATTTGAGGTATTTAATCTTATTTAGATTTCAGTTTTTGCATTGTGGTCAACAAAATAAACAAACAGTTTTACATAAACAAACAGTTGTACATTCATAAATTGAAAATGTTGCAGACCGAAAGGGTTTAGGTTGAAGTTGAACACTGGGTGTTCCAACAGGACAATGACCCCAAACACACGTCAAAAGTGGTAAAGGAATGGCTAAATCAGGCTAGAATGAAGGTTTTAGAATGGCCTTCCCAAAGTCCTGACATAAACGTGTGGACAATGCTGAAGAAACAAGTCCATGTCAGAAAACCAACAAATTTAGCTGAACTGCACCAAGAGGAGTGGTCAAAAATTAAACCAGAAGCTTGCCAGAAGCTTGTGGATGGCTACCAAAAGCGTCTTGTTGCAGTGAAACTTAAGCAAATATTAACATTGCTGTATGTATACTTTTGACCCAGCACATTTGCTCACATTTTCAGTAGACCCATAATAAATTCATAAAAGAACCAAACTTTAGGAATGTTTTTTGTGACAAACAAGTACGTGCTCCAATCACTCTATCACAAAAAAAAAAGAGTTGTAGAAATTCTTGGAAACTCAAGACAGCCATGACATCATGTTCTTGTTATGTGGGCAGCACGGTGGAGAGGGGTTAGTGCATGTGCCTCACAATACGAAGGTCCTGAGTAGTCGTGAGTTCAATCCTGGGCTCGGGATCTTTCTGTGTGGAGTTTGCATGTCCTCCCCGTGACTGCGTGGGTTCCCTCCGGGTACTACGGCTTCCTCCCACCTCCAAAGACATGCACCTGGGGATAGGTTGATTATCTGCCGATAAATGCTTTAAAATGTAATATCGGAAATTATCGGTATGGTTTTTTTTATTAATCGGTATCGGGTTTTTTTGGGTGTTTTTTTTGTTTTGTTTTTCCATCCATCCATCCATCCATCCATTTCCTACCGCTTATTCCCTTTGGGGTCGCGGGGGCGCTGGAGCCTATCTCAGATACAATCGGGCGGAAGGCGGGGTACACCCTGGACAAGTCGCCACCTCATCGCAGGTGGCGACTTGTTTTGTTTTTAAAACACTAAATTGGCCCTAGTGTGTGAATGTGAGTGTGAATGTTGTCGGTCTATCTGTGTTGGCCCTGTGATTAGGTGGCGACTTGTCCAGGGTGTACCCCGCCTTCCGCCCGAATGCAGCTGAGATAGGCTCCAGCACCCCCCGCAACCTCAATAGGGACAAGCGGTAGAAAATGGATGGATGGATGGATTGATAGGAATAAAGCGCAGAATGACAATTATTGGAGCGGTGTGGCTCGGTTGGTGGAGTGGCCGTGCCAGCAACTTGAGGGTTCCAGGTTCGATCCCCGCTTCCGCCATCCTAGTCTCTACCGTTGTGTCCTTGGGCAAACACTTTACCCACCTGCTCCCAGTGTCACCCACATTGGTTTAAATGTAACTTAGATATATCGGTATGTAAAAGCGCTTTGAGTCACTAGAGAAAAGTGCTATATAAATAAAATTCACTTCACTTCACTTCCCTTTACAAGTGGATGTAAACTTTTGATCGCGACTGTATATATTGGTACTAAATTCTGACTGCCAAGATGGAAGTAAAACGATTTGATTGACACAATTAGTTTATTTAAATTTTTTTATTGAACTTGAAAGGAAAAACTGCTCAGTTGGAGGCGATGGTCTGGTCCATCCAGGCGCGGAGCTCGGTGACACGGGCGTACACGCCAGGCATGGTTGGCGTGCAAGTTCCGCTGCCCCAGGACACGATACCCACCAGAGTCCAGGCGCCGTCCTTCTGGCAGACCAGGGGACCACCAGAGTCGCCCTGGAAACAATAACGAGATCATGAGCAAAGAGAGTGTCAAGAGAGGAGCCATCGGATGAGGGGCCCGCTCACCATGCAGGATGAAGCTCCGGAGGCCCCGGCGCAGATCATCAGGTTGCTGATCTTGCTGCCCCAGTAACGACGGCACTGCTCATTGGTCAGCAGGGGCAGGGAGGCCTGCTGCAGGAGGGCGGGCGTGTCGGGAGCTGCAACGCAACACATCCATGTTACCGCCCTGGGTGTCGCTAGGCCACGCCCGCTTGCTGTCGGCGCCCTCACCGTTGTGACGGGTCAGACCCCAGCCGCTGGTCACGCACTTCATCCCGCCGGGGAAGTTGTCGCCGGTGTCGGCCACGCACACGGGGGACACGCGCATGTTCATCTGGGCGGGGCTCGCCAGCTTGATGAGCAGGATGTCGTTGTTGATGGTGAAGCCGTTGTAGCGGGGGTGCTTGAACACCTTGCCGACCCTCATGACCTGGGTGTCCTCAGCCGTGGACGAGCGGTCGTGCTCGCCGAGAATCACGCGGTGGGAGGTCCTACGCACGACGGGTCGATGTTTTGTCATTTATAGCGTTTTGACCAATAATGTACGTACAGTAGGCCGTATGTAGCATGTAGCATGTAGCAACCTAACCCAGTCTGGGTTAGGTTCCTTCAGAATCACGTTTGTTAACTACTTCTACCAGCAGCTATAGTGACCCTGAGCTAATTAGGCCTTAAGTCAGGGGTGTCCAAGGTGCGGCCCGGGTCAGTATGCAGTTCCTTAACACCCTGTTACAATCGTTAGAATTCTAATTAGAGATGTCCGATAATATCAGCCTGCCGATATTTTCTGCCGATAAATGCTTTAAAATGTTATATCGGAAATTATCGGTATCGTTTTTTTAATTAATCTGTATCGGGTTTTTTTTTTTTTTTTTTTGTGTGTGTTTTTTTAATTAAATCAACATAAAAAACACAAGATTCATTCACACAAAAGGGTTGTTTCTTTCTATTATTAATATTCTGGTTCCTACATTATATATCAATATCATCTGCCTCACAATACGAAGGTCCTGAGTAGTCTTGGGTTCAATCCCGGGCTCGGGATCTTTCTGTGTGGAGTTTGCATGTTCTCCCCGTGACTGCGTGGGTTCCTTCCGGGTACTCCGGCTTCCTCCCACCTCCAAAGACATGCACCTGGGGATAGGTTGATTGGCAACACTAAATTGGCCCTAGTGTGTGGATGTGAGTGTGAATGTTGTCTGTCTATCTGTGTTGGCCCTGCGATGAGGTGGCGACTTGTCCAGGGTGTACCCCGCCTTCCGCCCGATTGTAGCTGAGATAGGCTCCAGCGCCCCCCGTGACCCCAAAAGGGAATAAGCGGTAGAAAATGGATGGATGGATATATCAATACAGTCTGCAAGGGATACAGTCCGTAAGCACACATGATTGTGCGTGCTGCTGGTCCACTAATAGTACTAACCTTTAACAGTTAATTTTCTCATTACCATTAATTACTAGTTTCTATGTAACTGTTTTTATATTGTTTTACTTTCTTTTTTATTCAAGAAAATGTTTTTAATTTATTTATATCTTATTTTATTTTATTTTATTTTTTAAAAAGGACCTTATCTTCACCATACCTGGTTGTCCAAATTAGGCATAATAATGTGTTAATTCCACGACTGTATATATCGGTTGATATCAGCATCGGTTGATATCGGTATCGGTTGATGTCGGTATCGGTAATTAAAGAGTTGGACGATATCGGAATATCGGATATCGGCAAAAAGCCATTATCAGACATCCCTAATATATATATATATATATATATGTATATATATATATATATATATATATATATATACATATATATATATATATATATATATATATATATATATATATATATATATATATATATATATATATATATATATATATATATATATATATATATATATATATATATATATATGTTGGTGCTTGACGCATGCTACCGTTAACATTTTACCGTGCTCACATTAGCATGCTAGCCATTATTTTTAGATGATTTAGCAGGTATACCCCTAAGTGTCATATAATTTGGTATTTTACTAATGCTAACTATAAGCATGCTATTGTTAACGTTTTACTATTAGCTCATTTTTGCTTTATTAGCTAACTGTTATCACTTCAGTTCGGCTTTGGATCTTCAGCATTCACAGGAAATGTCTGCTAAAATTGCATCTACGTTGTAGTAAATCCATCTATAGTAATAGTTTTGAAGGTAAAACCTAGCAAAATGGGCCCAGCACCCTTTCATTTGTCAGTCTGGAGCCCTTAGTGGAACAATTATGGTTACCCCTGCCTTAAAAAAAATCACGTTTTGACACTGTTGAGATATTCAGAGTTCCTCCTTGTGTCTGCACTGTTATTGTAGTTCTTGTCTAGTCTAATTTAGCTCTTATTTCAATTCATTACATTAAACTATGAAACCTCTGATGTAGCATGTAGCATTTAGCAAGTAGCGTGTGACAGGTAGCATGTCACCTGACGTTGCAGTGAGCGGCCGTCACCACCCAGTTCTCATTGATGAGGGAGCCGCCGCAGAAGTGGAAGCCTGTGTAGTCCTGCAACACAACCGTGACATCACAACATGTGTGTGTTCGTGTGTGTGTGTGTAAGTGCTAAATATATTTTTTTCATCCTTCTAGCTATAGTGGAAAGGGGGGCCCTCACAACCTACTGACCAAACGTGGGTCCACACAAAGTAGGCAAGACATGTGTATGTGTGTGTGTGTGTGTGTGTGTGTGTGTGTGTGTGTGTGTGTGTGTGTGTGCGCGTGTGTGTTCTTGTATGTCTACCCTTCTTGAGACATCAACAAGGAAAAGTAGCGTCCATATGAGGAGGTGTGAACAAGTTAGGACATAAATCATGGCCCCAATACAGAAAACCATTGCAGAGAATGTCTCATTTGCACCCCTGGTGGTGAAGTCTATCAAAATTAGGGTGGTCCCAAAAATGGACTGTGTGTCGGTTTTAAAAGTGCTCCCCCTCTGGTCAAAATATAAAATAACAAGTGTGTCCAAAAATTTGAAGTGCGCCCCCTCTGGCCATCATACTCAATAACAAGTGTGTGTAAGGAATTGAAATGGGCCCCCTTTGGCCAAAATTAATAAAAAATAGTTAAATAAATATGTATATAGAGATATACTGTAATGAAGATTAAAAACCAATTACAAACAAAACAAAATTAAATAACTAAAAGCAGTCTTTTTCTCACAATGTGTCGACTTTTTTCTTATGAAATTGGGAAAAAAATTCTCACATTCTTTCTGTTTCTGTAATATTGCAATATTTTCTCGGAAAATTATTACATTTTTATGTAAAATTATTACTTTTTGACGCAAAATTGGTGACATTTGTCACCTGTCATTTGACTTTTGTCACAATATCGCCAATTTGTTTGTTGTTATTGTAAAATAGTGACATTTCTTTTAGTAAAATGATGACGTCTGTCGTCGTTTTGCCAAGTGAAATTCCGATTGTTATCGTAACATTGCCAAAATTGTAAAGTTTTCTTTTAAAAATGGTGACTTTTGTCGAGTAAAGTTACGACTATTTTCGTAAAATTGTCCAAATTTGAAGCTTTTCTTGTAAAATTGCGACTGATATTGAGTAAAATTCCAACTTTTATCATAACATTGCACAAATGTGCAGTTTTTCTCGGAAAATGTTGACTTCCGCTGAGTAAAATGATGACTGTTATTATAATACTGACAAAATTCAAAGTTTTTCTTGTGAAATTCCAACAAATTTTTGTGTGTGTGTGTGTGTGTGTGTGTGTGTGTGTGTGTGTGTGTGTGTGTGTGTGTGTGTGTGTGTGTACCTGCAGGGACACCTGCCAGGGCCAGGAGTGAGGCACCGCCTCCTCACCGTTGACGATACGAGAGTATCCGGTGATGACGGGGGCGACGGCGGGGCTGCCGCAACCTGATGACATCATCAATGTGACAAAATGTTCACCTCCTGCTGGCCCACGCAAGAACTGCGCTGCCTCAGGGCGATCGCTTACCGTAGGCGGCGCCGACGAAGGCGAGGCAAGAGAGGATCCACAGGAAGGCCATGGCTCGATCATGCTTTCTCCGTCTCAGCCGGCAGCTTTTATACACCAAAGCCGGCCCCTGATTGGGCGCGGTCGGCGGGGGAGGCGGAGCCAGAATACGGTATTTGGACAGGTTGTGGGAAGTTTGCAGCTGATGATGACGACCACTCGCATGTTCTTTAGTCTTACCAAAGTCCTCCTATAGTGTCATGCCAGCGGTTTTATCACCCGACCTTTGACCTTCACGGAAAAAGCCCAATATTTAAGAGGCGTTAAGTTTGCACTACGAAAAAGTCCAAAACTTACTGACACGTCATGTATATGTCTGCGGCGTTCAAGGACGATCACATGCGCCACATGTGTCTTTCCCAGCATATTACTGACAGTGGACATACCGTACATAGAGTAGCAGGGGTCAGCATCTTTTCAAAATAAGAGTCAGAAGTAAGCAGCAAATGAAGAAGTGAAATGATTCTGTTGTAGTGTTGTCCCGAGAACAATATTTTGGTACCAGTACTGGTACCAAAATTATTCCGATACTTTTGGGTACTTTTGGTACTTTTCTAAATAAAGGGGCCACAAAATGGCTTTATCTTAACAAAAACATATTAGGGTCCATTAAACATATGTTTCTTATTGCAAGTTTGTCCTTCAATTAAATAGTGAACTAAAAGACAACTTGTCTTTTAGTAGTAAGTAAACAAACAAAGGCTCCTAATTTAGCTGCTGACATATGCAGTAACATATTGTGTCCTTTTCCATTCTATTATTTTGTCAACATTGTTAAGGACAAGCGGTAGAAAATGAATTATTAATCTACTTGTTCATTTACTGTTAATATCTGCTTACTTTCTCTTTTAACATGTTATATCTACACTTCTGTTAAAATGTAATAATCACTTATTCTTCTGTTTTTTTGATACTTTACATTAGTTTTGGATGATACCACAAATTTGGGTATCGATCCGATATCAAGTCGTTACAAGATCATACATTGGTCATATTTAAAGTCGTCGTGTGTCCAGGGACATATTTCCTGAGTTTATAAACATAATATCAATTTTAAAAAAAATGAAAGAAGATGTGATGCCAAAAGATATCATTGAAATGAATTGAAAACGATTTAATTGGTGGTTTGCCCCCAAATACAGCACACTTTTAACACCTAACGTGCCTTTTAAAAAAAAACAAAAAAACTTTCAGATGGGGAATACTGTAACATCCGAATCGCCATTCTTAGTCCTCTCAATTTTAAATCGATTCATAATTTCAAAAAAGAATTGATTAAAAAAAAAAAGTGAGAAAAAAAACCATATAGATATATATATATTTGTGTATATACATTTTTTTAATATATGTATATATTCTAAATCGATTCATAATTTAGAAAAATCAACTTCAAAAATATATATTTTATATATATATATATATATATATACACACTCATATATATATATATATATATATATATATATACCGTATTTTCCGCACTATAAGCCGCACCTAAAAACCACAAATTTTCACAAAAGCTGACAGTGCGGCTTATAACCCGGTGCACCTTATATATGGATTAATATAAATATTTATTTTCATAAAGTTTCGGTCTCGCAACTACGGTAAACAGCCGCCATCTTTTTTCCCCGTAGAAGAGGAAGCGCTTCTTCTTCTATGGTAAGCAACCGCCAAGGTAAGCACCCGCCCCCATAGAAGAGGAAGCGCTTCTTCTTCTACTGTAAGCAACCACCCGCCCCCATAGAAGAAGAAGCCCCCGGATATTGCGTTTCATTTCATTTGTGTGTTTACATCTGTAAAGACCACAAAATGGCTCCTACTAAGCGACACGCGTATAACGCAGAATTTAAACTTAAGGCAATATTTAACCAAAGAACTCCAACCGCTCGATATTGGTGTCAACAGGGCATTTAAAGCACGACTGCGAACGGCGTGGGAACAATGGATGACCGAAGGCGAACACACCTTCACTAAGACAGGGAGACAGCGCCGGACGACATACGCCAACATCTGCCAGTGGATCGTAAATGCCTGGGCGGATATTTCGGTCACAACTGTGGTCCGAGCTTTCCGGAAGGCAGGATTCACAGAACTGCGACGAGACGGAGCCGGCCATTTTGGATCCCGTATTTGCCCAACTTTTTAATTCGGACACCGAAGGAGAAGAATTCGAGGGATTTATGAATGAAGAATAACTTCAGAAAGTGAGCGTTATGTTTATTTTGTGTGTTGTGACATTAACGTTCGAGCAACATTAAGTTATTGATGCTTATTGATTGCACATTTGCACATTACCGTACATTTTGGGAGTGAACAGAGTTGTTAGAACGCTGGTTTTTAATATATTATTAAAGTTTGACTGACCTATCTGACTGTTTTTTTGACATTCCCTTTAGCGCAGTTAGATGCGGCTTATAACACGGGGCGGCTTATAGGTGGACAAAGTTTTGAAATATGCCGTTCATTGAAGGCGCGGCTTATAACCCAGGGCGGCTTATGGTGCGGAAAATACGGTATATATCAGTGACGTGCAGTGAGGTTGATGGCTGGTGAGGCACTGACTTCATCACAGTCAGATTTACAAACATATGAACCCTAAAGAGTATCTTATTCACCATTTGATTGGCAGCAGTTAACAGGTTATTTTTAAAAGCTCATACCAGCATTCTTCCCTGCTTGACACTCAGCATCAAGGGTTGGAATTGGGGGTTAAATCACCAAAAATTATTCCCGGGTGCGGCGCCGCTGCTGCCCACTGCTCCCCTCACCTCCCAGGGGGTGAAGAAGAGGATGGGTCAAATGCAGAGGACAAATTTTACCACACCTAGTGTGTGTGTGACAATCATTGGTACTTTAACTTAACTTTAACTTTACACATACAAACTGTAGCACACAAAAAAGCACATTTAATTAAAAAAACCTTATTATGGTCTTACCTTTACTTATAAGTGCGGGAACAGTGGTGTTGGTGTTGGAGGAGTTGTGAATGAATGAAATATGAAATCCGTGCTGCAGTCTGCAGGTGTACCTAATGTTGTGTCCCTGCAGTCGTTCACGGCTCCCCCGGCGCGAGCATTGTTGTTTTTGCACTTTTTGGCTTCTTGTTAAGTGACTTTTTTTGGGTGGATTCGGTCTTGCACGTGGAGGGTTTGGGTGTGGGCTTTGGTTGGTGTGGCGCTCCCGTCGGGGGGTGCATTCTGCGGCAGGGGTGCATTAACCGGCACCAGGAGGCGGGATTACTGCGAGCCTCACACAGTGCGTCTTCGCAGCAGTTTTATGATTGCTCAGCACAAGAAATATGTTACACACATACAGTTGTTGACAAAATACGCTGTACATTATATACCTCAGCTAACTAAACTATGGAAATGTATAATATAATTCATATAGCAATACGGTCTCACTGCACAGCAGGCCAACAGTTAGCCGAGTCATTGCGCAATCCATGGTGAGGCACAACTGAGTGACGTGCCTCAACTGGCTGCTGATCACCGCACCGTCTCTTCTCAGTATTTGAACGGCAAATGTGAAAATTCAGCGATTTTGAATAAAAATAATCTACAACTGGTGAAGTTAAATGGAAAATAACTTTATAGTATAATCACTGGATACATATAATAATTTAATTAATTTGTTTTCTTTTTAGATTTTTTTTCTTTCCATGATGGCAGGTGAGGCCCTGCCTCACCTGCCTCTAGTGACCGCACGTCACTGATATATATATATATATATATATATATATATATATATATATATATATATATATATATATATATATACACACACACACACACAAACATTTATACAAAACCCAAAACCAGTGAAGTTGGCACGTTGTGTAAATGGTAAATAAAAATAGGGACCCCAAAAGGGACAAGCGGTAGAAAAGGGATGGATGGAGAATACAATGATTTGCAAATCCTTTTCAACCTATATTCAATTGAATAGACTGCAAAGACAAGATACTTAACGTTTGAACTGGAAAATAATTAATATTAATATTAATATTAGCTCATTTGGAATTTGATGCCTGCAACATGTTTCAAAAAAGCTGGCACAAGTGGCAAAAAAGACTGAGAAAGTTGAGGAATGCTCATCAAACACTTATTTGGAACATCTCACAGGTGAACAGGCTAATTGGGAACAGGTGGGTGCCATGATTGGGTATAAAAGCAGCTTCCATGAAATGCTCAGTCATTCACAAACAAGGATGGGGCGAGGGTCACCACTTTGTCAACAAATGTGTGAGCAAATTGTCCAACAGTTTAAGAACAACATTTCTCAACAAGCTATTGCAAGAAATTTGGGGATTTCACCATCTACGGTCCGTAATATCATCAAAAGGTTCAGAGAATCTGGAGAAATCACTGCACGTTAGCGGCAAGCCTGTGACTTTCGAGCCCTCAGGCGGTACTGCATCAAAAAGCGGTATCAGTGTGTAAATGATATCACCACATGGGCTCAGGAACACTTCAGAAAACCACTGTCAGTAACTACAGTTGGTCGCTACATCTGTAAGTGCAAATTAAAACTCTACTATGCAAAGCGAAAACCATTTATCAACAACACCCAGAAACGCATCCGGCTTTGCTGGACCCAAGCTCATCTAAAATGGACTGATGCAAAGTGGAAAAGCGTTTTGTGGTCTGACAAGTCCACCTTTCAAATTGGTTTTGGAAACAGTGGACGTCGTGTCTTCTGGACCAAAGAGGAAAAGAACCATCCGAACTGTTATAGGCGCAAAGTTCAAAAGCCAGCATCTGTGATGGTATGGGGGTGTATTAGTGCCCAAGACATGGGTAACTTACACATCTGTGAAGGCACCATTAATGCTGAAAGGTACATACAGATTTTGGAGCCACATATGTTGCCATCCAAGCATCGTCTTTTTCATGGACGCCCCTGCTTATTTCAGCGAGACAATGCCAAGCCAGGTGTTACAACAGCGTGGCTTCGTAGTAAAAGAATGTGGGTACTAAAATACCACAACGGAGACTGTGGAACAACTTAAGCTGTACATCAAGCAAGAATGGGAAAGAATTCCACCTGAGAAGCTTTAAAAAATTGGTCTCTTCAGTTCCCAAACGTTTACTGAGTGTTGTTAAAAGGAAAGGCCATGTAACACAGTGGTAAAAAGGCCCCTGTGCCAACTTTTTTTGCAAAAAAACAACAACAAAAAACATTCTCAATTGGAACATTAAATATCTTGTCTTTGCAGTCTATTCAATTGAATATAAGTTGAAAAAGATTTGCAAATCATCGTATTCTGTTTTTATTTAAGAATTACACAACATGCCAACTTCACTGCTTTTGGGTTTTGTATTTGAAGTGTGGCAAGGGATAATTTTATTAACCAAAAAAACAAGGTACCATTTTTACATGCTTTAGTATTTTCCAACATGGGTTATAATAAACTTTATGGGAAGAATATCATTTTTGAATGCATTCCAAACAAGTACCAAGGTTCAGACTACACAACGCCAGCTGTATTAGTCTTGATGATTGACAGGCCGTAAATAACCCCGCCTCTTGGCGCCAACCGGGACAGGCCCCGCCTCTCTGTGACGCAGCGCGGGTCAGGCAGTGTGATGGATGGCGTCCAAACTGACAGCGGTGAACCTCGTCGGGCGGCAAGAACCAAGCAGACCTCGAACGTCATGTAAATATTTAGTACGTTTCTTTTTCGGGCTGGCAAACGTCCCAAGTGGCCTCTTGAAAGGTCCCGAAAGCACTGAGCTGCTTTAGAGCATTAAGGCAGCGTGAAGGAGCTGCTACAGAACATGCCAAGGCAGGGGTGTCCAAAGTGCGGCCTGGGGGCCATTTGCAGCCCGTAGCTAATTTGTAATGGTCCTGGGCACAATAGTTATTATTAGGGATGTCCAATAATGGCTTTTTTGCCGATATCCGATATTCCGATATTGTCCAACTCTTAATTACCGATACCAATATCAACCGATACTGATATATACAGTCGTGGAATTAACACATTATTATGCCTAATTTGGACAACCAGGTATGGTGAAGATAAGGTCCTTTTTTAAAAAAAAATTATAAAATAAAATAAGATAAATAAATTAAAAACATTTTCTTGAATAAAAAAGAAAGTAAAACAATATATAAACAGTTACATAGAAACTAGTAATGAATGAAAATGAGTAAAATTAATTGTTAAAGGTTAATACTATTAGTGGACCAGCAGCACGCACAATCATGTGTGCTTACGGACTGTATCCCTTGCAGACTGTATTGATATATATTGATATATAATGTAGGAACCAGAATATTAAAGGGGAACATTATCACCAGACCTATGTAAGCGTCAATATATACCTTGATGTTGCAGAAAAAAGCCCATATATTTTTTTTACCGATTTCCGAACTCTAAATGGGTGAATTTTGGCGAATCAAACGCCTTTCTATTATTCGCTCACATCGGGAAGCAATCCGCCATTTTCTCACTTTCGTCGGTGTGTTGTCGGAGGGTGTAACAACACGAACAGGGACGGATTCAAGTTGCACCAGTGGCCCAAAGATGCGAAAGTGGCAAGAAATTGGACGGAATTTGTTCAAAATACGAGGCTGTGGGGAAAGCCGACGAAATGGTCAGTCGTTTGTTCCGCACACTTTACCGACGAAAGCTATGCTACGACAGAGATGGCAAGAATGTGTGGATATCCTGCGACACTCAAAGCAGATGCTGACATCAACTCCAAAACTGGACAGATCAGCTTTCAGGAAAAGAGAGCGGATGAGGGTATGTCTACAGAATATATTAATTGATGAAAACTTTATTCATTACTCGCGGTTTTACGTAAATTATTATACATAAACTGTGTTTACCAATAATTTAGCTTAAAAACTTCTTTTTTTTCAATCATTCAAGTACATTCGGGTAGTCTTGTGTAATGCAGTATTTTGTGTCTATTTAGGTATGGTTAACCTGAGTGCTGAAATCGTGGAAAAATATATGTTCTTAGCGCGCCTGAAATGGGCTGTCTGCACTCTCAAAGTGCATGTTGTTGCCAAATGTATTTCATATGCTGTAAACCTAGTTCATAGTTGTTAGTTTCCTTTAATGCCAAACAAACACATACCAATCGTTGGTTAGAAGGCGATCGCCGAATTCGTCCTCGCTTTCTCCCGTGTCGCTGGCTGTCGTGTCGTTTTCGTCGGTTTCGCTTGCATACGGTTCAAACCGATATGGCTCAATAGCTTCAGTTTCTTCTTCAATTTCGTTTTCGCTACCTGCCTCCACACTACAACCATCCGTTTCAATACATGCGTAATCTGTTGAATCGCTTAAGCCGCTGAAATCCGAGTCTGAATCCGAGCTAATGTCGCTATACCTTGCTGTTCTATCCGCCATGTTTGTTTGTATTGGCATCACTATGTGACGTCACAGGAAAATGGACGGGTGTATATAACGATGGTTAAAATCAGGCACTTTGAAGCTTTTTTTAGGGATATTGCGTGATGGGTAAAATTTTGAAAAAAACTTCGAAAAATAAAATAAGCCACTGGGAACTAATTTTTAATGGTTTTAACCCTTCTGAAATTGTGATAATGTTCCCCTTTAATAACAGAAAGAAACAACCCTTTTGTGTGAATGAGTGTAAATGGGGGAGCGAGATGTTTTTGGGTTGGTGCACTAATTGTAAGTGTATCTTGTGTTTTTTATGTTGATTTAATAAAAAAACACAAAAAAACAAAAAACGATACCGATAAAAAAAAAAAACCCGATGTCGATAATTTCCGATATTACATTTTAAAGCATTTATTGGCCGATATTATCAGACATCCCTAGTTATTATTCTAATATTAGCATGCTAGCTTTTTGCTAATTTTGCAGGTATACACCTCAGCGTCAAATATTTTGTTACTGGACAAATTATACTGCTAACGTTAGAATGCTAGCTTCTTTCTTCTTCTTTCTTTCTTAATCATATTTATTTTTATATTGTTTTTAATTGTGTTTAATATTGTTGTGCAGCACTTTGGAAACATTTTGTTGTTTAAATGTGCTATATAAATAAAGTGGATTGGATTGGATTGGATTCTTTCTCTTTTTTTTTTTTTTTAGCTCATTTTGTAGGTAGTAGTAGTAGTAATCATATTTTAGTACATGTAAAAGTTAGCATTTCAGCATGCTAACATGATCATGCCAGATTTGTTTAGCTAATATAGCAGGTGCATGTATTTCACTAATGCTAACTGTAAACATGCTATTGTTAGCATGCTACCATAGTACTGTTAGCATGCTTGCTTTTTCAGCAAATTTTGTGGGTACATTATTTAGTGAAAAATAAAATGTTTTTTTTTTCCAAATTCAAGGCAAAGTTATATGTTTTTTTACTGGTGTTTGTAACAGTCACTGTTCTGCGTTGTGTATCTTGTAGTGAGGCGCACACACAGGAGTTGAATCGTGGAGGATTTATTCACCTTTTTTTTTAATAGAAACAAAAACAACGGGGCGTCACACACAGTCCACAGCAAAAACAAAATCACTTTTTATCAAAAGTCTCAACGATCAACAGACCCTTTCTGATTGCTGTACGATACGCTTACTTGCTCACAGCATAACCTCGGCGATCTGCAGCAGCTGATCTGAAGAATCCGGGTCACGGCACCATTTTGTAACAGTCACTGTTCTGCGTTGTGTATCTTGAAGTGAGGCGCACACACAGGAGTTGAACCGTGGAGGATTTATTCACCTTTTTTTGAATAGAAACAAAAACAACGGGGCGTCACACACAGTCCACAGCAAAAAGGATCTCTCTCCACTAAAGAATAAAGAAGGAAATAATACACACTCATATTAATGCTATAGCGGCACACAAGATGTCCACACAGACACACAGCAGAGCCCCTGACCCATGCGCTAACTTACGAGACCAGGAAACCCCGCAACAACTGCCGCTAGCAATAAGCTAATCCACACATCATTTAGCATACAAAAGTCAGTTTTTTTTCAACAATTCAACAACCAACATTCAGGAATTCAACCCGCATGCCCACCAACAAGTCACAAGACAGTGCGCATTCCCACAAAACACTTTTAAGAACGACAACCAAAAAGTTTATAAAAAAACAAAGGGAGAGAGATATAAACGTGACTTACCAGCTCCGAGCGTCAGTGCTCACTGAAGCTGGTCACAAAGGTGCGACGCCAAATCACCCCCCAGGGAAACAAAAAGGTATGTAATGGAAAATAATAGAGTGGAACCTATTTACAATGAGAAACACTTTTGGGGAAGTTCACCACAAAAAATGATGTGAATAAATGACCAAAATTAAAATAAAATAGAATAAAATTTAGCTCGGCTACACACAAAATGAACCGTGCATGAACATCACCTTGTTCAAACAACAAAACCAACACAGTGCATGAACTCACAACAAATTACACACCTGCAACTCAGTGTGACTTCTGCTGTTGCCTTTGAGAGACAAGTTCAGATATACGTAGCTTCACCTTGGCAAGTGCCACTCATGTCTTTTTAAATGATAAAAGATAAAATAAAATTATTTATTTTCACAGCAAAGTCTGTTCCTTTTCTTCGTTTTCCACCCAGACATACAATACTAGTACACAGCTCATGAAAAACAATATT
This sequence comes from Nerophis lumbriciformis, assembly GCF_033978685.3. Taxonomy (NCBI): domain Eukaryota; kingdom Metazoa; phylum Chordata; class Actinopteri; order Syngnathiformes; family Syngnathidae; genus Nerophis; species Nerophis lumbriciformis. Next base: position 14,557,529 of record NC_084553.2, on the reverse strand, counting down.
TTTTGTTATTGTCATTGTAAGTGGGCCAAAACACTTACCGTATTTTTTGGGCTATAAATCGCAGTTTTTTTCATAGTTTAACCGGGGGTGCGACTTATACTCAGGAGCGACTTATGTGTGAAATTATTAACACATTAGCGTAAAATATCAAATAATATTATTTAGCTCATTCACGTAAGAGACTAGACGTATAAGATTTCATGGGATTTAGCGATTAGGAGTGACAGATTGTTTGGTAAACGTATAGCATGTTCTACATGTCATGTCTGTGTAATCATGTTTTGTTTTAGTCATGTTTTGTTTTGTTTAGTTATTGGACTCTTTAGTTTCTGGCTTTTCACTCCCTTGTCTTGTTTCCATGGTTACCCATTAGTTTCACCTGTTCCACGTTTGGACTCATTGTGCACTCTTGTTTGTCACCATAGCAACCCATTAGTTTTCACCTGTCACGTCACGCACCTGTTTCACGTTTTGAGTCACGCACCTGTTTTAGTTAATCATGTCTGTAGTATTTAAGTTCATTGTTTTCAGTTTGTCTTTCTGGCGACATCCCGCATTTATGCTTCTGCACACTCTCCACACACCCTTAAAACCCTTGCTGCTCTTTTTTCATGCCGGTTTCTCGTCCAAGTAAGTTTTCTTTATTCATGCCATAGTTTGCAAGTTTTGTTTAATGGTTCATAGTTACTGCCTTTGTGCAAGTTTTGTGTTTATAGTCAAGTTTTGTACTTCCGCCCCTGTGCGCGCCTTTTGTTTGATCCTTTTTTTTTGTAGTTATAGTGTTTAAATAAATCATGTACTCCCCTTCACGCCACGTATGGTCCAAATCTTTTGCACCTCGGGAGAACAAACCACGCCACAGTCCCAGTCGTGACACTATATGTTATAGTTATTTGAATGACTCTTACCATAATATGTTACGTTAACATACCAGGCACGTTCTCAGTTGGTTATTTATGCCTCATATAACGTACCGGTACACTTATTCAGCCTGTTGTTCACTATTCTTTATTTATTTTAAATTGCCTTTCAAATGTCTATTCTTGGTGTTGGCTTTTATCACATAAATCTCCCCCAAAAATGCGACTTATACTCCAGTGCGACTTGTATATGTTTTTTTCCTTCTTTTTTATGCAGTTTCGGCAGGTGCGACTTATACTCCGGTGCGACTTATACTCCGAAAAATACGGTATATTAGAAAATAATAATAAAACATTTCATTTGTTATTTAGTCAGGTTTGGGACAGGTGTGCTCACATGTGCTCCACTGAATGCTCAAGGAGTTTTTGCGTTTGGTAACGCATATGGAAAATTAGAGGGAACATTGTTTGAGGGTATCCATAATACGCCGATAGGGAGAAGTTTTTATTTACACAATGAGTGTGTCTTGACCTCCGCCGAACCCCTGAAGCCTACTCACCAAACCCCTAGGGCAGGGGTCGGCAACCCGCGGCTCTAGAGCCGCATGCGGCTCTAGAGCCGCATGCGGCTCTTTAGCGCCGCCCTAGTGGCTCTCTGGAACTTTTTAAAAAATGTATGAAAAATAGAAAAAGATGAGGGGAAAATTTTTTGTTGTTGTTTTAATTCGGTTTCTGTAGGAGGACAACCATAACACAAACCTCCCTAATTGTTATGAATAAAGCACACTGTTTATATTAAACATGCTTCACTGATTTGAGTATTTGGCAAGCACCGTTTTGTCCTACTAATTTTGGCGGTCCTTGAACTCACCGTAGTTTGTTTACATGTATAACTTTCTCCGACTTTCTAGGACGTGTTTTATGCCACTTCTTTTTCTGTCTCATTTTGTCCACCAAACTTTAAACGTTGTGCATGAATGCACAAAGGTGAGTTTTGTTGATGTTATTGACTTGTGTGGAATGCTAATCAGACATATTTGGTCACTGCATGACTTCAAGCTAATCGACGCTAACATGCTATTTAGGCTAGCTATATGTACATATTGCATCATTATGCCTCATTTGTAGCTATATTTGAGCTCATTTAGTTTCCTTTAAGTTCTCTTAATTCAATTTATATCTCATGACACACTATCTGTATGTAATATGGCTTTTAATTTTTTGCGGCTCCAGACAAATGTGTTTTTGTATTTTTGGTCCAATATGGCTCTTTCAACATTTTGGGTTGCCGACCCCTGCCCTAGGGTCTGATCGAACCCAGGTTAAGAACCGCTGGTCTAGAACATATTTTGCTTCATTCATTATTGATGTGTTTCTTGCTACTTTATGTTGTATATTTTTTACATGAGGTTTCCAGTTCATTTTATCATCTATTATTACACCCAAAAATGTGTTTTCTCTTACCCTTTCAATATCTACTTTATTTGTATTTGTGTTTGACTTTCCCTTCTACTGTTACCAAATAGCATTATTTTAGTTTTACTGAGATTCAAAGATTGTCTGTTTTTGTCTTTTTTAATTTTTATTTGTTCATTTCTTCAGTTATTATTTGTTTTATCTTCTGTGTGTTCCTGGGGCGTCACTAGCTTTTAAGGACAGGGGGGGCTTAGCCCCCAGGGCATGAGCACAAAACTTCACAAACGGCTAACAAAGACTTAGAAATTATTCATTGTTATTATTATTTAAAAAATGCACGGGACGAAATGAAATGCTCCCTGGGACGATGGCTTTTAACCATTTTTCTTTTTATGTATTTATTCATTTTACATTTTATATTAAATGTCTTGGTTTTTCCTCCCTCTGAAAATCCTATGAAATGTTTAACAAGCCATCCTATAATAATACAACAGCTATTAATGTAACAATACAATAAAACCAATGTATTTAAAGATGTTTTTTTCATTATTTTAACATTAGGCTAATGTATATTACTTTATATAGATTCTACAAGAGTGATGTGGGCATTTTCTATATGAACAAGTCCAAGGACCGCAAGCAAGGTCGCAGAGAAAATGCGGACTGGATTTTGAGGGATGTGGGCATTTTCTATATGAACAAGTGGAATGGATTGGACACCGACACACTAAAGGGGCTCTCTACCTTAAAGTACCAATGATTGTCACACACACACACACTAGGTGTGGTGAAATGGGTCCTCTGCATTTGACCCATCCCCTTGTTCACCCCCTGGGAGGTGAGGGGAGCAGTGGGCAGCAGCGGTGTTGCGCCCGGGAATCATTTTTGGTGATTTACACTATGAAGTGAGAGGAAACTGAGTGAATAATGACAGTTTATATGATTTTTTATTTAAACTCATATTCGGGCCACTTTATAATGAATATGTCGGCATGTATTTGTAAAAAAAAATAAAAATTATATATATATATATATATATATATATATATATATATATATATATATATATATATAACACCAAATAATTTAGGGAGGCTAAAGAATATTTTAGGGGGGCTTGAGCCCCCCTAAAATAGGCCTAACAACGCCAATGGTGTGTTCTCTCTTGAACAAAATGCTGTTGTATCATCTGCAAATAATGCTAACTTTAAATCTTTTGTAACTTTACAAATGTCATTTATTTATACAATTTTGGTCCGAGTATTGATCCCTGAGGTACGCCACAAGATATTTTTAGCTCTGTGGAAGTGTTTGCCTATCTTCACATATTGCTTCCTGTAGCTTCTTACCCATTATGTCATTATGTGAAGAACATGATGTCATGGCTGTCTGATTGGAGCACATACTTGTTGGTCACAAAAAATATTCAAGAAGTTTGGTTCTTTTATGAATTTATTATGGGTCTACTGAAAATGTGAGCAAATCTGCTGGGTCAAAAGTATACATACAGCAATGTTAATATTTGGTTACATGTCCCTTGGCAAGTTTCACTGCAATAAGGCGCTTTTGGTAGCCATCCACAAGCTTCTGCTTGAATTTTTGACCACTCCTCTTTACAAAATTGGTGCAGTTCAGCTAAATGTGTTGGTTTTCTGACATGGACTTGTTTCTTCGGCATTGTCCACACGTTTAAGTCAGGACTTTGGGAAGGCCATTCTAAAACCTGAATTCTAGCCTGATTTAGCCATTCCTTTACCACTTTTGACATGTGTTTGGGGTCATTGTCCTGTTGGAACACCCAGTGTTCAACTTCAGACTAAACCCTTTCGGTCTGCAACATTTTCAATTTATGAATGTACAACTGTTTGTTTATTTTGTTGACCACACTGCAAAAACTCAAATCTAAGTAAGATTAAATATCTCAAGTAAGGGTGATATTTGCTTATTTTCTGTCTGATAATATAATCATTCTCACAAAGCATATTTTATGTTAAGAGTGTTTTACTTGTTTTAAGTGTTTTGGTCCTAAATGATCTCGGTAAGATATTACAGCTTGTTGCTGAGATTTGATGACCTATATTGAGTAAAACGTGCTTGAAACTAGAATATCAACTGATGCAAAGCTGTGTCATCAACACTCACAAGTGTAAAACTACTTTTTTGAAGTAATAATTTCTTACTTCAAGCATGAAAAAAAAATCATGATGCCGAGCGCATATCATTATGTCATTGAAAAATATAAGAATATTTTTCAACATATTGAGCAAAAAGGTCTAATTTTTTTTCTACAAAGAAAAGTACACTTGTTATTAGTGAGAATGTACTTATTTTTAGGTATTTTTGGGTTAGCTAATTTGACTTGTTTTGGAAAGTCTTGACAAGCCGAATTTTCTTGTTCTACTGGCAGATAATTTTGCTTAGTTCAAATAAAATACCCCTAATTTTTGTATTTTTTTTCTTGTTTTTGAACACTGACTTTTTGCAGTGCACTGACCGAAGAATAATAATAAACTAATAAACTAACTGCGCCCAAGACACAACCTCCAGGCTTATGATTTTAGGTTGTCCTGAAGAATTTGGAGGTAATCTTCCTTTTTCATTGTCCCATTTACTCTCTGTAAAGCACCAGTTCCATTGGCAGCAAAACAGGCCCAGAGCATAATACTACCACCACCATGCTTGACGGTAGGAATTGTGTTCCTGGGATTAAAGGTCTCACCTTTTCTCCTCCAAACATATTGCTGGGGTATTGTGGCCAAACCGCGACTGTGTGTGTGTTGCTGAACCCGACTTGGACATTATCTGGACTGGACCTGGTTTTAAAAAAAAACCTTTAAACGAAGCTAATTTCATTTACAACCAGGTCTGGTGAAGATAAAGTCCTTTTTTCTTTCTTTTTTTCTTCTTTTTCTTTAGATAAGATAAATAAATATTTTCTTGGATAAAAAAGAAAGTAAAACAATATAAAAATAATTACATAAAAAAAAAAGTAATTAAATGACAATGTTAGTGGACCAGCAGCACAAACAATCAAGTGTGCTTCAGGGACTGTGTCCCTTGCAGAAGTGTTGTCCATGTTGTGGGAACCACAATATTGGTAGCAGAAAGAAACAACCCCTTTTGTGTGAGTGGGTGTGTATGAGTGTGAATGGGGGAGGGAGGTTTTTTTTTGGGTTGATGCACTAGTTGAAAGTGTATTGTGTGTTTTTTTTTCTATGTTGATTTAATTAAAAAAAACAAAAAAAAACGCGACTGTATATCGTATTTAGCGCAAGAAGATGTGAGAATGAGAATGTGAGAGCTGGACCAGCAAGAAGTGGAAGGAGACATAGGTGATGTTCACGTTGTTTTATTGTTGCAAAACACTCGTTCAAGGGGTGCCGTGGTCCGTTTAGTTGCTGGCCAGGATCTGGTCCACCCAGGCGCGAAGCTCGGTGACGCGGGCGTAGACGGCGGGGGTGGTGGTGGAGCAACGGCTGCTTCCCCAGGACACGATGCCGACCAAAGTCCAGGCGTTGTCCTTCTCGCAGACCAGAGGACCGCCGGAGTCTCCCTGTCAAGGCGGGGCAGTCCAGGGTTGGTACAGTAGGGAGCATGTGTGTGCTACGGTGGTTAAGTGGGCGGGGTCTCACCATGCAGGAAGTGGCTCCGTCTCCTCCGGCGCAGATCATGAGGTCAGAGATGTTGCTTCCCCAGTGCCTCTTGCACTGCTCAGCGGACAGCAAGGGCAGGGAGGCCTGCTGCAGCTTGTTGGGGGTGCTGGGAGCTGCGGGACAAACACGCTTAGACACGCCCACCGCGTCCCCGCCGCCCTTATACTCACCGTTGTAGCGTTGCAGGCCCCAACCCGAGGTGACGCAGGTCATGCCGGGGGCGAAGGAGTCGCTGGACTCGGCCAGGCAGACGGGGGACACGTTGGTGCCGAGGCGGGCGGGCGTGGTCAGCTTGATGAGGGCGATGTCGTTGTTGATGGTGCGGGGGTTCCACTTGGGGTGGGTGAACACCTTGGCGGGCCTCAGCTGCTGCACGGCCTCGTTGGAGCCGTAGCCCTTATCGTGCTCTCCGGCGATCACGCGGTGGTAGGTCCTGCCGTGAGAGGGCGGGGTTAACGGGGGGGGAGGGAACCAAAAAACGCCAGACGCGTATCAAACCGGGGGTTCACCTGACGTTGCAGTGAGCGGCCGTCACCACCCAGTTCTCGTTGATCAGCGAGCCGCCGCAGAAGTGGAAGCCATTGGATTGCTGACGGAGACAAACGCCTCAGGTTACTTTTATACCTCCACCTCAGACACTTGCCAACCTTGAGACCTCTGAATTCAGGAGATTGGGGGGGTGGGGGGGGCGGTCTTAAGGGCATACTTGCCAACCTTAAGACCTCCGATTTCGGGAGGTGGGGGGAGGGGGTGGGGGTGGGCGTGGTTGGGGTGGGACGGGGGTGTGGCTAAAAGGGGAGGAGTATATTTACAGCTAGAATTCACCAAGTCAAGTATTTCATATATATATATATATAAGAAATACTTGACGTTCAGTGAATTCTAGCTATATATATATATATATATCCATCCATCCATTATCCATGATCATTATTAGCCTATCTCAGCTACAATCGGGCGGAAGGCAGTGTACACCCTGGACAAGTTGCCACCTCATCGCAGATATATATATATATATTTATTTTATTATATATATATATATATATATATATATATATATATATACATTTATTTTATTATATGTATGTATATATATATATATATATATATATATATATATATATATATATATATATATATATATATATATATATATATATATATATATATATATAAATAAATACTTGAATTTCAGTGTTCATTTATTTACACATATACACACACATAACACTCATCTACTCATTGTTGAGTTAAGGGTTGAATTGTCCATCCTTGTTCTATTCTCTGTCACTATTTTTCTAACCATGCTGAACACCCTCTCTGATGATGCATTGTTGTGTGGCACGCACAAAAGTGCTTTCATCAAATGCACTAGATGGCAGTATTGTCCTGTTTAAGAGTGTCACAACATTGCTGTTTACGGCAGACGAACTACTTTACGGTAGACAAAAACGTGACTGCTGTTGTTGTGTGTTGTTGCCGCGCTGGGAGGACGTTAATGAAACTGCCTAACAATGAACCCACATAAGAAACTAAGAACTCGCCCTCCGTCATTCTACAGTTATAACGTGATTGGGCAGGTATGCTGTTTATATTGTGGGTTAGCGGACTCAGGTCCTCATGGACCTGAGTCCGCCTGAATTTCGGGAGATTTTCGGGAGAAAATTTGTCCCGGGAGGTTTTCGGGAGAGGCGCTGAATTTCGGGAGTATCCCGGAAAATCCAGGAGGGTTGGCAAGTATGCTTAAGGGGGAGGAGTATATTTATAGCTAGGATTCACTGAAATTAAAGTATTTCTTTTATATATATATATATATATATATATATATATATATATATATATATATATATATATATATATATATATATATATATATGTATATATATGTATATATATATATATATATATATATATATATATATATATATATATATATATATATATATATATATATATATATAACCTTTATATATGTAACCTTCAAAAGCCTTCTCAAAACACACCTATTCAGATCTGCTTTTAACCAGTGATTAGTGATTAGTGTTCTGTGTCTTGTAATTGTCCTGTATTATTATGTATTTTACAATGTACTGCTTTTATATTTCCTGTATTTTATATTATTACTTTAAACGGTTTCATATTTAAATTTTTTCTCCTGTAAAGCGTCTTTGAGTGCTTTGAAAAGCGCTATACTAAATTAAATGTATTTTTATTATTATTATTATTATAATTCAACCACACAACAGCTCCAATGTGTGTCTATCCCTTTTCCCGGCAAAACTCGAACACCCACTTCCTATTAACTTCCCTATCTCTCCCGGAAGTCCCGCCCCCCAACCAGGGGCGCCGAAAAGGGGGGGTAAAGGAGACGGATTCTAGGGGCCCATGATGGAGGGGGGCCCAGAGAGGCCCCTAATGATGATGAAATTATAATACAGAAAAAATAATGACACTGTGTTGGGGGCCCTGTAAAGATTCTTTTCATGGGGCCCAAAATCCCTAGCGGCGCCCCTGCCCCCAACCACAGTCATTGGCTAACACCCCGTAGCCAGCCGCTACAGTATTAACGTGGCGGCTGGAATAAACACACGCTGAGAAATAGCTCCGTGCCTGCCTACTTGGGGCGGTATAGCTCGGTTGGTAGAGCGGCCGTGCAAGCAACTTGAGGGTTCCAGGTTCGATCCCCGCTTACGCCATCCTAGTCACTGCCGTTGTGTCCTTGGGCAAGACACTTTACCCACCTGCTCCCAGTGCCACCCACACTGGTTTAAATGTAACTTAGAGAATGGGTTTCACTATGTAAAGCGCTTTGAGTCACTAGAGAAAAGCGCTATATAAATATAATTCACTTCACTATTTTATGGGTTATAGATAAACCTATGGATAACGGAGACATATATAATAGTCTCCTTTTCAGGTGAGAGACGACGCTAAAGGCAGTGCCTTTAAGGCACGCCCCCAATATTGTTGTCCGGCTGGAAATCGGGAGATTTTCGGGAGAATGGTTGTCCCGGGAGATTTTCGGGAGAGGCACTGAAATTCGGGAGTCTCCCGGAAAATTCGGGAGGGTTGGCAAGTATGACCCCAGATCACACCTCACTCCTACCCACTTCTCCAAAGTGGGCTGGCTCAGGGTGGAGGACAGAGTAAAACAACTTGCACCGAGCCTGGTCTATAAAATCCGCTACACCTCCCTGATACCGAAGTACATGTCAAACTACTTCCTAATTCCATAGGGGGAGCTGCACTAACCACGTAAAACCCAGATTCCGATCTAACAAAGGTCTTAACTCATTCTCCTTCTATGCCACATCAATATGGAATGCACTCCCAACAGGTGTAAAAGAAAGTGCATCTCTATCCTCCTTCAAAACCGCAATAAAAGAACACCTCCAGGCAACTACAACCCTAGACTAACACCCTCCCCCCACCACATCCCACCCCCCGGATTGTAAATAATTCAATGTATATACTTTGATGATTAACTTGTGTGATGACTGTATTATGCTGATAGTATAGGAATTGATTAACGTGGACCCCGACTTAAACAAGTTGAAAAACTTATTGGGGTGTTACCATTTAGTGGTCAATTGTACGGAATATGTACTGTACTGTGCAATCTACTAATAAAAGTCTCAATCAATCAATCAATCAAACTGACGGGACGAGGGAGAGGAGGCGGGTCAGCGGACTCACCTGCAGGGACACCTGCCAGGGCCAGGAGTGAGGCACCGCCTCCTCGCCGTTGACAATGCGGGCATACCCGGTCACCTCGGGAGTGATGGCGGGGGTGCCGCAGCCTGACGGGAAGCACAAGAACTGTTAGCATGATAGATTTTTCCGGGCTAATTTAGCAGGCGTACACCTCAGTGTCATATATTTTGGTATTTCACTAATGCTAACTGTAAACATGCAGTTTTTAGCATGTTAGCATAGTACAGTTAGAATGCTAGCTTTTTTGGCTCATTTTGTAGGTTTACACCCAAGTCCTATTTTGGTGCTTGATGCATGCTAACGTAAGCAGGCTAGCATTTTAAACACATTTTTCAGGTACAAACTTCGGAGTACTATATTTTGGTACTTGACATATGTTACAGTTAACATTTTAACTGTTAGCAAGATAGATTTTTCTGTGCTACTTTAGCAGGCGTACACCTCAGTGTCATATATTTTGGTATTTCACTAATGCTAACTGTAAACATGCAGTTTTTAGCATGTTAGCATAGTACAATTAGAATGCTAGCTTTTTTGGCTCATTTTGTAGGTATACACCCAAGTCATATTTTGGTGCTTTTTTTGATGCATGCTAACGTAAGTAGGCTAGCATTTCAAACACATTTTTCAGGTCCAAAATTCGGAGTACTATATTTTGGTGCTTGACGTACAGTATGTTACAGTTAACATTTTAACTGTTAGCAAGATAGATTTTTCTGTGCTAATTTACACCTCAGTATCATATATTTTGGTATTTTACTAATGCTTTTTAGCTCATTTTGTAGGTATACTGTACATCTTAGTCATATTTTGGTACGTGACGCATGTTACAGTTAGCATTTTAACATGCTAACATTATCATGCTAGATGTGTTTAATTTATCAGGCCCGCATTTTAAACACATTTTTCAGGTACAAACTTCGAAGTAATATATTTTGGTACTTGACATATGTTACAGTTAACATTTTAACTGTTAGCAAGATAGATTTTTCCGTGCTACTTTAGCAGGCGTACATCTCAGTGTCATGTATTTTGGTATTTTACTAATGCTAACTGTAAACATTCTGTTTTTAGCATGCTAGCATAGTACAGTTAGAATGCTAAATTTTTTGGCTCATTTTGAAGGTTTACACCCAAGTCCTATTTTGGTGCTTGATGCATGCTAACGTAAGCAGGCTAGCATTTTAAACACATTTTCAGGTACAAACTTCGGAGTACTATATTTTGGTACTTGACATATGTTACAGTTAACATTTTAACTGTTAGCAAGATAGATTTTTCCGTGCTACTTTAGCAGGTGTATACTTCAGTGTCATATATTTTGGTATGTTACTAATGCTAACTTTAAACATGCTGTTTTTAGCATGTTAGCATAGTACAATTAGAATGCTAGCTTTTTTGGCTCATTTTGTAGGTATACACCCAAGTCATATTTTGGTGCTTTTTTTGATGCATGCTAACGTAAGCAGGCTAGCATTTCAAACACATTTTTCAGGTCCAAAATTCGGAGTACTATATTTTGGTACTTGATGTACGTTACAGTTAACATTTTAACTGTTAGCAAGATAGATTTTTCTGTGCTACTTTAGCAGGTGTACACCTCAGTATCATATATTTTGGTATTTTACTAATGCTAACTGTAAACATACTGTTTTTAGCATGTTAGCATAGTACAGTTAGAATGGTAGCTTTTTTGGCTCATTTTGTAGGTTTACACCCAAGTCCTATTTTGGTGCTTGATGCATGCTAATGTAAGCAGGCTAGCATTTTAAACACATTTTTCAGGTACAAACTTCGGAGTACTATATTTTGGTACTTGATGTACATTACAGTTAGTATTTTAGCATGCTAACATTAGCATGTTAGATGTTTTAGCTAATTTAGCGTATATACACCTCAGTGCCATTAATTGAGGTATTTCACTAATGCTAACTGTAAGCATGTAATTGTTAGCAAGTTAATTTAGCACTGTTAGCATTTCTTTTTAGCTCATTTGTAGGTGTACACTTCAGTCATATTTTGATGCACGTTAACGTTAGCAGACTAGCAATTCAAACAATGTTTTCAGGTACACACCTCAAAGTAATACATTTTGGTACCCGACACATGTTACAGTTAGCATTTTAGCATGCTGGATTTTATGGCTAATTTAGCAGCGTCAAAAATGTTGGTATTTTACTAATGCTAACTGTAGACAAGTTATTGTTAGTATGTTAACATAGTACTGTTCACAAGCTATCTTTTTTTTGGCTTATTTTGTTTACATTTTGCTATCTGGCCTACTATTAGCATTTATGTTCGGTGAAACATATTTTAAAACTGACTTTGAAACAACGTCGCAAAATAGTCGTTACGAGTGACGTCTCGTTACGATCACTCGTTTGGAGCGAACTTCTAGAACTTCTCACCGTAGGCGGCGCTGACGAAGGCGAGGCAGGAGACAATCCAGAGGAAGGCCATGACGACGATGATGCCGCTGAGAGAACGCCGCGCTCTTTTATTCCCCCGCCTCACCGAGCCTCAGCCAATCGGAGGCCGGTGTCAAAGGTCATGAGGCCGCCAGCTGGTTATCGACACTCAAGTGGCGGCGAGGTCGCACGCTCCGATTGGCCAATTGGCACTCATGATATTTCCATGAAAATACCAGGAATTAAATCTATAACACCACTTCTATAGAAGTTCATTTGTGTCTTCATTACCAAATTTGTCTTTTTTTACACTGAATTTATGTAACAGAATTTTTTGTGTTTGAATTTTGTGAACTGAATTATGCTAATATTGTAATCGAATAAAAAACTGTGAGAAAAACGTGTGTTTAAAAATTCAGTTTGTACAAACACCGTGTTTTAAAGTTCAGTGCAAAAAAATGTAATACGAATGTTTTTTTGTTTTTTTAACAAGGTTTTGTGTGTTTAAAAATTCAGTTTGTTCAAATACAGTGTTTTAAAATGCGCAGCAAAAAAATTCAGTGTATAAAAATTCAGTGCATAAAAATTCAGTGAAAAAAAATGTAATACGAATGTATTTTTTTAATAAGGTTTTGTGTGTTTAAAAATTATGTTTGTTCAAATACAGTGTTTTAAAATGCATTGCAAAAAAATTCAGTGTATAAAAATTCAGTGCAAAAAATGTAATAAGAATGTATTTTTTTTTATAAAGTTTTGTGTGTTTTGTGTGTTTAAAAAATAAGTTTGTTCAAATACAGTGTTTTAAAATGCATTGCAAAAAAATTCAGTGCAAAAAATGTAATACGAATGTACTATTTTTTTTATAAGGTTTTGTGTGTTTAAAAATGTAGTTCGTTCAAATATAGTGTTTTAAAATGCACTGCTAAAAAATTCAGTGTATAAAAATTCAGTGCAAAAAAATGTTATACGAATGTATTCTTTTTTAAAAATAAGGTTTTGTGTGTTTACAAATTCAGTTTGTTCAAATACAGTGTTTTAAAATGCACTGCAAAAAAATTCAGTGTTTTAAAATGCACTGCAAAAAAATTCAGTGTTTTAAAATGCACTGCAAAAACATTCAGTGTATACAAATTCAGTGCATAAAAATTCAGTGCAAAAAAAATGTAACAGGAATGTTAGTTTTTTTTAATAAGGTTTTGTGTGTTTAAAAATGCAGTTTGTTCAAATACAGTGTTTTAAAATGCACTGCAAAAAACTCAGTGTACAAAAATTCAGTGCAAAAAAATTCAGTGCATAAAAATTCAGTGCAAAAAAATTTAATACGAATGTTTTTTTTTTAAATAAGGCTTTGTGTGTTTAAAAATTCAGTTTGTTCAAATACAGTGTTTTGAAATGCACTGCAAAAAAATTCAGTGTATAAAAATTCAGTGCAAAAAAATTCAGTGCATTAACATTCAGTGCATAAAAAATCAGTGCAAAAAAATTAAATACGAATGTATTATTTTTTTAATAAGGTTTTGTGTGTTTAAAAATGCAGTTTGTTCAAATACAGTGTTTTAAAATGCACTGCAAAAAAATTCAATGTATAAAAATTCAGTGCAAAAAAATTTTGTGCATGAAAATTCAGTGCATAAAAATTCAGTGCAAAAAATGTAATAAGGATTTTTTTTTTAAATAGCATTTTGTGTATTTTGTGTTTAAAAATTCAGTTTGTTCAAATACAGTGTTTTAAAATGCACTGCAAAAAAATTATGTGTATAAAAATGCACTGCAAAAAAATTCAGTGTATAAAAATTCAGTGCAAAAAAATTCAGTGCATTAACATTCAGTGCATAAAAAATCAGTGCAAAAAAATTCAATACGAATGTATTATTTTTTTAATAAGGTTTTGTGTGTTTAAAAATGCAGTTTGTTCAAATAGTGTTTTAAAATGCAGTGCTAAAAAATTCAATGTATAAAAATTCAGTGCAAAAAAATTTAGTGCATGAAAATTCAGTGCAGAAAAATTCAGTGCAAAAAATGTAATAAGAATTTTTTTTTTAAATAACGTGTTGTGTATTTTGTGTGTTTAAAAATTCAGTTTGTTCATATACAGTGTTTTGAAATGCACTGCAAAAAAACTTAGTGTATAAAAATTCAGTGCAAAAAAATTCAGTGCATAAAAATTCCGTGCAAAAAAACGTAATAAGAATTTTTTTTTAATAACGTTTTGTGTATTTTGTGTGTTTAAAAATTCAGTTTGTTCAAATAAAGTGTTTTAAAATGCACTGCAAAAAAATTCAGTGTATAAAAATGTAGTGCATTAAAATTCAGTGCATAAAAAATCAGTGCAAAAAAATTGAATACAAATGTATTATTTTTTTAATAAGGTTTTGTGTGTTTAAAAATGCAGTTTGTTCAAATACATTGTTTTAAAATGAACTGAAAAAAAATTCAGTGTATAAAAATGTAGTGCAGAAAAATGTAGTGCAGAAAAATTCAGTGCAAAAAAATATAATAAGAACTTTTTTTTATAACGTTTTGTGTATTTTGTGTGCTTAAATAGTCAGTTTGCTTAAATACGGTGTTTTAAAATGCACTGCAAAAAAATTCAGTGTATAAAAATTCAGTGCAAAAAAATTCAGTGCATTAACATTCAGTGCATAAAAAAATCAGTGCAAAAAAATTAAATACGAATGTATTATTTTTTTAATAAGGTTTTGTGTGTTTAAAAATGCAGTTTGTTCAAATACAGTGTTTTAAAATGCACTGCAAAAAAATTCAGTGCAAAAAAATGTAGTAAGAATTTTTTTTAATAACGTTTTGTGTGTTTAAAAATTCAGTTTGTTCAAATACAGTGTTTTAAAATGCACTGCAAAAAAATTCAGTGTAAAAAAATTCATTGCAAAAAAATTCAGTGCAAAAAATGTAATACGAATGTACTATTTTTTTTATAAGGTTTTGTGTGTTTAAAAATGTAGTTCGTTCAAATATAGTGTTTTAAAATGCACTGCTAAAAAATTCAGTGTATAAAAATTCAGTGCAAAAAAATGTTATACGAATGTATTCTTTTTTAAAAATAAGGTTTTGTGTGTTTACAAATTCAGTTTGTTCAAATACAGTGTTTTAAAATGCACTGCAAAAAAATTCAGTGTTTTAAAATGCACTGCAAAAAAATTCAGTGTTTTAAAATGCACTGCAAAAACATTCAGTGTATACAAATTCAGTGCATAAAAATTCAGTGCAAAAAAAATGTAACAGGAATGTTAGTTTTTTTTAATAAGGTTTTGTGTGTTTAAAAATGCAGTTTGTTCAAATAGTGTTTTAAAATGCAGTGCTAAAAAATTCAATGTATAAAAATTCAGTGCAAAAAAATTTAGTGCATGAAAATTCAGTGCAGAAAAATTCAGTGCAAAAAATGTAATAAGAATTTTTTTTTTAAATAACGTGTTGTGTATTTTGTGTGTTTAAAAATTCAGTTTGTTCATATACAGTGTTTTGAAATGCACTGCAAAAAAACTTAGTGTATAAAAATTCAGTGCAAAAAAATTCAGTGCATAAAAATTCCGTGCAAAAAAATTTAATACGAATGTTTTTTTTTTAAATAAGGCTTTGTGTGTTTAAAAATTCAGTTTGTTCAAATACAGTGTTTTGAAATGCACTGCAAAAAAATTCAGTGTATAAAAATTCAGTGCAAAAAAATTCAGTGCATAAAAATTCAGTGCAAAAAAATTTAATACGAATGTTTTTTTTTTAAATAAGGCTTTGTGTGTTTAAAAATTCAGTTTGTTCAAATACAGTGTTTTGAAATGCACTGCAAAAAAAATCAGTGTATAAAAATTCAGTGCAAAAAAATTCAGTGCATTAACATTCAGTGCATAAAAAATCAGTGCAAAAAAATTAAATACGAATGTATTATTTTTTTAATAAGGTTTTGTGTGTTTAAAAATGCAGTTTGTTCAAATACAGTGTTTTAAAATGCACCGCAAAAAAATTCAATGTATAAAAATTCAGTGCAAAAAAATGTTGTGCATGAAAATTCAGTGCATAAAAATTCAGTGCAAAAAATGTAATAAGGATTTTTTTTTTAAATAGCGTTTTGTGTATTTTGTGTTTAAAAATTCAGTTTGTTCAAATACAGTGTTTTAAAATGCACTGCAAAAAAATTATGTGTATAAAAATGCACTGCAAAAAAATTCAGTGTATAAAAATTCAGTGCAAAAAAATTCAGTGCATTAATATTCAGTGCATAAAAAATCAGTGCAAAAAAATTCAATACGAATGTATTATTTTTTTAATAAGGTTTTGTGTGTTTAAAAATGCATTTTGTTCAAATAGTGTTTTAAAATGCAGTGCTAAAAAATTCAATGTATAAAAATTCAGTGCAAAAAAATTTAGTGCATGAAAATTCAGTGCAAAAAATGTAATAAGATTTTTTTTTTTAAATAACGTGTTGTGTATTTTGTGTGTTTAAAAATTCAGTTTGTTCAAATAAAGTGTTTTAAAATGCACTGCAAAAAAATTCAGTGTATAAAAATTCAGTGCAAAAAATGTCATAACATTTTTTTTTAATAAGGTTTTGTGTGTTTAAAAATTCAGTTTGTTCAAATACAGTGTTTTAAAATGCACTGCAAAAAAATTCAGTGCAAAAATATTCAGTGCATTAAAATTCAGTGCATAAAAAATCAGTGCAAAAAAATTGAATACGAATGTATTATTTTTTTAATAAGGTTTTGTGTGTTTAAAAATGCAGTTTGTTCAAATACATTGTTTTAAAATGAACTGCAAAAAAATTCAGTGTATAAAAATGTAGTGCAGAAAAATGTAGTGCATAAAAATTCAGTGCAAAAAAATATAATAAGAACTTTTTTTTATAACGTTTTGTGTATTTTGTGTGCTTAAATAGTCAGTTTGCTTAAATACGGTGTTTTAAAATGCACTGCAAAAAAATTCAGTGTATAAAAATTCAGTGCAAAAAAATTCAGTGCATTAACATTCAGTGCATAAAAAAATCAGTGCAAAAAAATTAAATACGAATGTATTATTTTTTTAATAAGGTTTTGTGTGTTTAAAAATGCAGTTTGTTCAAATACAGTGTTTGAAAATGCACTGCAAAAAAATTTAGTGCATAAAAATTCAGTGCATAAAAATTCAGTGCAAAAAAATGTAATAAGAACTTTTTTTTAAATAACGTTTTGTGTATTATGTGTGTTTAAATAGTCAGTTTGTTCAAATACGGTGTTTTAAAATGCACTGCAAAAAAATTCAGTGTATAAAAATTCAGTGCATAAAAATTCAGTGCCAAAAATGTAATAAGAATTTATTTTTTTAATAAGGTTTTGTGTGTTTTGTGTGTTTAAAAATTCAGTTTGTTCAAATACAGTGTTTTAAAATGCACTGAAAAAAAAATCAGAGTATAAAAATTCAGTGCAAAAAAATTTAGTGCATAAAAATTCAGTGCATAAAAATTCAGTGCAAAAAAATGTAGTAAGAATTTTTTTTTAATAACGTTTTGTGTGTTTAAAAATTCAGTTTGTTCAAATACAGCGTTCTAAAATGCACTGCAAAAAAAATTCAGTGTATAAAAATTCAGTGCAAAAAAATTCAGTGCATTAAAAGTCAGTGCATAAAAATTCAGTGCAAAAAAATTTAATACGAATGTTTTTTTTTTTTAATAAGGTTTCGTGTGTTTAAAAATGCAGTTTGTTCAAATACAGTGTTTTAACATGCACTGCAAAAAAATTCAGTGCAAAAATGTTTTATATTTTGAAGCAATGAATTTTTACACAAATAATCTTAAAAGTGTATATCCACAAACAGAATTTCTAAACATTTTACTCACATTTTTTTTATTTGATTAAAGTGTCAGTATAATTTAATGTATTTTTTTTTAAGGTACATAAATTCAGTGTAAAAAATTGTAATAAAGGAGCAATTTAACCTTCATACAATTATTTTCTACAAATGCCTGTAAAATGTGTGAATTAATTGATTAACCGGTCAATGGATGGTTCTTAATTTAGTCTAATTTCTAAACAAAATAAAATACAGTTCTCTAAAATGCAAATTTATGCATATTTTTACAATAATGTATAGAGCGATGGTCTTCAAAGTGCCCCCCCTTAAATATTTTTATTGGCCCTCAGCAGGATGTAAAATTGTCACCTATAGCTAAAAGTTAAAAAGTGACCATTTTACAGTGCTTTTAACATCTTTAATGCACAAATTATACCAAAGTGCTCCCTCTGTACTTGTTTAATTGTGCTGAGTCAGCAGCAGTGTTAGCGTGCGTCCATTCACACACTGATAACATGGGAACGACAACATGTGTTGACGTTCTCGCTGCAAATGAGCGTTTGAAAATATGTTTTTAAATTAATCGAAAGATTGAAGCACCTGGCAACATCACTCGTATAAAGTTGTTTTTTTTTAAACAGTCCTAAAAACGCTTTAAAAAAACAGACTTCACAACCTCGGGATGCAAAACAAAACCACTTGATGAGGTAATACAATGATACAATAACAGTGTAATGTAACACAAATACACTGGCTAGTACATTGCACCACATTACATGCACCATTCACCACTATAATGTACCCCTGTATACACTAATACACTACCACTATACACTCCATTGTATAGTGTCCTACTACTGCACATACACCAGAATAATGTACCACTACATACACACTCATCAACACAATAAACAGTATTATGTACCAATACATAATCAGTTTATGATGTACCATTACGTACTGCACTCTCATCACTATAATACACAACTTACCAGTATAATGTACAACAACATACACACTCACCTGTATAAGTTAGCACTACAATATACTCATCAATATATTATATACACTCACTATAATGTGCCACTACGTAATGTACCATTACATAAACACTCACTAGTATAATGTACCATAACATACACATTCTTCATTATAATATACCCCTACATACACACTCACTAGTATAATGTACCGTAACATACACACTCACTAGTATATATTTGTAATATACCATAACATACACACTCTTCAGTATAATGTACCCCTACATACACACTCATTAGTACAAAGTACTACTACATACACACTCACTAGTATAATGTACCATAACATACACACTCTTCAGTATGATGTACCCCTACATACACACTCACTAGTATAAAATACTACTACATACACACGCACTAGTATAATGTACCATAACATACACACTAATCAGCATAATGTACCCCTACATACACACTCATTAGTATAATGTACCATAACATACACACCCTTCAGTATAATGTACCCCTACATACACACTCATTAGTACAAAGTACTACTACATACACACTCACTAGTATAATGTACCATAACATACACACTCTTCAGTATGATTTACCCCTACATACACACTCACTAGTATAAAATACTACTACATACACACGCACTAGTATAATGTACCATAACATACACACTAATCAGCATAATGTACCCCTACATACACACTCACTAGTATAATGTACCATAACATACACATTCTTCAGTATAATGTACCACCACATACACACTACCCAGTATAATGTACCACCACATACACACTACCCAGTATAATGTACCACCACATACACACTACCCACTATAATGCACCACCACATACACACTACCCAGTATAATGTACCACCACATACACACTACCCAGTATAATGTACCACCACATACACACTACCCAGTATAATGTACCACCACGTACACACTACCCAGTATAATGTACCACCACATACACACTACCCAGTATAATGCTGAAAGGTACATACAGGTTTTGGAGCAAAATATGTAGCCATCCTAGCAACGTCTTTTTAATGGACGCCCCTGCTTATTTCAGCAAGACAGAGGACAAAAACCTTCCTAATTGTTATAAAGCCCACTGTTTAATATGTTTGTGTTTATGCTTCACTGATAAGAGTATTTGGCGAGCGCCGTTTTGTCCTACTAATTTCAGCGGTCTTGAACTCACCGTTGTGTGGACTGTGACTCAACAGTTTGTCTGCATGTATGACTTTCTCCGACGCTGCCACAGAAAGACGTGCTTTATGCCACTCCTTCTTTGTCTCATTTTGTCCACCAAACGTTTTATACTGTGCGTGAATGCACAAAGGTGAGCTTTGTTGATGTTATTGACTTGTTGGAGTGCTAATCAGGCATATTTGGTCATTGCATGACTGCAAGCTAATCGATGCTAACATGCTATTTAGGCTAGCTGTATGTACATATTGCATCATCATGCCTCATTTGTAGCTATATTTGTGCTCATTTAATTTCCTTTACTTATGTCCTCTGTGTATTTAGTTTATTTTTCCATGTCTCATGACACATTATCTGTATGTAATATTGGCTGCATTTTTGATAGTTGTTTGTGTGCCATGTTGTTCCAGACCACAGCAAACGTTACCCAGCTTGCAAAGATTGTAATAAATCCATTAGAAGAAGACAGCCTGACGTTTTCGTTAACTTGGACACACACACCTATACCTTTGACCATTCTAAGACAGTCGACTGTCTTAGAATGATCATTTCCAGGAGTTATCTCACCCTCTGAGAAGTTGTACTAATGTTTTCCAATGTTGTAAAAATGTGTAGAATAAATATTAGATTTCAACATTTATGTCAACGAAGATTTGCGTCAGCCTGCGACACATTGTCATTTTGATAGTAGGCTAATATAGCTAATATAGACACTTAAATCATGTGTTGCCATCCTTATAACACTTATATAAAACTTTTAAAGTCATTTTGATCGTAGGCTAATATAGCTAATTAGCCACTTAAATCATGTGTTGCCATCCTTATAACACTTATGTAAGTATTTTAAAGTAAATTTGATAGTAGGCTAATATAGCTAATATAGACACTTACATCATGTGTTGCCTTAATTATAGCACTTATTTAAGCCTTTTAAAGTCATTTTGATAGTAGGCTAATATAGCTAATACAGACACATCACGTGTTGCCATCATTATAGCACTTATATAAGTATTTTAAAGTAATTTTGATAGTAGGCTAATATAGCTAATATAGACACTTACATCATGTGTTGTCTTCATTATTTATAACACTTATATAATACTTTTAAAGTCATTTTGATAGTGGGCTAATATAGCCAATTAGCCACTTACATCATGTGTTGCCATCCTTATAACACGTATATAAGTCTTTTAAAGTAGTTTTGATAGTAGGCTAATGTAGCTAATATAGACACTTACATCATGTGTTGGCTTCATTATAGCACTTATTTAAGTCTTCTAAAGTCATTTTGATAGTAGGCTCAGATAACTAATACAGACACTTACATCATGTGTTGCCTTCATTATAACACTTATTTAAGTCTTCTAAAGTCATTTTGATAGTAGGCTAATATAACTAATGTAGACACTTACATCATGTGTTGTCTTCATTATAACACTTATATAAGTCTTTTAAAGTCATTTTTATAGTAGGCTAATATAGCTAATACAGACACTTACATCACGTGTTGCCATCATTATAGCACTTATATAAGTATTTTAAAGTAATTTTGATAGTAGGCTAATATAGCTAATATAGACACTTACATCATGTGTTGTCTTCATTATTTATAACACTTATATAAGACTTTTAAAGTCATTTTGATAGTGGGCTAATATAGCCAATTAGCCACTTACATCACATGTTGCAATCATTATAACACTTATATAAGACTTTTAAAGTCATTATGATAGTAGGCTAATATAGCTAATGTAGACACTTACATCATGTGTTGTCTTCATTATAACACTTATTTAAGTCTTCTAAAGTCATTTTGATAGTAGGCTAATATAGCTAATACAGACACTTACATCATGTGTTGCAATCATTATAACACTTATATAAGACTTTTAAAGTCATTTTGATAGTAGGCTAATATAGCTAAAATAGTCACTTACATCATGTATTGCCATCATTATAGCACTTATATAAGTATTTTAAAGTAATTTTGATAGTAGGCTAATATAGACACTTATATCATGTGTTGCCTTCATTATACAACTTATATAAGTCTTTCAAAGTAATTTTGATAGTAGGCTAATATAACTAATATAGACACTTACATCACATGTTGTCATCATTATAACACTTATATAAGACTTTTAAAGTCATTTTGATAGTAGGCTAATATAGACACTTACATCGCGTGTTGTCATCATTATAACACTTATATTAGTCTTTTATAGTCATTTTGATAGTAGGCTAATATAGCTAATTAGCCACTTACATCATGTGTTGCCATCATTATAACACTTATATACACTATATTGCCAAAAGTATTTGGCCACCTATCCAAATGATCAGAATCAGGTGTCCTAATCACAGGTGTATAAAATCAAGCACTTAGGCATGGAGACTGTTTCTACAAACATTTGTGAAAGAATGGGCCGCTCTCAGTGATTTCCAGCGTGGAACTGTCATAGGATGACACCTGTGCAACAAATCCAGTCGTGAAATTTCCTTGCTCCTAAACATTATTATTATAAGAAAATGGAAGAGGTTCGGAACCTTCCAATTAGCCCACGTACAGTACGCAGATAGCTTCATGGAATGGGTTTCCATGGCCGAGCAGCTGCATCTAAGCCATACATCACCAAGTCCAATGCAAAGCGTGGGATGCAGTGGTGTAAAGCACGTCGCCACTGGACCCTAGAGCAGTGGAGACGGCTTCTCTGGAGTGATGAATCACGCTTTTCCGTCTGGCAATCCGATGGACGAGTCTGGGTTTGGAGGTTGCCAAGAGAACGATACCTTTCGGACTGCATTGTGCCGAGTGTGAAATTTGGTGGAGGAGGAATTGTGGTGTGGGGTTGTTTTTCAGGAAATGGTCTTGGCCCCTAAGTTCCAGGGAAAGAAACGTTGAATGCTCCAGGATAGCAAAACATTTTGGACAATTCCATGATCCCAACCTTGTGGGAACAGTTTGGAGCGGGCCCCTTCCTCTTCCAAGCAAGGTCCATAAAGACATGGATGACAGTCTGGTGTGGATGAACTTGACTGGCCTGCACAGAGTCCTGACCTGAACACCTTTGGGATGAATTAGAACGGAGACTGAGAGCCAGGCCTTCTCGAACAACATCAGTGTGTGACCTCACCAATGCGCTTTTGGAAAAAAATGGCCGAAAATTCCTATAAACACACTCCGCAACCTTGTGGACAGCCTTTCCAGAAGAGTTGAAACTGTAATAGCTGCAAAAGGTGGACCGACATCATATTGAACCCTATGGGTTAGGAATGGGATGGCACTTCAAGTTCATATGTGAGTCAAGGCAGGTGGCCAAATACTTTTGTGTGTTGTCTTCATTATAACACTTATATAAGACTTTTAAAGTAATTTTGATAGTAGGCTAATGTAGCTAATTAGCCACTTACTTATCATTATAACACATATATAAGTCTTTACATTTTTTGCGGCTCCAGACGTATTTGTGGTCCAATATGGCTCTTTCAACATTTTGGGTTGCCGACGCCTGACTTAAGAGTATAATGTACCACCACTTACCAGTGTAATGCACCACCACATCCACCCATCCATTACTCACTTACTCATTACTCAGTAATGTATACACTCACCACTATACTGCAGTAATGTACCACAAATATAATGTACTACTACTATAATGTACCACTACTATAATGTACCACTAATATAATGTACCACCAATATAATGTACCACTAATATAATGTACCACAAGTATATAATGTACCACTAATATAATGTACCACAAGTATATAATGTACCACTAATATAATGTACCACTAGTATAATGTACCATTAATATAATGTACCACCAGTATAATGTACTACTAATATAATGTACCACTAGTATAATGTACCACAAATATAATGTACCACTAATATAATGTACCACTAGTATAATGTGCCACTAGTGTAATGTACCACCAATATAATGTACCACTAATATAATGTACCACTAGTATAATGTACCACCAGTATAATGTACCACTATTATAATGTACCACTAATATAATGTACTACTAATATAATGCACCACTAATATAATGTACCACCAGTATAATGTAACACTAATATATTGTACCACTAATATAATATACCACCAGTATAATGTACCACTAATATAATGTACCACCAGTATAATGTACCACTAATATAATGTACCACTAATATAATGTACCACCAGTATAATGTACCACTAATATAATGTACCACTAATATAATGTACCACTAATATAATGTACCACTAATATAATGTACCACCAGTATAATGTACCACCAATATAATGTACCACTAGTGTAATGTACCACTAATATCATGTACAACCAGTATAATGTACCACTATTATAATGTACCACTAGTATAATGTACCATTAATATAATGTACCACTAGTATAGTGTACCACTAAAATAATGTACCACTAGTATAATGTACCACCAATATAATGTACCACTAGTATAGTGTACCACTAATATAATGTACCACTAGTATAGTGTACCACTAATATAATGTACCACTAGTATAATGTACCACTAATATAATGTACCACCAGTATAATGTACCACTAATATAATGTACCACCAGTATAATGTACCACTATTATAATGTACCACTACTATAATGTACCACCAGTATAATGTACCACTAATATAATGTACCACTAGTATAATGTACCACTATTATAATGTACCACTAGTATAGTGTACCACTAATATAATGTACCACTAGTATAATGTACCACCAATATAATGTACCACTAGTATAGTGTGCCACTAATATAATGTACCACCAATATAATGTACCACTACTATAATGTACCACTAATATAATGTACCACTAGTATAATGTACCAGTAATATAATGTACCACTAATATAATGTACCACCAATATAATGTACCACTAATATAATGTACCACGAGTATATAATGTACCACTAATATAATGTACCACTAGTATAATGTACCACTAATATAATGTACCACTAGTATAATGTACCACTAATATATACCACTAGTATAATGTACCACTAGTATAATGTACCACTAGTATAATGTACCACTAATATAATGTATCACTAGTATAATGTACCACTAATATAATGTACCACTAGTATAATGTACCACTAATATAATGTACCACTAGTATAATGTACCACTAGTATAATGTACCACTAGTATAATGTACCACTACTATAATGTACCACTAGTATAATGTACCACTAATATAATGTACCACCAGTATAATGTACCACCAATATAATGTACGACTAGTATAGTGTACCACTAATATAATGTACCACTAGTATAGTGTACCACTAATATAATGTACCACTACTATAATGTACCACTAATATAATGTACCACTAGTATAATGTACCACTAATATAATGTACCACCAGTATAATGTACCACCAATATAATGTACCACTAGTATAGTGTACCACTAATATAATATACCACTAATTTAATGTACCACTAGTATAGTGTACCACTAATATAATGTACCACTAGTATAATGTACCACTAATATAATGTACCACTAGTATAATGTACCACTAATATAATGTACCACTAGTATAATGTACCACTAATATAATGTACCACCAATATAATGTACCAATAATATAATGTACCACTAGTATAATGTACCACTAGTATAATGTACCACTAATATAATGCACCACCAGTATAATGTACCACTAATATAATGTACCATCAGTACAATGTACCACTAATATAATGTACCACTAATATAATGCACCAGAAGAATAAGTTGTTACATGTAAATATTTCTGTCACGGTTAAAAGGCAAGCTTTTATGTTGAAAGGGCTGTGTTTTATTTTGAAACGCGCAGAGAGGAAAATGTCAGAGTGAACTTTGAGTGTGTCAAACAGTTCTTGGAGTCGGACGTCTTTGTTACGGACCATGGACTCGGTGCGTCCCGGTCCTGTCGACTGAGTCCGGCTCCGGTCGGGTTGCGACATGCTGCAACCGGGAAACGACACCCGTGGGTGGGCCGGAGTGTCCGAGTCCAACAGGTCCGGTGCGTCAGAGGATGGTCCCGGTCCGGAAGCGGTGGTCGTCCCGGTCTTGTTCGGGCTGATCTTCGCGGTGGGCCTGGTGGGCAACACGCTGGTCCTGCTGGTCACGGGCAGGGTGTCGCGCGCACGAACGGGTTCCGTGGGGTTGCGGCCGGGAAACCCCACCAACATCTTCATCAGCAACCTGAGCGTGGCCGACCTGCTCTTCCTGCTGCTCTGCGTGCCTTTCCACGCCACCATCTACTCGCTGCCCCACTGGGTGTTCGGGGGCTTCGTCTGCAGGTTCGGACACTTCTTCGCGTCCGTCAGCGTGCTCGTCAGCATCTTCACGCTGGTCGCCATGTCCGTGGACCGCTACGTGGCCGTGGTGCGCTCGGAGCGCGCCCGCGGCGTCCGGAACCGCAGGAACGCGCTGGTGGGCGTCGGCGTCATCTGGACCGCGTCTCTGGTGTGCTCGCTGCCGGTGGCCCAGCACCAGGTCCTCGCCGAGCACCCCAGCGCGCCCAACAGCACCTTCTGCTGGGAGCGCTGGTCCGGACGGAGCCGGCACGCCTACAAGGTCTCCATGGTCCTGGTGGGCTTCGTGGTCCCGCTCCTGCTCATCAGCTGCTGCTACGTCAGGGTCAGTTTGTCTTTGTTTACCTTTTTATTCCCCATTAACTTTGACCGTTTTTTCCTCCTCAGGTTCTTTGTCATCTTCACAAAAAGATGAAGACCATGTCCAAGAAGTCTGAGCACGCCAAGCAAAAGGTAAGCGCTTTAAAGGCGGTGCTATTCAACCGGCGGCACGGGGGCCAAATCCGGCTCGGGAATGACACCTTACTGGACCCCGAGTTCAAAACTACAATTTAAAAACAGCTGGTACGCAATAAAGTTACAGTTACAATACCAATGATAGTCACCACACACTAGGTTTGGTGAAATTACCCTCTGCATTTGACCTATCCCCTTGTTCCACCACCTGGGAGGTGAGGGGAGCAGTGAGCAGCTGTGCTCGGGAATCATTTTGGTGATTTAACCCCCAATTTCAACCCTTGATGCTGAGTGCCAAGCAAAAATAGGTCCCATTTGTGTATTTTTACACTGAATCTTTTTATACTGATTTATTTCTTACCTTGATTTTTTTTAACTGAATCTTTCTGCACATATTTTTACATTAACATTTTTACACTGAATTTTCACAATCATTTTTTACACTGAATCTTTTTACACTCATTTATTACTTTGAATATTTTTTACACTGAATCTTTCTGCACTGAATATTTTCACACTGAATTTTCACGCTGAATATTTTTACACTGAATTAGATTTGCACTGATTTCTTACCTTGAATTTTTTTTTTTACACTGAATCTTTCTGCACTGAATCTTTTTACACTGAATTTTTACATACTGAATTTTTAATACACTGAATTTTAAAACAGTGAATTCTTACACACTGAATTTTAAAACAGGAAATTTCAACACAGTGACATTTTAAAGACACAAATTGTTATAATTTGTTGAAAAAAGAAATGCAGTTCACAAAATTCAAACGCCAAAAATTCAGTGTTATAAAAAAGCTTTTGTGACAAACACACAAATTAACATTTTTGCAGCAGATTGTTTAAATGCTGTCATAGAAAAAATAGGTCCCATTTGTGTAGTCTTTAGTATGACTCAATAAGTACAATACTTACAGTATTAACACTTTTTAGGGCGCAACAAAAAAAACATCATAACCGAGTTCAAAATGAAAATTTTTGCAACACATTCCTAAAAACTCCCAGGTGCTCCTGTTGTATGGGGCAGTGTTTCTTAACCAAAACAGTATCTATAAGGCTCTACTTTGTCAAAAATGGGCTAGCTTAATGCTAATTGGCTTGGCTATTGACATGCTACTGATTAGCATTAGCAATTTTACATGCCGATTTCAACACCTCCAAATTTGTTCATGAAAACTACGACTAAGTTGCACGTTACAATCAAACGGCTGGTGCGCAATAAGTGCAATACTTACAGTATTAACACTTTTTAGGGCGCAACAATAAAACACACCATAACCAAGTTCAAAACTAAAATTTTTGCAACACATTCCTAAAAACTCCAAAGTGCTCCTGTTGTATGGAGCAGTGTTCCTTAACCAAACAATATCTATAAGGCTCAACTTTGTCAAAAATGTGCTAGCTTGATGCTAATATACATTGGCTTGGCTATTGACATGCTACTGATTAGCATTAGCGATTTTACATGCCGATTTCAACACCTCCAAATTTGCTCTTAAAAACTACGACTAAGTTGCACGTTACAAACAGCTGGTGCGCAATAAGTACAATACTTACAGTATTAACACTTCTTAGGGCGCAACGGGAAAAAAACATGTCATAACCGAGTTCAAAACTAACATTTTTGCAACACATTCCTAAAAACTGCTCTTGTTGTATGGAGCAGTGTTCCTTAACCAAAACAATATCTGTAAGGCTCTACTTTGTCAAAAATGGGCTAGCTTGATGCTAATATAATTGTTTAGGGCGCAACAAAAAACCTCATCACAACCAAGTTCAAAACAAAACATTTTTTCAACCCATTCCTAAAAACTCCCTGGTGCTCCTGTTGTATGGAGCAGTGTTTCTTAACCCAAACATATCTGTTTCTCAATTGTAACACACTTGCAATACACTTTACCACCACTTGTGGCAGTAATGACAATTTCTAACAAACAAGAAATCTGGAGCCAAAGTCATTGAGAAGTTTCTTCAGTGCAAAAAAATATGACTAAAGTGGTGAATTTGTTTTTTTTTTAGTTAAGAAACATATTCATTGTTAATGTAGTTTATTTATTTCAGCACAACATAATTATTGTATGTACGTTTATTTTTCGTCAGTTATTTATGAGTCTCTTCTTCTGCAGTATATTTAGTTGGTACTTATTTTTAAATTTCAAACACAAAAAAATCTGGGTCATGAAAAGCCTTTGTGCCAAAGACAAACATTTTTTACACTGAATTTTAACTCTGAATGTTTTTACACTGAATGTTTACACCCTGACTCTTTCTGCAGTAAATCTTTTTGCTGTGAATTTTTTTACACTGAATTTTCACACTAAATTTTTACACTGAATCTTTTTACACTTATTTCTTACCTTGAATTTTTTTACACTGAATCTTTCTGCACAGAATCTTTTTACACTGATTTCTTACCGTGATTTTGTTAAACTGAATCTTTCTGCACATTTAACTTTTTACACAAACATTTTTACTCTGAATGTTTACACTGTTTCTTTCTACACTGAAATGTCACACTGATTTTTTACACTGCATCATTTTACACTGAATTTTTTACACTCATTTCTTACTTAGAATTTTTTTACATTGAACCTTTCTGCATTGAATCTTTTTACACTGAATTTTAACACTGAACCTTTTTACACTGAATTTTTACACACTGACTCTTTCTGCATTGAATCTTTTTGCACTGATTTTTTTTACACTGAATCTTTTTACACTGATTTCTTTCCTTGAATTTATTTACACCGAATCTTTCTGCACATAATCTTTTTACACTGAAATTTTTACACTGCATCTTTTTACACTGAATTTTTACACTGAATCTTTTTATACTGATTT
Organism: Nerophis lumbriciformis; assembly: GCF_033978685.3. Taxonomy (NCBI): domain Eukaryota; kingdom Metazoa; phylum Chordata; class Actinopteri; order Syngnathiformes; family Syngnathidae; genus Nerophis; species Nerophis lumbriciformis. The sequence continues at coordinate 14,527,812 of NC_084553.2, read as the reverse complement.
TTATACACTGATTTCTTACCTTGATTTTTTTTCAACTGCATCTTTCTGCACAAAATATTTTTACACTAAAGTTTTTACACTGAATTTTCACGCTGAATTTTTTACACCAGATTCTTACCTTGAATTTTTTTTACACTGAATCTTTCTGCACAGAATCTTTTTACACTGAATTTTCATTCTGAATTTTTACACTGAATCTTTTTATACTGATTTTTATACACTTATTTTTTACCTTGATTTTTTTTAACTGAATCTTTCTACACATCATATTTTTACATATACATTTTTACACTGAATTTTCACAAAGATTTTTTACACTGTATTTTTTTACACTGAATCTTTTTACACTGATTTCTTACTTAGAATTTTTTTACACTGAATCTTCCTGCAATGAATATTTTCACTCTGAATTTTCACGCTGAATATTTTTACACTGAATTTGTATTGCACTGAATCTTTCTGCACTGAATCTTTCTACACTGAATTTTCACACTGAATCTTTTTATACTGATTTTTATACACTTATTTCTTACCTTGATTTTTTTTAACTGAATCTTTCTGCACATCATATTTTTACATAACATTTTTACACTGAATTTTTGCAATGATTTTTTACACTGTATTTTTTTACACTGAATCTTTTTACACTCATTTTTTACACTGAATTTTTACACTGAATCTTTTGAATTTATTTCTTCCTTTGAATTTTTTACACTGAATCTTTCTGCACTGAATATTTTTACACTGAATTAGTTTTGCACTGATTTCTTACCTTGAATTTTTTTTTTACACTGAATCTTTCTGCACTGAATCTTTTTACACTGAATCTTTTTATACTGATTTTTATACATTTATTTCTTATCTTGATTTTTTTTAACTGAATCTTTCTGCACATAATATTTTTACATAAACATTTTTACACTGAATTTTCACAATGATTTTTTACACTGAATCTTTTTACACTCATTTTTTACACTGAATTTTTACACTGAATCTTTTTACACTAATTTCTTACTTTGAATATTTTTTACACTGAATCTTTCTGCACTGAATATTTTCACACTGAATTTTCACGCTGAATATTTTTACACTGAATTAGTTTTGCACTGATTTCTTACCTTGATTTTTTTTTTTACACTGAATCTTTCTGCACTGAATATTTTTACACTGAATTAGTTTTGCACTGATTTCTTACATTGAATTTTTTTTTACACTAAATCTTTCTGCACTGAATCTTTTTACACTGAATCTTTTTATACTGATTTATATACATTTATTTCTTACCTTGATTTTTTTTAACTGAATCTTTCTGCACATAATATTTTTACATAAACATTTTGACACTGAATTTTCACAATAATTTTTTACACTGAATCTTTTTACACTCATTTTTTACACTGAATTTTTACACTGAATCTTTTTACACTAATTTCTTACTTTGAATATTTTTTACACTGAATCTTTCTGCACTGAATATTTTCACACTGAATTTTCACGCTGAATATTTTTACACTGAATTAGTTTTGCACTGATTTCTTACCTTTAATTTTTTTTTACACTGAATCTTTCTGCACTGAATCTTTTTACACTGAATTTTTACATACTGAATTTTTAATACACTGAATATTAAAACAGTGAATTCTTACACACTGAATTTTAAAACACACAATTTCAACACAGTGACATTTTAAAGACACAAATTGTTATAATTTGTTGAAAAAAGAAATGTAGTTCACAAAATTCAAACGCCAAAAATTCAGTGTCATAAAAAAGCTTTTGTGACAAACACACAAATTAACATTTTTGCAGCAGATTGTTTAAATGCTGTCATAGAAATGATCAGTGTTGGGACTGACGCGTTACAAAATAACGTGTTACTATAACGCCGTTAGTTTCGGCGGTAACTAGTAATCTAACGCATTATTTTTTATATTCAGTAACTCAGTTACCGTTACTACATGATGCGTTACTGCGTTATTTTTTATGTAGTATCGGCTAGAAACAGAAGATCTGAGTGTGTTTTATTGCAGCGCTGCGGTGTCAAGGAAAAGAAAAGGCGTGTTTTGTGTGGGTCGGGGGGTGGGCTCCCAGACCGTAGTTGAGGGGCGCAGGGGAGACGTTCCTCCAGGGGCTAACAACCTTCACTTTACCCGGAAGTGGGTCTTTACAGCTGAGGGTGAATGACGAGGCCGGCGGTTTGTTGCAACTTTGTGACTTTATTGGACGCAGCCATCCACCAAGCTAGAGCACCTGCACGCACTCACTGTCGCCGTTCCCTCACCTGTCTTGCCCACTCACTCACTGACGTCACTCACCTCACATGCTGTCATATCTTAAAGGGCCACACACACAAACACATACGCTGCTCTCATAACAACTAACAAGACATCATGGTGAAGCCAGAAGTCGAGTTTCTTAACATGGGGATATTCTCAATACTTTTCTTTTGTCGAGCACAAAGAAAATAACATTTTAGTTAAATGTAAGTTGTGTCTTGGAAAGTTAAAGTGCCATTATGTTGCAGCTATTTAAAGTAGTTTTGTCAATTTGTTCTGGCCTGAAATATATTGGCCCTTTGAAACATATCTTTGTCTTTGTGTGTTGTATGTAGACCACATTGCTTTCTGAGTTCAGTGATGCAAATGCATGTCAAGTTGATCAACAGATTGTATTATTCTTCAGTGCAATAACAGAACTGAAATGAAGGCTGAAAGGGCATTAATGGGAGCCTTAAAAAAAAAAGAAGTACCGTATTTTTCGGAGTATAAGTCGCACCTGCCGAAAATGCATAATAAAGAAGGCAAAAAACATATATAAATCGCACTGGAGCCCGGCCAAACTATTAAAAAAAACTGCGACTTATAGTCCGAAAAATACGGTAACTATATAGTTACTTTTCACAGTAACGCATTACTTTTTGGTGTAAGTAACTGAGTTAGTAACTGAGTTACTTTTTAAATAAAGTAACTAGTAACTGTAACTAGTTCCTGTTTTTCAGTAACTAACCCAACACTGGAAATGATCTTTGACTAGCTTTTTTTGCAGAGGGTCCTTCAAAACAGCAGAATGTGCTGACTAAGTAAATAGACCAATATCAAATGTCTTCTGTAGAGGACGTTGGTTCTCAGGAATGTAAATTTTTTTTTAAAAAAAGTAATAAAAAAATTAAAAAAAGACAAATAGTAAAGGGAGAAGACGGCCCCCCGGGCTTAACTTTCTGAAAATGTGGGCCCCAAAACAGTTCCCTGCTTGAAAGGATCTCAGATGGTTTAACCTCCAAAGTCAAACACTTCAGAGGTGGAACAACTTGAACTTTGTCAGGAGGCAAAAAGATGAATGTCTTGACAGAGAGCAGACGAGGAGCCTGAGCAGGTCCCAGATCAGTTTACAGCAGAGGGTCAGCGCTAAATATTTAGACAGCGGACTAAGAATAGTCCTCTCAAAGACGACTGCACGTCACATGACTCGGTCTGTTTCTAAGGCCACGCCCTCTCCTGACCCTTGACCCTGAGACGTGGTGAATGAAAAAGGCGCAAAGTCCAACGTGGGTGTGTTTGATCCCCGCAGACGACACAGACGGTGCTCCTGGTCATCGCCGCCTTCGCCATCTGCTGGATCCCCCATCATGTGATCACCATGTGGGCGGAGTTTGGCACCTTCCCGCTGACGGACGCCTCCTTCGCCTTTCGCATCGTGTCCCACTGCCTGTCCTACGCCCACTCCTGCGTCAACCCCGTCCTCTACGCCTTCCTGTCGGAGAAGTTCCGCCAGGCCTGCGGGCAGGTGTTCACCTGGCGCTTGGGGAGCCCGGCGGCCCCCAGAGGCTCGGAGGCACGCTGCCGCACGAACCACCCTTCCAGCACGCACTCCACCACCAACATATGAAGGAAGGACTAACTCTACTGGGATTGGCTTGCAGTGGTCATGTGACAACAAATGGACAGGAGCAACAAAATATTCCAATTTCAAAGACGTTTAAGCAAACATCAAGAAATGGACTTGTTCACAATTCAGCTGCTTTTTGGGGGGTTTTGCCCACATTGTGTAAAATGTCACGACTTAAGGAGTGAATAAATTAATCTTAAATGTTGTTTTTTTCGGTGTTTTTAGTGGCCAAAACCAGGGAACCAAAGAAGCACTCTTGCAAATTGGGGTTGCGCAATATAAACGATACAAATGACGATAGAGCTTTTAATACCATCGTCATATTTAATACCAACTGTGTCGTGCAAATTTAACAACGACAAAAAAACTAAAGTGTCTTCAACGCAATGTATACGTCCGCTAACCCCCGCCTCCGTAATATACATGTACCGTTATCACTGGAGGACTAGAAGACAAATGAAGTTAAGTTAGTTAAAGTACCACTGATAGTCACGCACACACTAGGTGTGGTGAAATTACCCTCTGCATTTTGACCCATCCCCTTGTTCCACCCCCCTGGGAGGTGAGGGGAGCAGTGAGCAGCAGCGGTGGCCGCGCTCGGGAATGATTTGACCTCCAATTCCAACCCTTGATGCTGAGTGCCGAGCAGGGAGGTAATGGGTCCTATTTTTGTAGCCTTCGGTATGACTCGGCCGGGGTTTGAACTCACGACCTACCGATCTCAGGGCGGACACTCTAACCACAAGGCTTTTAATAATAATAATATATATATATATATATATATATATATATATATATATATATATATATATATATATATATATATATATATATATATATATATATATATATACGTATATATGTATATATATACGTATATATGTATGTATGTATATATATATATATATAATATATATATATATATATATTATATATATATATATATATATATATATACGTATATATATATATGTATATATATATATATATATATATATATATATATATATATATATTTATATATATATATATATATAATATATATATATATATAAAAATATAAAAACATAGCTAACTGCTAGGCTAGAGCTTTTTAATGTAAACAAAGGTGGGCGGATTGATAAAAATATGGACGTTAATAATAGCAAGTATACTATCAGTAGGGATGGGTACCAAATAGAGATGTCCGATAATGGCTTTTTTGCCGATATCCGATATTCCGATATTGTCCAACTCTTAATTACCGATTCCGATATCAACCGATACTGATATATACAGTCGTGGAATGAACACATTATTATGACTAATTTTGTTGTGATGCCCCGCTGGATGCATTAAACAATGTAACAAAGTTTATTATTGAAGTCACAAAGTGCTTTTTTTTTTTTTAACATGCCTCAAAACAGCAGCTTGGAATTTGGGACATGCTCTCCCTAAGAGAGCATGAGGAGGTTGAGGTGGGCGGGGTTGAGGGGTGTATATTGTAGCGTCCCGGAATAGTTAGTGCTGCAAGGGGTTCTGGGTATTTGTTCTGTTGTGTTACGGTGCGGATGTTCTCCCGAAATGTGTTTGTCATTCTTGTTTGGTGTGGGTTCACAGTGTGGCGCATATTTGTAACAGTGTTAAAGTTGTTTATACGGCCACCCTCAGTGTGACCTGTATGGCTGTTGACCAAGTTAGCCTTGCATTCACTTGTGTGTGTGAAAAGCCGTAGATATTATGTGATTGGGCCGGCACGCAAAGGCAGTGCCTTTAAGGTTTATTGGCGCTCTGTACTTCTCCCTACGTCCGTGTACACAGCGGCGTATTAAAAAGTCATACATTTAACTTTTTGAAACCGATACCGATAATTTCCGATATTACATTTTAAAGCATTTATCGGCCGATAATATCGGCAGCCCGATATTATCGGACATCTCTAGTTTCATACAATTCTTTTAATTTGGACGGTACCACGTAAGATATGTTTTAATTGCTGAAAGGGGGTTTATTGAATGTCAAATGCGCCAAAAAATAGACCGTTTTGTACACTGTTGAGGGGTTTTGTACACTGTTGAGGGGTTTTGTACACTGTTGAGGGGATTCAATGCGAAGTAGTGTGCAAGTGTGTTTCTGAGCAGTATCTCCAGCCGGTGACATCAATTACGGTATTTTTGAGAGGTGAAGTGGGACTAAGTAGGACATCACTGAAGGCCTAGGTGAGAAACGCCACTGGATTTTTAGTGCATATGGCCCATCCCATCCATTTTCTACCGCTTGTCCCTTTTGGGGTTGCAGGGGAGGTGCTGGAGCCTATCTCAGCTGCATTCGGGCAGAAGGCGGGGTACACCCTGGACAAGTCGCCACCTCATCGCAGGGCCAACACAGATAGACAGACAACATTCACACCCACATTCACACACTAGGACCAATTTAGTGTTGCCAATCAATTTATCCCCAGGTGCATGTCTTTGGAAGTGGGAGGAAGCCGGAGTACCCATGCAGAAAGATCCCGAACCCAGGATTGAACTCAGGACTACTCAGGACCCTCCAAATTGTGAGGCACATGCACTAACCCCTGTTCCACCGGGCTGCCCATCCCTATTGCAAATAATCATTTACTCTTGTACTCTACTCATCAATCATTACAATCACTGATTATTTGACTAATAACTGTGCCATTGTGCATCACGTCATGTGGACTGTGAACAGGAAGTCCATCATGGTGGAACTCACGCGGACGCTGTGCCGGCCGGCCTTATGGGGGCAGAGTGGTCCTGAAGTAGATTCGCCTCCAATCACCATTTATTAAATCTCCATCCATTAAAGAGGACCGGCCGCCGTGCGCTAATCCCGATTACAAAGAGGTGCGCTGCAGAGTGGCGTCCTTTCAGTCACAGGCGCCTGGATGAGGAGAGCGACGACGGCCTGGACTGTGGAGTGGGAGCAGGGATGCCATAAAAATGCGAGGATGAAGGTGGAGGACAGCTGAGCGTCTCGCGATGGACGGCAGAGGGAGGAGAGGAACCAACGGCTCCTTCAAGCGCTCGTCCATCAAGCGCAGCGCCTCGTCCGGATCTCAGAGGGTGAGTGATTGTCTCCTAGAGATGTCCGATAATGGCTTTTTTACCGATATCCGATATTGTCCAACTCTTAATTACCGATACCGATATCAACCGATACCGATGTATACAGTCGTGGAATTATAACACATTATTATGCCTAATTTTGTTGTGATGCCCCCGCTGGATGCATTAAACAATGTAACAAGGTTTTCCAAAATAAATCAACTCAAGTTATGGAAAAAAATGCCAACATGGCACTGCCATATTTATTATTGAAGTCACAAAGTGCATTATTTCTTTTAACATGCCTCAAAACAGCGGCTTGGAATTTGGGAGCATGAGGAGGTTGAGGTGGACGGGGTATATTGTCGCGTCCCGGAAGAGTTAGTGCTGCAAGGGTTTCTGGGTATTTGTTCTGTTGTGTTTATGTTGTGTTACGGTGCGGATGTTCTCCCGAAATGTGTTTGTCATTCTTGTTTGGTGTGGGTTCACAGTGTGGCGCATATTGGCAACAGTGTTAAAGTTGTTTATACGGCCACCCTCAGTGTGACCTGTATGGCTGTTGACCAAGTATGCAGTGCATTCACTTGTGTGTGTGAAAAGCTGTAGATATTATGTGATTGGGCCGGCACGCAAAGGAAGTGCCTTTTGAGGTTTATTGGCGCTCTGTACTTTTCCCTTCGTCCGTGTACACAGCGGCGTTTTAAAAAGTCATAAATTGTACTTTTTGAAACCGATAACGATAATTATGAAACCGATACCGATAATTTCCGATATTACATTTTAAAGCATTTATAGGCCGATAATATCGGCAATCCGATATTATCGGACATCTCTAGTGTCTACCATACCATACCAACTTTATTTATGAAGCCCTTTAAAAACACAGTTGAAGAGCAAAGGGCTGTACACCACAAATAAATACAGGCAAAGGACAGACTAAAAAAATAACATTTAAAACAGAGGTAAAACACACATTGAAAAAGCAAATAATCTTAAGAACAATTTGTTAGATAACTAGGGTGTAACTAGTTCAGGGATGTCCAAAAAAAGCAGAATTTCATTGATTTCCGAAAAGTTTCCCTCACGCTCAAATACAAATATTAGATATTGACCTGACCTTCGGGACGTGTCCATCAGGATTAATGAAAGGGTGCTTGTGGACATCGGAGGAAAGGTTTTGCTCGGTGACTAACAAGCCAACTCGAAACGACATCATCGTCGTCTTATTGCACAGCAGCGGCCTCTACTGGCACACGTGGGAACCTAAAGGTGCACGCCTGAGAGAAGGGTACACTACTCTAAAGTTGCGCCCACAAGGGTGACGACGCCAATGGAAGATGTCAGGTTCAAACACTGATGACCTCTATTAAACAAGAAAAGAAGCAAATAATTAAACAGAGACAGAATTCAATTTGGGTCAATTTGAGGAGAGTACCCTTGTACAGTGTTTCAACACGCTCTGCCAAAAGATTGCACACCTCCTTTTATTTGGACCTTCCCTGACCACATGGCCACAGCTGTTTCTAAGGGACGAGGGTCGTAAACAGTTCACAGGAAAGGTCGGTTCAAAAAAGAGGTCGTAAAAGAGTTCAAAAAGAGGTTCGTAAAACAGTTGAAAGAAAGGTCGTCTGGAAATTGGGCAGATCCTGCCTTCTCTCCGCTTTGTAGTCCTTGGGTTAAAACAATATCTTTCTGTTGATTACAATCCATGAAAGAAAACAGAAACCCCTTCATGTTGCCTTCCATCCTACACAGTGGAGTTTTACGAGCCTTCTTGGTAGGTTCAAAGACAGCTTTTGTCTTCTTGCCAGGAACTCATTTCAACACAAAGTTTTTGTGATAACTTAGATAAAATTATTCTAACAGAGGTGAACTGTGTTTTAAAGTTAAAGTTAAAGCACCAATGATTGTCACACACACACTAGGTGTGGTGAAATGTGTCCTCTGCATTTGACCCATCCCCTTGTTCACCCCCTGGGAGGAGAGGGGAGCAGTGAGCAGCAGCGGTGGCCACGCCCGGAAATCATTTTCGGTGATTCAACCCCCAATTCCAACCCTTGATGCTGAGTGCCAAGCAGGGAGGTAATGGGTCCCATTTTTATAGTGTTTGGTATGACTCGGCCGGGGTTTGAACTCACGACCTACCGATCTCAGGGCGGACACTCTAACCACTAGGCCACTGAGTAGGTTTGTGCTGTTAAAAACATTTGTGCTATTATGATGTAGATGTTATTAACATTTGATCAATCACACAAAGACCCCCTTCCGCTCCACTTTGTCCAAATGCCTCCAAACTTGTCCCTAAAAGTTTGTGCTACAATTAGGCTGTTTTTTTTGCTGTTTGTGCTGGTTTTAACGTTTTACATTTTATTATTTACACACAGCACCAACCGTCTTGTCCAAATGTCTCCAAACTACATTTAGGCTGGTTTGTGTTTTTTTTTCAAAAAGTGCTAGTATGGTTGGAAGGATTTAGACAAGGTGGTTGGGGCTGTGTGTAAATAATAAAATGTTAACTGTAAAACCAAAATAGCACAAATGTTTTAGAAAGTACAAACGAGCAGAAACTTTGCACAAATGCGGCACAAACTACTTTTGGAGACATTTGGACGAGGTAGAGCGGACAGGAGGGAAATAATAAAATGTTAATAATATTTAAAAAAATTATAATAATAGCACAAATGGTGACGTCACTGGTCAGAAAATTTAATTGAATTAAAAATTACTTAAAAACGTTAAAAACGAAACAAAAAAACAGCACAAACAAATGGCAGTGTCATTTTAATATTTACAACGACAAGGGAGGCCACCCTCACAGGTCGTACGCCACAGCTGAGCTAAAGCGAGCTTACATGTGAGTAAGTTCTTTGTGCAGATTAAGCCGTATAGTCAACTCCGCCAGGGAACATGTGTCCTCCGAATGAGAGGGCAAGAGCGCTAGACAACGAGCTAAAAGCCCGAGCTTTCAACTTTACGTTCAACGCAAGCTCTTAAGGTGTCAGGGAGGGAAGTTTACCAACATACACTGGCACACCCGCACGAGTTGACCTCTGTCACAAGAGTTCAGTGGACACACACACACACACACACACACACACACACACGCACACACACACACACTTCTCCTTTGTATAATACTTGTAATACAACTACTGGACATACATGCAGTATACTGTATATACTGTCTCTAACAGCCACAGTATATGCAGTATCTTCATATACTGTGTACATCATACTGGTCTGTCTCTCTGTCTTTGTGCATACCGTGCGTGTGTGTGTGTGTGTGCACGTGTGTGTGTCAGAAGGTGAGGATGTCAGGTTGATGTCGTGATGAACACAATGTAAACGACGCGCAAGTGACGTGCACGGTAATCTTCCATCATGCAGAGTGGAATGTGACAGTGTGTGTGTGTGTGTGTGTGTGTGTGTAAACACAATGAGACATTATCAGTGATTTAAAAGCTGAGCAGGATTATTTTTTTATGATTATTGTGTAAGAGGATTGTAACCATCAAGAAATGAAAGCTTCACTCTTCCACTAATTAGTCGGATTCATTCACACACACACACACACACACACGTACACACACACACACACGTACACAAGCGCGCGCACACGCGTTACGCACTCTTATGCACACACACACACACACACACACACACACACACACACAGGTCTTGTGACATCACAAAGATAATTCAAGATATTTTCATTCCTTTTTAAAGATGATGGATTTCACTGTTTGGACCATGTTGCCATGGCAGCCAAGTGTACATTGTAAGAAATAGACTTAAATAAGGGTGCACACATTTTTGAAAATCCATTTGAAAAAAGTGAAATAACATTTTATATATATATACAGTATATATATATATATATATATATATATATATATATATATATATATATACATACAATAGGTCAGGAAAAAACACAGAGGCTATTTCATCCATACAAGCCTGTTTCGCAGGTTTCCCTGCTCTTCAGGGGATTTTACATCGTGTGTATTATATTTTATATAAAATCCCCTGAAGAGCAGGGAAACCTGTGAAACAGGCTTGTAGGGATGAAATAGCCTCTGTGTTTTTCCTGACCTAACGTATATTCCACTCTACCCCGGTATTGAGCACTGTATAACGGATAAACCACAGAAACCTTGACTATATATACACAGTACATACATATATATATAGGCCCTGCGATGAGGTGACGACTTGTCCAGGGTGTACACCGCCTTCCGCCCGATTGTAGCTGAGATAGGCTCCAGCGCGCCCCGCGACCCCGAAGGGATTAAGCGGTAGAAAATGGATGGATGGATGGATATATATATATATTTATATATATATGTGTGTATATATATATACAGTATATATATATATATATTTTTTTTAATAAGAGTACATTTTTCTAAAGACATTTTTAGGCCATCTCCATGCAACCAGCTTGTCTAACAAGTAACCTGTTTTGAACAATGTTCAATATATTTATTGTACCAAATAATACATTGCAAGAATCAGTTTGAATCGAGAATAATGCTGAATCGAGATTTGATTCCGAATCGAATCGTCACCCCTGGAATCAGAATCGGATCGAATCATTACTTGCTCAAAGATTTCCAACCCCAGTCTTAAATCATGCATTTCTATATTGGTACAGTGTATACTGTACTACTGCCCTTATTACAGTGAGTCACATTATAAAAATCCCTTCCAGTGTACCAGGACATGTTTGCATGACTGGCATCAAAGATTGGCTACATTATCTGTATTCCAGAAACAAATATTGTGTAATTAATTTCAATTTATCACACACTAATCTGCTGCGGCACAGTCGTTGGGAATCACTTGACAGTAGTTTACCATTGATGCTTTTTCAGTGGGATCTTTCAGATCAGAACAATTCAATCAATGGGAATATGTGGTAAAATGATGCATATTATCATTATTATTATTAATATTATTATTAAGGGACAAGCGGTAGGAAATGCATGAATGGATAGATGGATATTATTATTATTATTGTTGTTGTTATTATTGTTATTATCAATGTTATTATTATTGTTGTTGAGGATTATTATTTTCGTTATTATTATTATTGTTGAGTATTATCAATATTATTATTATTATTTTTATCATTATTAGAATTGTTATTATGATTATTGTTATTATTATAATTGTTATTACTATTATGATTATGTTGTATTATTTTTATAATAATTATTTATTAGTAGTAGTAGTAGTATTATTACAATTATCATTATTACTATTATAGTTATAATAATTGTTATTATTATTATTATTATTAGCAGAGGTGGTGCTATAACCCCCACAACAGACCGCCACGCCCAAATAAGGTCAAGAATGTATGAGCAAGCATGATAGTGAATATTATTATGTGTTGCACGCCACAACAACAACAACAACAACATGTAAACCGTGTGTTTCAGCTTCAGAGAGCCTGGATCGAGAAAACCTTCCAGAAGAGAGAATGCATCCAGATCATTCCGGGGAAAGACGCCAGCAGGTGAGCAACTTTTCCTCTCTCCTTCCACAAAGCTTCTAAATAACAACGTAAACAATGGAAAAAATTATTGCCGTGGAAACGCATCATCTCTGGCCCCGCCTCCTGCAGATGCGGCTGTGGTCAGTTGGTGGCGCAGCACACGGCCGTGCCAGCAGGGGGCCGCGAGGAAGAGGACGCGCCCCCGCTGGTTCTGCTGGAGGTCCAGGCCACAGAGCGCTGGACGCCCCTCAAACACACCCGGGCCACGCCCACTGACGCCTACGGCGTCATTGAGTTCCAGGAAGGAGGTCACGTCAACAAGGCCATGGTACACACACAAACACACATTCAGTAATTGCGTCAGACCACAGAACACTTTTCCACTTTGCATCAGTCCATCTTAGATGAGCTGGGCCCAGCGAATTTGGCGGCGTTTCTGGGTGTTGTTGATAAATAGCTTTCACCCTGCATAGTAGACTTTTAACTTGCACTTACAGATGTAGCAAAAAACTGTAGTTACTGACAGTGGTTTCCTGAAGTGTTCCTGAGCACATGTGGTGATATCCTTTACACGCCGATGTCGCTTTTTGACGCAGTACCGCCTGAGGGATCGAAGGTTCGTAATATCATCGCTTACGTGCAGTGATTTCTCCAGATTCTCTGAACCGTTTGATGATATTACGGTCCCTTAATTCCTTGCAATAGCTCGTTTACACATTTGTTGACAAAGTGGTGACCCTCGCCCCGTCCTTGTTTGTGAATGACTGAGCATTTCATGGAAGCTGCTTTTATACCCAATCATGGCACCCACCTGTTCCCAATTAGCCTGTTCACCTGTGGGATGTTCCAAATAAGTGTTTGATGAGCATTCCTCAACTTTCTCAGTCTTTTTTGCCACTTGTCCCAGCTTTTTTTAAACATGCTGCAGGCATCAAATTCCAAATGAGTTAATATTTGCAAAAAATAACATTTTCCAGTTCGAACTTTAAGTATCTTGTCTTTGCAGTCTATTCAATTGAATATAAGTTGAAAAGGATTTTTTATTTACCATTTAGACAACGTGCCAACTTCACTGGTTTTGGGGTTTGTAAAAGAGAACTGTAAAATATCGATCTTGTCACACTTGTATTGATCCGATACGGATACCACCCGTGGCATCAATATGAACACTTAAAGTAACGGAGCCAAGGTCAACCTCACTCCCTGACGACCTCAAGAGCAGTGGCTCGGTAGGTAACGCGCTTGCCTCTCATGCGGACGACCCAGGTTTGAGTCGGCAGGGACAGAACCCGACACACAAACGTAAATTGACATTTTGATCTCGCTCCGCCCACTCCTTACTGACCACGCCCCTCTGCGCCCCGCAGTACATCCGCGTGTCGTACGACTCCAAGGCGGACTCCTTGCTGCACCTGATGGTGAAAGACTGGCAGCTGGAGCTTCCCACGCTGCTCATCTCGGTCCACGGCGGCCTCCAGAACTTTGAGCTGCCCCCCAAGCTGCGTCAGGTGTTTGGGCGGGGCCTCATTAAAGCCGCCGTCACCACGGGGGCGTGGATCTTCACCGGCGGCGTCAGTACCGGTACTGGACCCTCAGGGCGGACGTAGAAGTCCACATCGGTCGGCTACGTCTAAGTGTTCTGACCGCTTCTTTTGCTGCGTTTTCAGGCGTGATCCGCCACGTCGGCGACGCTTTGAAAGACCACTCGTCCAAGTCCCGCGGTAAAGTGTGCGCCATCGGCATCGCCCCGTGGGGCATCATCGAGAACAAGGAGGACCTCATCGGGAGAGACGTAAGGCGGGACGGAAACCTGGGTTCATTCTCACAGGTGACTTTCTTTTGCTCCGCCCACTTCAGGTGTCCCGGCCCTATCAGACCATGGCCAACCCCCTCAGCAAGCTGTCAGTCGTGAACAGTAGCCACTCCCACTTCATCCTGGCCGACAACGGCACCAGCGGAAAGTACGGCGCCGAGGTCCGACTGCGCCGCCAGCTGGAGAAACACATCGCCCTGCAGAAGATCAACACGCGTGAGTCATGTGACCGGCAGTCCGTGGTCAGCGAACATGTGACCGTCGGGCTTCCTTTTGTCATCCTACGACTTGAAGTCACATGCCAGGCGGGTAGGAATGGGTACTGTTCACATATGAACCGATACGGCACCAATTCCGGAATTGATACCGGTACTTAACCTCTAAAGCAGTGGTCCCCAACCACCGGACCGATTGGGACCGGGCCGCACAAGAAATTAAAAAAATAAAAATAATAATAATTATTTTTTTTAAATCAACATAAAAAACACAATATATACATTATATATCAATATAGATCAATACAGTCTGCAGGGATACAGTCAGTAAGCACACATGATTGTATTTGTTTATGACAAAAAAACAAAAAAACATAACCTATATTTATATATATATATATATATATATATATATATATATATATATGTATGTGTGGGGAAAAAAATCACAAGACTATTTCATCTCTACAGGCCTGTTTCATGAGGGGGGGGGGTACCCTCAATCGTCAGGAGATTTTTTTTTTTCCGTTTTTTATTAACTTCATGTGAGTGATTATGATTGACCACACCTGTTTAGTTCTCTGAGCCCATTTAAATAGGGCTCATGTGATGCAGTCATTAGACGCGGTTACAAACGCGACAATGGGAAAGTCAAAAGGAAATGTCGGAGGCAGATATTTTCATATATCCGTATTTAAGTGTTACTTCTTTATTTTCATAATCATATTACAAAACAGCTAGTGTTTTTCTTCCAATTGTGGTTTTTTGGTTGTCTGCAAATACTGTGTGCTAACCTTGAATATGGAATGTAAGGAGGAGAGATAATCCTTCTCCTTATCTCTTCTTGTGTCCAGCTGCGGAGGACAATGGGCATGTGTTTGGGCTGGAAAGACAAGACAGCGAGGGTGGAAGGGAGAGAGACTTTATAGAATAGAAGGTTTCCATATTTTAGATCAGACCATCTTAGCTGCGCGATTGAATGTTCTATGCTGGACTGGTCTCATTATATTTACAAAGCTTTGCAAATATATTACAAAATACCTATTCTGTCTCTGGTGGTTCTTCTACTCAGCTTTAAGTGTCGTAAAGAGCTTGGGAGCGGCCAGAAACTTGAATTCCCTGGGAGGAACAACTGGTCCAAACGCAACAGAACTCAGCACAGATCTGGAAAAAAACTAATCATTGACTTGAACAAGTCAGGAAAGTCACTAAGAGACATTTCAAAGCAGCTTAAGGTCCCAAGAGCAACTGTGCAGACAATTGTTTGCAAGTATAAAGTGCATGGCACAGTTTTGTCACTGCCACGAGCAGGAAGAAAACGCAAGCTATCACCTACTGCTGAGAGAAAATTGGTCAGGATGATAAAGAGTCAACCGAGAACCACCAAAAAGCGCATTTTTGGAAAAGTGGAGCCTTACTTTATGTGCGTTGAGGGGTGTTTTTTTGAGTCAATTACTTTGTTGGCATTGGAAATGGCAACATTACCTAGAAGTAGTTTGGCTGAGTCCACTCTCAGTGCTGCTGGAGTGCACTGCATAAAAAGACTCGATTCTAGGGGAAAATACTAAAAATGTATGAAATAATCTGTCCATGCAGCTGCATCTTTTTTTACTTGATAAGACATCCTAAATCAAGATTTGTATATCTCGTAATTAGCAGGACTTTTAAAATAGAAAATAGTATTTTATTTTGAAAACAAGCATTATTTGGGGTCATTGTCCTGTTGGAACACCCAACTGCGCCCAAGACCCAACCTCCGGGCTGATGATTTCAGGTTGTCCTGAAGAATTTGGAGGTAATCCTCCTTTTTCATTGTCCCATTTACTCTCTGTAAAGCACCAGTTACATCGGCAGCAAAACAGGCCCAGAGAATAATACTACCACCACCATGCTTGACGATAGTTGTGGTGTTCCTGGGATTAAAGGCCTCACCTTTTCTCCTCCAAACATATTGCTGGGTATTGTGGCCAAACAGCTCAATTTTTGTGTCATCTGACCACATAACTTTCCTCCAGAAGGTCTTATCTTTGTCCATGTGATGTCAGATACAGTGTGATACCATGTGATACCATGGTACTGTTGGATTTTACGTGAATAGGTGCCTGATAGGACCATCGAGATTCTGTTGGTGCCAAAAAAAAAAGTACTGGATTAGGTACCCATCCCTACAGCAATCACGTACACCTCAGAGGAAGAAACTTGGCTTGGTGCGTTTGACCCATGTGGGCTTAATGTGCCGCAGGTCTGGGTCAGGGCGTCCCGGTGGTGTGTCTGATCCTGGAGGGCGGTCCCAACGTGATCTCCATCGTGTTAGAGAGCCTGAAGGAGGAGCCCCCCGTCCCCGTGGTGGTGTGCGACGGCAGCGGCCGGGCCTCCGACATCATTTCCTTCGCCCACAGATACTGCGAAGAGGACGGGTAAGTGGTGGGCCGCTCCTGAGGGTCTTCTGACGGCGTCATTGACGTGACGTGACCCGCAGCATGGTGAGCGAGGGCGTGAAGGAGCAGCTGCTGGTGACCATCCAGAAGACCTTCAACTACGGCCGCAGTCAGGCGCAGCAGATCTTCCTCATGGTGATGGAGTGCATGAAGAAGAAAGCTCTGGTAGGACGTCATGTGACGCTCAGCAATAAATCCCAGCCCATCTGTGTCCCTTGAACGCATCATCACTCCCCCATAGGCAGATAATACATGCAGCACGTGACCTACGACCTGCTCCTAATGGACTCTTGTGTAACCTTTATCTAACAATGAGGAAATGAGGTCAGGAGACTGCACGTTATGACTGATTTGTTCAAGTTGTTTTACTTATTTTCACTGTACTCCTTTTAAGTTGATGCAGATTTTGCTTCCGAGTGCCTTGAATTGTCCCCCGCTTCCTTAAGTAACTTGCTTTTTTGGCGTTTTCAGGTGACCATTTATGTAGACATGTTTTTGCATTTCAGCCGGCTTCTGCTTCAGCAGCGCCATTTTGTGTTTCAGAAATGGGATTTATGGCTCTTTGATGGGAGGCGGATCCTGAAAAGCTGTTCTTTTCAAAGAGCCGTTCAAAAGACTGGCTCGTTACTGTAGTTTAAACTGTTTTTTTTTGTTTGTTTTTTACAAGGAAACAATCAATGCTTGCAGTTATGGATCAGATCTTTATATTTTTATTTTATATTATTATTTTTGAAATATATATTATCATATTTTTTACAGAAAAATTATACGTTTTGAAATTTGCACAAATATTACTCTATTGGTGGGATTTATTTTGAAATACTGGCTATAATGAATTTTTTTTTTGGTGGTGCCATTTATTATTTTGAATTTTCTCTCACCAAAAAAAAATTTCTAGCACAAGACAATATTAAGAATACGGAATAAATACTAATAATACTAAGAAAGACAAAAATGTATGAATTTTTCTAAAAAGTATAAATAACACTATAGTAAAAAATAAGATATAATATAAATGTGAATACAAAATTGTACAGTACTACTCTGCCTGGTGTTTGTGTGTGGGCACTTGAACTAAGTTACATATCAGAACCATGAACCAAAAAAGTTAATAAAAAATAAATAAATAAATAAAACAATTGGAAATAATATAATTTTAAAAGTGAATCCAAATGCTGCTACATTTCTTTTGACTGTAACTAAATTTCTAGTCAGTGAATCTCAAACCTTTTTGACCAAGTAACACCTCAGATAAAACTCTCTATGAACCACCACAATGACCAGCATTAAAATACAGTAGCGTAGTAGGCCTAAGTATTAATTAAAAACAAGGCAGAGGTTTTATTTAACAAGTATGTTTAATACTTTTGTCCAATGCAACATTACACACCATATGAACCGTAACAATGTGTTTGAATATAGGAAAATTAAATACTGTACTTTAAACACGGGAGCCTTCGGCGTACTGCGAGATGGAGCCTGCATACCACAGTCTAAGAATCACTGTTCTAGTCCATTAGCCAGTTGGGTGCTGCTGCATCTGCATGTGCATAATAAATTGACTGCGAAACGAACGGCTCACAAGTGCGAATCGGTTCTCTTAAAAGAGTCGTTCAAAAGAGTCAGTTTGTTCACGAACGTCACACCTCTATTGTGTGTTTTGATGGTGAACTTGACCACAGGTGTGGTGTTCTCGCAACAATGTCGTGATATAAGGTTTTTTGTTTTTTTTGTGAGTAAAGTTCTCTTTTTGTAAAGAAAGCAAACCGTAGCTTCTCACGCTTGTCAGCCATGTTTTATGTTTACAAATGTAAACACTGGATCGTTTTAAGGTCGCATACTCATCAATAGTACCATCAACGACAACAGACACACATACGATGGAACCTCGATTTACCAACCACTCTTTTTGGGAACTTTTCAATTTATGGATTATTAGTTCGAGCCAAATGTGCCTCGCGGAAGGAGATTTTTACAACAAAGTTCTACAGCATCGTGTTATATCAGATTATAGGTGGGTTTTTTTTACCCTTTGCATTTATATTTTGCTGTGTTTGTTGCATTTTTGTTGCGTTTCGCTTGATTGGAAAATATGTCGATCGAGAGGGGGTGTGAGGTTCATATGTTGTCAATATTCAGTGTTTTATCGTTCATAGTTAATGTTGTAAATCCCACATTCTTTATTTTTATGTACATTCTGTGCGTCTCATTCAGGAAAACATTTTTTAATTCCATTCCGTTTTTTAAGGTGGTCTGTCATAACGTTTTTAGCATTCAATCAGACATTATTGTGAGGTTTTGTATTAGTGTTCCTAAAAATAGGACCCGAGCACAAATACTGTACAGCAGATTTTCACAGTTTGCATATTCATATATATATATATATATACTGTATATGTATATACATATATATATATATATATATATATATATATATATATATATATATATATATATATAT